>NC_080055.1:17506962-17571962 GCF_026212465.1 Amaranthus tricolor
TATTTTCAGTGTTCGTGGGAGGACATCTTACCATTGATAGAATTCTCCTACAACAACAGTTACCATAGTAGTATTGGTATGGCTCCGTATGAGGCCTTATACGGCCAAAAGTGTAGGACACCACTTTATTGGGATACCGGGAGGCCCGGTGTGCTCGTTGGACCAGAGATGATCAGAGAGACCGCTGAACAAGTCAGAATCATTAGAGACCGGATGAAGGCTGCCCAAGATCGACAGAAATCTTACGCAGCCCGTAGGAGGAGGAAACTTGAGTTCCAAGTCGGTGAGAAGGTGCTCCTTAAAGTCTCGCCAACAAAGGGAATCAAGAGGTTCGGAATGCAAGGGAAGCTTGATCCTCCGTACATTGGACCCTATGAGATATTGCGTAGAGTTGGGGAGGTAGCTTATGAGTTAGCATTACCCCCACAATTAGCTAAGGTTCACAATGTGTTCCATGTGTCGCAATTGCGCCGATATGTGTTTGATCTGTAGAAATACTAATGGATGATCGAATGCAACAAGAGGGGGGGGTGAATTGTTGTGTAGTAGGTTTAAGATTTTTGCCTGTAATTTTTTGCGGAATTATATTAAGTAAAGGACAAAAACTTAAACTTAAAAACGAAAAGAAAAATAATAAAGGAGACAAGGATTTTTACGTGGAAACCTTCTTGGCCTAATAAGAAGGAAAAACCACGACCCCCCGGGATTTCAAAATTCTCACTATGTTAAGGCAATTAGTTACAATTACACAAAACAATGTTTTGCTTCACTTGAAGCTTCTCAATTCTCTAAACGCTTTACTCAAAGCTTCTCTACTTAGGCCTACTTCTCTTCTCTTCTCTTCTCTCCTTCTCTTTCTCTTCTCTTGATTCTATTCTCTATTCCCTTAGACTTCCCATAAGTCTAATTACAACAAAACACTCAATTACCCTTTACAAGGCCATTTCTCTTCTCTATTCCCTTAGACTTCCCACAAGTCTAATTACAACAAATCACATCAACCCTTACAAGGCCATTTCTCAAGAGGATAAGAATTAAAATAATTACTTAAGAAAAATATAATAAATTAATTGGCATTGGAAAACTGAAAATATTTTTCTTAAGATGATCTCCCTTTAATGGACACTCTTGAATCCTAAAAGGATTGATTTTTGATTCGAGCAAAGTCCCTTCTATTTATAGAGGGAACAGCCAGCAGTTACCATAAGCATAACGTCCACTATCTCACACATACCTCCACTACCCCCACGTTCTCAAAACAAAAGGTGGTGGAATTATGCGTGTCCGGCTGTTATTTGCTCAAAGAAAAATCAGTTTCCTTATGCTAAAAATAGCATAGGAGTTTAAAACATAAGATCCTAAAAAATAGGAGATCTAAATCTAATTAAGAAAAAGTCTTGGGCTATTTTTAGAAAACCTAAAAATAGATTTGCCAATTAACTTACTAATTAATTTAAGCAATTAAATTAATTCTAAACCATTACATCAACTTAAAAACAGAAAATAATTAATTCGCAATTTTTCAGTCGATGCTATTCTTCAGACCTGCATCGTGAGGAACAGCGTACTGTCTCCATCTACAACATTCGTCAGAACTTTAACTCTAGGAACAGCAGACTGTTTTCCAGAGCAATTGCCCAACTTCTTGGATATTTGAGACATGTACTTCTTCCACGAATCAAGTCATAGGCTTCATCAACGATTCACATTAAATCGGATATATACCTACAAAACAATCTCTAAAAATATGTTTGTTTATTTAAAAGTAAAGTCATCATCAAAACCTTAAGAGGCCAACAAATTCCCCCTTTTTGATGATGGCAAACTTTATAAACAAACTTAAGTGAAAAATAGAGTAAAACATAATACATAGAGCATACTAGAGATTAAAGTAACTCTAATTAACTTAGCAAATCAACTTGTTAGAATATAATTTACCAAGTATTCATAAACAAACAGTTTACTCTAAAATATCAAATATTTTTCAAAAGTTTTCAAAATTAATTAACTTAAAACCTAAATGAAATAAACTAAGTTAAACGGAAATAGATAAAGACTAACATAACATAATAACCTAATATAATAAAACTATGAAAAACTAATATAATAACATAACTAATTAAACAAAACAAATATAAAACACAAAAAAAACATAAAACACACATTGTTAAATAATATCAACAGAAAGATCATCTTGAGAACAATAGCAAATTCATAATTCACAGTAACCAAGTAACAAAATATAAATATAAACACAGCAGCACACAGCACACATAGCATTCATAAGAATCAATATAAATCAACGAGGATATGTAACTGTGTATTCACTTCTCCTCTTAAGTTTGTGCATAATCTTCCCCCTTTTGTCATCAATCAAAAAGAAGTGGGAGTTATCAAATCTCAGCACAAACCATATAGATTTGTTAGTGATGAAAACAACAAACAACAATAATAAAAGCAAGTGCTATGAACAATGATTAAACCTGCATAGAGTCAATTTGTCACAGACCATGAAAATAAAAAACGAAGAAAAATAGCAATTGTTCAAAGTTACAACAACCATGTACCCCAGATGGTACAAGGCAAAAAATGAAATTGTTTGTTAAGTCATACAGCCAACAAATCATTAAATTTTTGAGCAGAGGGATCAAGGGTCAGTCTCTTCTTCATCAATGTACTCAGTCTGCACCTCCACTGTGTCCAGCTTGGCACCAAGGCGTTGTTCCATTTGGTTTAGCTGATCCACAATAGAAGCAAGCGAGACACGAGTTTCATCCTGAAATGCAATGAATTGAGACTGTAGATCAAGGAGCTTGGAGAGAATGGAGTCAGAAGATGCTGTAGGAGTAGGGTCAGCACAACCAACACCAGGAGAGGATGGAAATGGTGGTGGTGTGAAGTGAATGGGTGATGGAGGTGGTGATAAGGTTTGAGTTGGTGGTGAAGTGGTTGGCTTGGGAGAGGGAGGTTCATATGATGTAGGCTCAGGAATGGTTTCTGAAGTAACATCATCAACCTTTACTGCCTTACCTTTTGAAGCAAGCCTCATACTCTTCCTCTGAGTGACTTTACCCTTCCTCAGCTTTGCAATTACGATCTCCTCATCACTAGAATCTCCTAAAGCTTCTCCTTGTTCCCCCTCAATTTTTGTCTCCTCTTCCTGTTCCCCCTTATTTTCTGTTTCATTGGGAACATGCCCTTGTTTTTCTTCTTCTTTTTCTTCTTCTTCCTTTTCTTTTTCTTTCTCTTTTTCAATTCCTTTTTCTTTCTTTATTTTTACTTCTTTTTCAATCTCTTCTTCTACCACTTCTTCTTCTTCTACTTCCTCATCATCAGAACCAACAAAAACTACTTCTTCTAATTCGTTTATTAATACCCCCTCATCAGTTACTTTCAAATGCAAATTTTTTAAACAACGTGCACCAATCTTCATATTTGGTCCCATTGGGAACTCAAGCCCATCCAATGGAACCTCAAATTTTCGAAAAATCCAAGTTAACAGCCCCCCATACCCCACAACATTCTTTTTCTCTATACAGTCGGATAAATGTGATATCATTAAAGATGGAAAATTGATTTTGATTTGATTGTCCATGCAGTAAATCAGAGTTGCATCACGCAGAATCACCTCACTCCTCTTGGAGTTTCGGGGCAAGATGAATCTTCGTGCTACATTATAAAGTAATTTATGCAATGGGGACAACACATTGTGACTGATTTTACCCCTTTTCTGTTCAACCCCTAAAAACTTAAAGATTGTTTTACATTTATCCCAGAGAAAACTATCTTAGCACCAACACTGTATGTATCAAACCCTACATTCGAAATTTTAAACCATTCTGCCAACAAAGCGCTGTTAAACTCTATTTTAATGTTCCTAACCACACTGGAACACATACCACAGTCATTTGAAAAGTTTGAAATAAACTCTCTCATGATGTTTGGGAAGATAGAATTACAACTATATTCAGTCATTAAAACCTCCCATTCTTGAAATTTCAAAATGTCATGGAGTTGTGGAAAATAAGTAGAGTCATACCAGAATTTGTCTAGCCCAAATCCAACTGTCATTTCTTTGGCAATCTCCTCGGCACTATCTGGGTCGACTTGCTTCAAACGTTTGGCAGTTTGGGATGATGATTCACTTCTAGGTGTGAATGATTTACGTTTGGGTCGAGCACTGTCAGTGGTTTCTTGTGTGGGTGTTGGTGGTGGTGCATCTTTTAACAATGGGGATGGATGAACAACTTGTAAGGGTGTAGGCTGGTCAGTTTGGTGGGATGAGGACGTTTTCTTACCAGATTTTGATGAGTTCTTGCATGATTTGGGAGTTTTCATGGTTGAATGTTGAAGGTTTGAGGGAGAAGAAGAATAGTTTCTTGTGACGGTTTGTGAAGAGGGAGAAGGATGGTGTGAGTGATTTGATGTCGTACAGGGATTTTAAAGAAGACTGACGGTTACACACGTCCCTTCTCATCAATGCTTTTCATCATTCCTTTGGATATGGAAGGATTGTGTTGTTTGGTGATCAATAACCGTTTCCCTTTAGTTTTAATTTTAGGTTGGCCGTACTAATTTACAAACAATGTGATGATATCATATGAAATCAAAGTAAAATAAAATAATTTTTCGAGAACAAAATGAATTATTATATTATGAAATATGATGGAGAAAATAAGGAACAAATTGCTTTGGTCTGTTTGAATTAACAACATGCAATCGAAAAAATATTCATAGTACAAGATTTATTACGTGTTTACCTGATCCATGCAATAATTGATTTTCAATCAAGATTTTGAGATTGATTCCTAACCTCTTCATTTTCATAATGTTTCAAAGGGAAATAAATGCAACTAACTTTAGTGGAGCTTGATCATACCAAGTTCCAGTCTCATCTTTTCATATTGTTCCCTAGGAAGTGGTTTGGTCAGAATATCTGCAACTTGTTCATTAGTGTTAACATGCTTTAATACAATGTTTTTGTGTTCCACATTATCCTTAAGAAAATGATGTCTAATATGTATATGTTTAGCACGTGAATGATGCACTGGATCTTTAGATATACATATGGCACTGGTATTATCACAATAAATAGGAATGCATTCAACTTTAATACCAAAATCTCTAAGTTGCTGTTTTATCCAAAGCATTTGGGAACAGCAGGCTGCTGCTGCTACGTATTCAGCTTCTGCAGTGGATAATGCAACTGTGTTTTGTTTCTTGGAACTCCATGAAACTAAACATGAGCCGAGATATTGTACCATACCTGATGTACTTTTTCTATTAACAAGATCACCTGCATAATCTGCATCACTAAAACCTTTTAAATCATAAACATCACTTTTAGGATAAAATAGGGACAAATCGTCTGTTCCCTTCAAATATCTCAAAATTCTCTTTACTGCCGTGAGATGTGATTCTTTAGGACTTGATTGAAATCTAGCACATAAACCAACACTAAAAGAAATATCAGGTCTACTTGCAGTTAGATACAATAAAGAACCTATCATGCCTCTATACATTGTTTGATCTACGTTAATTCCATTTCGGTCTTCATCTAGTCTAACATTGGTAGCCATAGGTGTATGATTGGTTTTTGCATTATTTAGTCCATATTTCTTAAGAAGTTCTTTAATGTATTTTTGTTGATGAATAAAAATACCATTTTCAGTTTGTTTAATTTGCAAACCAAGAAAGAAATTTAATTCTCCCATCATGCTCATTTCAAATTCTGTGCCCATAAGGTTAGCAAATTCTTTACACAATGAATCATTAGTAGCACCAAAAATAATATCATCAACATAAATTTGAACAACTAAAATATTAGAACCTTTATTCTTAAAGAACAAGGTTTTGTCGATTTTTCCTCTTACAAAGTTATTTTGAATCAAAAACTTTGAAAGTCTTTCGTACCATTGTCTAGGAGCTTGCTTCAAGCCATATAGGGCTTTGTCAAGCTTGTAGATATGATTAGGACAAGAGGTATTCTCAAAACCTGGAGGTTGTTCCACAAAAACTTCTTCATCAAGATAACCATTTAAGAAAGCACATTTCACATCCATTTGATATAGTTTAAAATTCATAAATGCAGCAAAAGAAATTAAGATTCTAATAGCCTCTAACCTTGCAACTGGAGCAAAAGTCTCAGTGTAATCAATACCTTCTTGTTGATTATAACCTTTAACCACGAGTCTTGCTTTATTTCTAACAATTATTCCATGTTCATCAAGCTTGTTCCGAAAAACCCATTTCAAACCAATAACTTTCTTGTTTTTCGGTTTGGGTTCCAAGTGCCACACTTTATTTCTTTCAAACTCATTTAATTCATCTTGCATGGCAACTATCCAATCGGAATCCTTCAAAGCTTCCTCGTGATTTTTAGGTTCAAGTGATGATAGGAACGCAAAGTGTGCACAAAAGTTTCTCAATTGAGATCTAGTTTGTGTTCCCTTATTTATATCACTTACAATTGAATCAAGAGGATGATATCTTTGATACTTCCAAGGTTTAGGCACAAATTCTCTTGAAGGAACAGTAGCATGTTCTTGTTCAGCAACTTGATTGACATTTTGTTCAGCCACTGGATCATTTTGCTCATCTGTGGGAACAGCTGGATTGGGAACAGTCTGCTGATCCTGTTGTACTGGCAGTTCCTGGATTTGATCAGTTTCTTCTGCCTCTTCTTGTATCGACTGTTCACTTGCTGTTCCATGATCTTGCACTTTAATTCCTTCATCATCATCTTCCAGATTTGCAAGACCTATTTTAATATTGCTTGTTTCCTGTTCACTTGTTGAAAAGTTAGTTTCATCAAAGATTATGTGAACAGACTCTTCTACACTCATTGTTCTCTTATTATATACTCTGTAAGCTTTGCTTTGTGATGAATAACCAAGAAATACTGCCTCATCACTTCTTTCATCAAATTTACCTATGTTTCGTTTTCCATTCACATGAACAAAACATTTGCATCCAAATATACGAAAATAGGAAATATTTGGTTTAACACCTTTGAGCAATTCATAGGGTGTCTTTGAAGTGATTGGTCTAATTAGTACACGATTCAATGTATAGCATGCAGTATTAATGGCTTCTGCCCAAAAATTCCTAGGTAGACCACTAGCAATCAACATGGTCCTTGCCATTTCTTCTAAAGTCCTATTTTTCCTTTCTACCACACCATTTTATTGTGGTGTTCTAGGTGCGGAAAAATTGTGATTTATGCCATGTTCATTGCAATAATTCATGAAGTTTGAATTTTCAAATTCTTTTCCATGATCAGATCTTATGTGAACAATTTGATTATTGGTAGATTTTTGTGTTTTATTTGCAAAAGAAACAAACTCATCAAAAGCTTCATCTTTGCTTGCCAAAAATAAGGTCCACGTGAATCTACTATAATCATCAATCAACAACAAACACATACTTTTTGCCACTACGGCTTTGTGTTCTCATTGGTCCACATAAATCCATATGAATTAATTCTAATGGTCTAGTGGTAGTCACAACGTTCTTTGATTTAAAGGATGACCGCACTTGTTTCCCTTTAGCACAAGGATCACAAACTTCATTTTTAAGAAATTTTATTGCAGGTAATCCTCTTACTAGGTCTTTTGATCTTAAAGTGTTAATCAATGAATAACTAGCATGACCTAGACGCTTGTGCCAAAGAAGTGGGTCTTCTTCAATAACACTTAAACACGTTAGACTGTTTCTGGGAACGGTGTCCAGGTCCACAACATAGGTGTTCCCTTTTCTGATTCCCTTCAGCACAGGGTCTCCTGTACTGTTCCTAGAAATTATGCATTTTTCAGAAGTAAACTTAACAGAGTTACCTTTGTCGCAAAATTGAGAAATACTTAACAAATTGTGTTTTAAATTCTCGACTAAAAATACATTATCAATGGCATGGGAACTAGACCTTCCAACCTTTCCTTTGGCGATTATCTCACCCTTCATGTTGTCACCGAAGGTTACTGTTCCCCCATCATAGGCTTCAAGTGAGAGAAATTTAGATTTATCACCCGTCATATGCTTGGAACACCCACTGTCGAGATACCATGAGTTGTTCCCCCTCACTTGATCCTGCAAAGCAAATTAGTGGTTAGGTGCAGGAACCCATTCATCCTTGGGTTCCTTGTCGACAATACTTGAATCACATTTCTTAATCCATATTCGTTCGACATAATTTTTATTTGCTTTGACATGATGTTCCCTCTTTATACATTGATGTTTTAGGTGTCCACTTTTACCACAGAAGGAACATATTTTGCTACTAGGGAGATCTACATAGAACTTTTTCTTTTTATCATTCCTCATATAGCCTAGACCTTCTTTACTTTTGGTTTTAGCATTTAGAATCCATTTGGGAATTTCATTGATTTTCCCTTTTCCTCTTAAGTTTATTTTATTTTTCAAATATTCATTTTCAATTTCATAGGATTCTAATTTTGATTTCAACTTTTGAAATTCAGTGCTAACCATGTGAGTAGATATGTTGTTTGCATATTTACTTAATCCTAACAATCTATTTTGATTCATTTCAATATTAAGGAAGATAAATTCCTGTTTCAATTTCTCAATTGTCTCTTTTAAAACAACATTCTGATCTAGCAAATTAAAAAATCTGTTTTGTACATCTACTCTAAATGAATTTAGATAGGATATATGATCCTTGTTTGAGTTGAGGTCTTTCTCGATTTGGAGACACTTGGTATTCTGTTTTTCTAATTTTTCATGTGTCTCCAAGAGCAACTTAATCAATTTATTCTTACTGAGTTTAAACAATTGTTTAGGGAGTGAGATAGAAGACATTACCTCTTCCATGCGCTCGTTCATCTTCAACATCTTTCCAGGAAACAGGATACTGCTCTCAGGGTTTCCTGATTAAATGAGGAACAGGGCTCTGATACCAATTGTAGAAATACTAATGGATGATCGAATGCAACAAGAGGGGGGGTGAATTGTTGTGTAGTAGGTTTAAGATTTTTGCCTCTAATTTTTTGCGGAATTATATTAAGTAAAGAACAAAAACTTAAACTTAAAAACGAAAAGAAAAATAATAAAGGAGACAAGGATTTTTACGTGGAAACCTTCTTGGCCTAATAAGAAGGAAAAACCACGACCCCCCGGGATTTCAAAATTCTCACTATGTTAAGGCAATTAGTTACAATTACACAAAACAATGTTTTGCTTCACTTGAAGCTTCTCAATTCTCTAAACGCTTTACTCAAAGCTTCTCTACTTAGGCCTACTTCTCTTCTCTTCTCTTCTCTTCTCTTCTCTCCTTCTCTTTCTCTTCTCTCGATTCTATTCTCTATTCCCTTAGACTTCCCATAAGTCTAATTACAACAAAACACTCAATTACCCTTTACAAGGCCATTTCTCTTCTCTATTCCCTTAGACTTCCCACAAGTCTAATTACAACAAATCACATCAACCCTTACAAGGCCATTTCTCAAGAGGATAAGAATTAAAATAATTACTTAAGAAAAATATAATAAATTAATTGGCATTGGAAAACTGAAAATATTTTTCTTAAGATGATCTCCCTTTAATGGACACTCTTGAATCCTAAAAGGATTGATTTTTGATTCGAGCAAAGTCCCTTCTATTTATAGAGGGAACAGCCAGCAGTTACCATAAGCATAACGTCCACTATCTCACACATACCTCCACTACCCCCACGTTCTCAAAACAAAAGGTGGTGGAATTATGCGTGTCCGGCTGTTATTTGCTCAAAGAAAAATCAGTTTCCTTATGCTAAAAATAGCATAGGAGTTTAAAACATAAGATCCTAAAAAATAGGAGATCTAAATCTAATTAAGAAAAAGTCTTGGGCTATTTTTAGAAAACCTAAAAATAGATTTGCCAATTAACTTACTAATTAATTTAAGCAATTAAATTAATTCTAAACCATTACATCAACTTAAAAACAGAAAATAATTAATTCGCAATTTTTCAGTCGATGCTATTCTTCAGACCTGCATCGTGAGAAACAGCGTACTGTCTCCATCTACAACATTCGTCAGAACTTTAACTCTAGGAACAGCAGACTGTTTTCCAGAGCAATTGCCCAACTTCTTGGATATTTGAGACATGTACTTCTTCCACGAATCAAGTCATAGGCTTCATCAACGATTCACATTAAATCGGATATATACCTACAAAACAATCTCTAAAAATATGTTTGTTTATTTAAAAGTAAAGTCATCATCAAAACCTTAAGAGGCCAACATGATCCATCACATGTTCTCCAGTATGAGCCGATTCAACTTGTTGAAAGCTTGCAGTATGAGGAGAAGCCCCTGAGGATCCTAGGTCGAGAGGTTAGAAAACTCGGTAGCCGCACGATTCCACTTGTGAAAGTGTTATGGAGTGGATAGGATGGCGACAGTGCTACTTGGGAAAAAGAGGACGACATGTTAATTAGATACCCTTACTTATTTGAGTGATGTATTTATAACCATTAGTTTGAGTTAGTTTCGAGGACGAAACTCTTGTAAGAAGGGAAGACTGAAACAATCATATTATTAGGAGATTTCATTAGTCGTTTTTAGTGCCTAATTTTTCTTATATATTTGTTCGTTACTAATTATAATTTAATTAGTGATGGTAGTAATTTGAAAATTCTCTACAATGATTAGAAACTTGTTAATTCGTAATGCGATTATGAATCGTAACAAGTAACGTAAACTTTGGAGGTAAAACTTAAAGTTGAGCAACTACCCATAACAGTTCGAAAAAAATTTTAATTATTACCCAAGCATATTATATAACCATGATGGGAGTAAATTAAATATTTCTCACATATACAATTGATTTTTAAACATGAAGTACAAGTTACATAACTTGTTACATGTACAATAATTTTTACCCAAACTTTACTATCTTAGATAAACCTTTCTTATACCATAATAGACCAAATTGAGGACAAAAAGCACTCCAAATCAGCCCCAAACAGCAGCTAATATGGCTATCCCAAATCCCCTTAGTAGCTCCTTGTTCACTTACACACTCAAGCCAATCACACTACCCAAAACCCCTTTTGTTCTACCCAAAGCTTGTGCATCATTACAACCATGCAAGAGGCAAATATTTGAAGCAAAAACACTCCATTTTCTGAATAATTAGTCAGCCATAAAGCCCAACACAATTCTCCCAAGTTCATCCATGAACAAACACTAGAATCCTTCAAACTTTCAATAACTAGAACACCTTCTTTTCTCATCAAATCTCCTTCAAAAGCCCATCTAAATTTGAGTATGAAATAATTTATTACATGTATTATTATTGTGGGCATCATGCATGTTGATTTTATAAATTATTGTATGTGTAAAGGCATGTTTAACACTACTTTGTGAAAGTTATTGTGATGGAAATGATTATATGAATTTGAAAATATTTGAAATTCATTTTAAAAGAAATTTCCAGTAGCTATATGTTAAGAAAATTTCTTGGATACTTTTTGTTGAGATTATTCGTTAAATTGATATTTTAATGGATTTTATGGTGTTAAATACTCTTATAGTAAAACATGGTATTAGATGAACCCTTCATCATCAAAAATAATTAATAAAAACATATTATAATGTCTCCAACAAGATCTGGCCAGAATATATTTAGTTTGGAATTTTTTTATTATTTTTGAATAATCGTTAAATTGTTTAACGGTAAATTGTAAAATGATAAAATATAAAATAATTACCAAACAAAGACATATAGACTTGAAATTTTTATCACATACTCATATGGATAGTAGGTAAAATTGGTAAACGTTTTGGAAGATTTCATTGACATTTAAGGACCTTAGTAATTTTTACTCGGTTATTAATAATCGGTAAGTTTGAAAACGGTAAAATATAAAATAAATACTAAATGACGTCTTTTGGACATGAAAATTTTATGAGACACTTATATAAACAGTAGTTACATGTTAAAAAATTTATATGGATTTTCGTGACCATATATGGACTTAAATAAATTTTATTCGGTTTAGTGGTAAAATAAGGATATTAATTATTAAAAATAGCCCACATAATTTTTAATGGTTATTTAAAATTTTATACCCCTTAAAATAGCTTCTGGAATATCATATAAGTTTTATAATATTTTATCCGGACTCAAATAATTTTAAACCTATTTTATTCTATTTATCGATAAAATATCTTTACAAAATAATAAAACATCATACATGAGTTTTATAAGTTCAAATAGCCTAATAAACATGTTATATGACTTCTGAAACTTTGGTATAATTTTATAAAATAAATTATTATTTATTTACTAATTTATCAAATTAATAGACAATGTTTATTTATTAAAAAGTATAATATTGTTGATTAAATTTTGGTAAAAATAGAACTATATAAAAAAATTTATAATTATATTAATAACCTACTGCCTCATAGTATAAATTAATTTTAAATTAGATGGTTTATAAATTTTATGGATTTAAGACACCATTTAAATAACGGTAAATACCGAAATTGTCGAAAATAATTGTAAGATCGTTATAAATTCGCATAACCAATTATAATCTGATGGGACAACCTTAAATTCATTTTAAATAAGGTATTATAATGACTTGAATAATTTGGGCCTTGTTGGAGAATTAATATGTACTTTGTAAATCAATTATCGATTTTATTGCCGGCAAAACTATCGCGTATTTAAGAAAATAGTGTTTTATGAAATCTTCTGTCGTATTGATTTTATAGACTTATGAATCATATTCTAGTTGTTTTGAATGAATTTCAAAAACCTTTTAAGTTAAAACCCTTTTAAGTTATATTTACTTTAAGAAGGATTGAAATGAAACATTTTAGTGGTTTCCTTAAAGAAAAATTATATTGAACTTTAATTACTTTTTGTTACGATGCAATTCCATACATGCTAGTGATGCCCCAATATAATACAAAGGTTATGTTTAATGATATGATTATGCTAAGCATGTTTCACCCATGTGGGAAATATTATGATTTGATTTTGCTAAGTCGCAAATAAAGTATGTTTTGCTATGTGCAAATAAAAGATGTTTATCATATTGAAAAAGTTGATACTTTTGACTTTCAAATGCTATTAAAATTACAAGATATATATTATGTACAAAAAAATGTTTTAGCCTAAATGGCGGGTATATATGCCACAGCAAATGTTGTGTGCATGATTAAACGGCTCACCAATGCTGAGCGCGTATTGTTCACAATACCATTGTGTTACACTTGCCGGACATGTCGCGGACGGTAGACCGACTACCAAACGAGTCACAGGATGACTCACAATGTACCCATGTAAACTTATGATATGAGTTTGAAATTGATTTGGATCTATTGAGATCTTATGATTTATGATGAAAAATGAGAATTTGAAATTACTATAGAGCCATTGAACTGGATTTGAATCATAATATGATTTATCAAATGAAAAAGCATATTTCAAAATGAATTTACTCATAAAAAAAAAGATTCTAATAACTTGTTTGACGGACACCAGTGTGTTTATACTCAGCCCTTTTGCTGATACTATGCTTTGTATGTTTTTCCAATGGTTTTGTTTTTAGAGTAAACCCCTATGGCACCTCGACGGAGAATGGATATGCGAGCGGAAGTTGAACCCGAGTTGGAGTATGACTCCCCTTTTGTTTAGATCTCTTTATTGTATTTGAGAGACTATTAGTTTAGATTTAGACTATTTTAAGGATGTAATTTGAACTTTGGACTTATTTCGATTTGGTTGTAATTTTCCTATATTTTGGATAGTTAAGACTTCCGTTATATTGCTTGGATATTGGTTTGATCTTTAAGTAACCCCTTAATTGTGTTGGCAAAAGTAAGCTTCCGCTTAATTAATACTAAATTCCAGTTAGTGTTTGCCTTCATAATTCGAGGCGGTTACAGTTGGTATTAGAGCCAAGGCTTTGGAAGCTTGTCTAAAATATCAGGAAAATTAGAGAACGAGTTTAGCTTAAAGAAGTTGAAATTTGGAGTAACTAATGGAAGTAATTAGGAAATAAACTTAAAATTTAGGGATTATTGGTAAAGAAAGGTTTTAAGTAGTAAGTCTAACTTAAATCAGATTATTAACTAAGTATCATTAGTAAACTAGAAGTCTTAAAGGTTTTTTGTAAGCAAGTGATGATCCAATTATGTGGCTAAGTTGCCTAAGAATGATGGTAAATTAAGTTGAGGAATCATCATTAAAAGTGTTGAAACTGCTAAACAAGTGATCTAATGGGATGGAAATTGATGAAGTTATTAAGACATTAAATCAATAAAGTTAAGAAAGTGTGTTATGCAAGTGCATATCTATTTGTCTTAAAGGCATAATTATTAATTAGTTATTACCTCTTGGTAGGAACCTAGAGGAAATTGGGGAACGAATGGATCCTCAAGCCCAATTGAATCTCCTAACCGAGCAACTCAGAGTCATCCAAGAGACCAATGCTCAATTAGTCCAGTTCATAGCCAACCAACATGCTAGTGTGCATGAGGAGACTAAGTTTTACAAAAGGCTTGCTACCCACAGGCCTAAGACCTACAATGGTGCTACAGATCCAGTTGTCTTGAAGATTGGATCAATGAAACCGAGAAAATTCTTGAGGTGGTAAACTGTCCAGAAAATCTTAAGGTTAAACTTGCAGCATTCTATCTAGTGGGACCTGCAGAGCTTTGGTGGAGAGCCCTAAAAGGTGTCTCAGCTGCCTCCACATTTGCTGGTGGAGTAACACAACCCACCAGTTGGAGATGGGAAGATTTCTTGAAGAAACTAAGGGAGAGGTTCTACCCAGCAGCTCTACAGAGACAAAAAGAATCAGAATTTCTTTACTTGAGGCATCATTCTCTTAGCGTTACCGAATATGCTAACAAGTTCTTGGAGTTGGCTCGATTTGCCCCAGATTATGTGCTTGATGAAAAGAAAAAGATGGATCGCTTCTACAATGGTCTCAACTTTAGCTACCAAAAGTTGATGGGTCAATATGAGTCTTTTCAAGCTATGTATGAACATGCTGTGGAGAAAGAAATGGTCTGTAAGAGAGAGGAAGATGTGAGGAAAAAGAGATCTGGAGGAGACCAGAGAGGTCAGAGCAAGAAGCCCAAAGATGAGGGAAACTTCAAGGGGAATCAAAATCAAAACGTCATAAACTTTCAAAACCAAAACCGTTTTAACAGCAACAGAAACCCACAAAACTCCAACCCGCTAAAAAGTCAACTGTGTGATAGATGCAAGAAAAGGCACTCTAAGGGAGTCAACTGTGAGGGTAAGGGTGTGTGTCTGAATTGTGGAAAACCAGGTCATTTAGCTCGAGATTGTTGGGGCAAGAACCGGGGAAACCCCGGGAATGGTGGAGCACGATACTCAGGAAATCAAGGGAACCAGCGTAACAATAACTCTCAGCTTCGCCTTGAATATAAAGGAGGCAATAAAGCCTCATCTTCTGGAGGCCAAGGGAACCAGCGCTCGGGAGGAGGAAAATTCTTTGCCATTACTACAGCGGAGGAGCCTAGCACCTTGATTCCTAAGACAGAAGGTAAAGTCATTTCCGGATTACTGTTATTGCTTGGTAAGTCCGCCCGTGTCTTAATTGATCTTGGGGCCGACAAGTCTTATGTTTCTAAGTCATTTGTGAGATCCTTGGACTGTTCTGTTAATGTATGCCCTATAATGCATAGAGTTTACTTACCTGATGGATCAATAGTATCATGTAATACAAAGTTGATTGATTGCCCATTAGTGATCCAGGGTAAGGAGTTCCATGTAGACCTGATTGTATTTGACTTAGGAGGGTTTGATATCATTCTAGGAATGGACTGGCTAGGTAAACACAGGGCAGTGATTAAGTGCTATGAGAGGAATGTAAAGGTTGGGAACAATCCAGGGGATCAAGTAGCTTTTAGTGATAAGATCATACCTAATATAGAGTCAGAGATGATTGAGAGGCTTACAACCTTTCCAAAAAGAGGTGGGGAAGCCCAGGTCTACCACATGAGCGAGTCAACATACAAGGAGGTCGACTTAAGCCAGATCTTGATAGTGCGAGAATTTTCTGATGTATTCCCTGATGATCTACCTGGGTTACCTCTAAAGAGAGAGATTTATTTTCACATTGACCTAGTTCCAGGGTCAAGCCCGATTTCAAAGGTACCATATAGAATGGCACCACTGGAGTTGGCTGAACTAAAAACTCAACTCGAGGAGTTACAAGATAAAGAGTTTATCAGACCAAGTGTATCACCATGGGGAGCTCCAGTGTTGTTTGTGAAGAAGAAAGATGGGTCTTTGAGGCTATGCATTGACTACCGAGAGTTGAACAAAATCACCATCAAGAACAAGTACCCACTTCCCAGAATTGATGATTTATTTGACCAGTTGAAAGGAGCCGGAGTTTTCTCTAAAATTGACCTGAGATCTGGTTACCATCAGTTGAGGATAGCGGAGGAAGACATTCCTAAAACTGCTTTCTGCACCAGGTATGTGCACTATGAGTTTAGAGTGATGCCGTTTGGGTTAACCAATGCCCCTGCAGCATTCATGGACTTGATGAATCGAACATTCCACGACTATCTTGATAAATTTGTAGTGGTTTTCATTGATGATATCTTGGTGTACTCTAAGACAGAGAAAGATCATGAGGAGCACTTAAGATTGGTATTAACACGATTGAGGGAAATAAGCTTTTATGGGAAGTTGAGCAAGAGTGAATTTTGGTTGGACCGAGTTGTCTTCCTAGGTCATGTAATCTCAAAAGATGGCATAACAGTGGACCCTGAGAAGATAAGGACTATCATTGATTAGCCAGCACTGACTACTGTAACTGAGGTAAGAAGCTTTATGGATTTGGCAAGTTATTACCGAAGATATGTTGATGAGTTTTCTAAGATCGCACTACCGATCACCAGTTTGGTTCAAAAGAATACCAAGTTTGTGTGGTCACCAAAGTGCGAAGACGCTTTCCTAGAATTGAAGAAGAGGTTGACAACGGCTCCAGTGCTTGTATTGCCCGAGGATGGGAAAGAGTTCACGGTATACAGTGACGCATCTTTAGAGGGCTTGGGTTGTGTACTCATGCAAGAGGGGAAAGTGATTGCCTACGCATCGAGACAATTGAGGCCAAATGAGAAAAACTATCCAGTGCACGATTTAGAATTAGCCGGAGTCATATTTGCCTTAAAAATTTGGAGGCATTATCTCTACGGCACTACTTGCAAGATCTACACCGATCACAAGAGTTTGACTTATCTGTTTACACAGAAGGAGCTTAACATGAGGCAGAGAAGGTGGCTAGAATTGATGAAAGATTATGACCTCACTTTGGAGTATCATCCCGGGAAGGCAAACCGTGTAGCAGATGCCTTAAGCCGAAAACCGAGAATGGTCATTAATGGACTAATTTCCGTGCCCTACGAGATTTCTGTGGAGATGAAGGAGCTAGAATTGATTGTGGTTAAGAAGGGATCATACGACAGCGTTCTCAATGCTATGAGTACAACACCGAGTCTACATGAGGAGATCCGTGAGCTACAACAGTATGATGACTTCTTGTCAGAGTTGAAGATTGGTATTGAAAAGGGTGCAGTAAAAGACTTCAGTATTGCTAAAGATGGGAGTATTCATCTAGAGGGAAGGTTATGTGTGCCCCGAGATCCTGTATTGATAGAGAAAATACTCAGGGAGGCACATTCGACTATGTATTCTGTCCACCCAGGAAGGGATAAGATGCTAGCAGATTTAAAGCAATAGTTTTGGTGGATGAAAATGAAGAAGGATGTCGAGGATTTCATAGCTCATGTCTAGTATGTCAGCAAGTCAAGATTGACCACCAACGCACTCGGGGGGAATTGCAACCACTTCCCGTGCCTAAGTGGAAGTGGGAATCAGTGAGTATGGACTTTATTGTTGGATTGCCCCGTTCGAGAAGAGGAAATGATTCAATTTGGGTGATTGTTGATCGACTCACTAAGACTGCCAGATTTATTCCTGCTAAAGTAACTTGGAAAGCAAAACAATTGGCCGATGCTTATGTGAAAGAAGTACTTAAACTACATGGTATACCGATGACAATAATTTCAGATCGAGATCCAAAATTTGTGGCTCGATTTTGGAATGAGCTACAAAGGGCATTCGGCACGACCCTTAATTACAACACTGCTTTTCACCCAGCTACAGATGGGCAGACAGAGAGGACCATCCAGACTCTAGAGGATATGCTTCGGGCATGTGCCCTTTATTTTCAGTGTTCGTGGGAGGACATCTTACCATTGATAGAATTCTCCTACAACAACAGTTACCATAGTAGTATTGGTATGGCTCCGTATGAGGCCTTATACGGCCAAAAGTGTAGGACACCACTTTATTGGGATACCGGGAGGCCCGGTGTGCTCGTTGGACCAGAGATGATCAGAGAGACCGCTGAACAAGTCAGAATCATTAGAGACCGGATGAAGGCTGCCCAAGATCGACAGAAATCTTACGCAGCCCGTAGGAGGAGGAAACTTGAGTTCCAAGTCGGTGAGAAGGTGCTCCTTAAAGTCTCGCCAACAAAGGGAATCAAGAGGTTCGGAATGCAAGGGAAGCTTGATCCTCCGTACATTGGACCCTATGAGATATTGCGTAGAGTTGGGGAGGTAGCTTATGAGTTAGCATTACCCCCACAATTAGCTAAGGTTCACAATGTGTTCCATGTGTCGCAATTGCGCCGATATGTGTTTGATCCATCACATGTTCTCCAGTATGAGCCGATTCAACTTGTTGAAAGCTTGCAGTATGAGGAGAAGCCCCTGAGGATCCTAGGTCGAGAGGTTAGAAAACTCGGTAGCCGCACGATTCCACTTGTGAAAGTGTTATGGAGTGGATAGGATGGCGACAGTGCTACTTGGGAAAAAGAGGACGACATGTTAATTAGATACCCTTACTTATTTGAGTGATGTATTTATAACCATTAGTTTGAGTTAGTTTCGAGGACGAAACTCTTGTAAGAAGGGAAGACTGAAACAATCATATTATTAGGAGATTTCATTAGTCGTTTTTAGTGCCTAATTTTTCTTATATATTTGTTCGTTACTAATTATAATTTAATTAGTGAAGGTAGTAATTTGAAAATTCTCTACAATGATTAGAAACTTGTTAATTCGTAATGCGATTATGAATCGTAACAAGTAACGTAAACTTTGGAGGTAAAACTTAAAGTTGAGCAACTACCCATAACAGTTCGAAAAAAATTTTAATTATTACCCAAGCATATTATATAACCATGATGGGAGTAAATTAAATATTTCTCACATATACAATTGATTTTTAAACATGAAGTACAAGTTACATAACTTGTTACATGTACAATAATTTTTACCCAAACTTTACTATCTTAGATAAACCTTTCTTATACCATAATAGACCAAATTGAGGACAAAAAGCACTCCAAATCAGCCCCAAACAGCAGCTAATATGGCTATCCCAAATCCCCTTAGTAGCTCCTTGTTCACTTACACACTCAAGCCAATCACACTACCCAAAACCCCTTTTGTTCTACCCAAAGCTTGTGCATCATTACAACCATGCAAGAGGCAAATATTTGAAGCAAAAACACTCCATTTTCTGAATAATTAGTCAGCCATAAAGCCCAACACAATTCTCCCAAGTTCATCCATGAACAAACACTAGAATCCTTCAAACTTTTAATAACTAGAACACCTTCTTTTCTCATCAAATCTCCTTCAAAAGCCCATCTAAATTTGAGTATGAAATAATTTATTACATGTATTATTATTGTGGGCATCATGCATGTTGATTTTATAAATTATTGTATGTGTAAAGGCATGTTTAACACTACTTTGTGAAAGTTATTGTGATGGAAATGATTATATGAATTTGAAAATATTTGAAATTCATTTTAAAAGAAATTTCCAGTAGCTATATGTTAAGAAAATTTCTTGGATACTTTTTGTTGAGATTATTCGTTAAATTGATATTTTAATGGATTTTATGGTGTTAAATACTCTTATAGTAAAACATGGTATTAGATGAACCCTTCATCATCAAAAATAATTAATAAAAACATATTATAATGTCTCCAACAAGATCTGGCCAGAATATATTTAGTTTGGAATTTTTTTATTATTTTTGAATAATCGTTAAATTGTTTAACGGTAAATTGTAAAATGATAAAATATAAAATAATTACCAAACAAAGACATATAGACTTGAAATTTTTATCACATACTCATATGGATAGTAGGTAAAATTGGTAAACGTTTTGGAAGATTTCATTGACATTTAAGGACCTTAGTAATTTTTACTCGGTTATTAATAATCGGTAAGTTTGAAAACGGTAAAATATAAAATAAATACTAAATGACGTCTTTTGGACATGAAAATTTTATGAGACACTTATATAAACAGTAGTTACATGTTAAAAAATTTATATGGATTTTCGTGACCATATATGGACTTAAATAAATTTTATTCGGTTTAGTGGTAAAATAAGGATATTAATTATTAAAAATAGCCCACATAATTTTTAATGGTTATTTAAAATTTTATACCCCTTAAAATAGCTTCTGGAATATCATATAAGTTTTATAATATTTTATCCGGACTCAAATAATTTTAAACCTATTTTATTCTATTTATCGATAAAATATCTTTACAAAATAATAAAACATCATACATGAGTTTTATAAGTTCAAATAGCCTAATAAACATGTTATATGACTTCTGAAACTTTGGTATAATTTTATAAAATAAATTATTATTTATTTACTAATTTATCAAATTAATAGACAATGTTTATTTATTAAAAAGTATAATATTGTTGATTAAATTTTGGTAAAAATAGAACTATATAAAAAAATTTATAATTATATTAATAACCTACTGCCTCATAGTATAAATTAATTTTAAATTAGATGGTTTATAAATTTTATGGATTTAAGACACCATTTAAATAACGGTAAATACCGAAATTGTCGAAAATAATTGTAAGATCGTTATAAATTCGCATAACCAATTATAATCTGATGGGACAACCTTAAATTCATTTTAAATAAGGTATTATAATGACTTGAATAATTTGGGCCTTGTTGGAGAATTAATATGTACTTTGTAAATCAATTATCGATTTTATTGCCGGCAAAACTATCGCGTATTTAAGAAAATAGTGTTTTATGAAATCTTCTGTCGTATTGATTTTATAGACTTATGAATCATATTCTAGTTGTTTTGAATGAATTTCAAAAACCTTTTAAGTTAAAACCCTTTTAAGTTATATTTACTTTAAGAAGGATTGAAATGAAACATTTTAGTGGTTTCCTTAAAAAAAAATTATATTGAACTTTAATTACTTTTTGTTACGATGCAATTCCATACATGCTAGTGATGCCCCAATATAATACAAAGGTTATGTTTAATGATATGATTATGCTAAGCATGTTTTACCCATGTGGGAAATATTATGATTTGATTTTGCTAAGTCGCAAATAAAGTATGTTTTGCTATGTGCAAATAAAAGATGTTTATCATATTGAAAAAGTTGATACTTTTGACTTTCAAATGCTATTAAAATTACAAGATATATATTATGTACAAAAAAATGTTTTAGCCTAAATGGCGGGTATATATGCCACAGCAAATGTTGTGTGCATGATTAAACGGCTCACCAATGCTGAGCGCGTATTGTTCACAATACCATTGTGTAACACTTGCCGGACATGTCGCGGACGGTAGACCGACTACCAAACGAGTCACAGGATGACTCACAGTGTAACCATGTAAACTTATGATATGAGTTTGAAATTGATTTGGATCTATTGAGATCTTATGATTTATGATGAAAAATGAGAATTTGAAATTACTATAGAGCCATTGAACTGGATTTGAATCATAATATGATTTATCAAATGAAAAAGCATATTTCAAAATGAATTTACTCATAAAAAAAAAGATTCTAATAACTTGTTTGACGGACACCAGTGTGTTTATACTCAGCCCTTTTGCTGATACTATGCTTTGTATGTTTTTCCAATGGTTTTGTTTTTAGAGTAAACCCCTATGGCACCTCGACGGAGAATGGATATGCGAGCGGAAGTTGAACCCGAGTTGGAGTATGACTCCCCTTTTGTTTAGATCTCTTTATTGTATTTGAGAGACTATTAGTTTAGATTTAGACTATTTTAAGGATGTAATTTGAACTTTGGACTTATTTCGATTTGGTTGTAATTTTCCTATATTTTGGATAGTTAAGACTTCCGTAATATTGCTTGGATATTGGTTTGATCTTTAAGTAACCCCTTAATTGTGTTGGCAAAAGTAAGCTTCCGCTTAATTAATACTAAATTCCAGTTAGTGTTTGCCTTCATAATTCGAGGCGGTTACAGTTGGTATTAGAGCCAAGGCTTTGGAAGCTTGTCTAAAATATCAGGAAAATTAGAGAACGAGTTTAGCTTAAAGAAGTTGAAATTTGGAGTAACTAATGGAAGTAATTAGGAAATAAACTTAAAATTTAGGGATTATTGGTAAAGAAAGGTTTTAAGTAGTAAGTCTAACTTAAATCAGATTATTAACTAAGTATCATTAGTAAACTAGAAGTCTTAAAGGTTTTTTGTAAGCAAGTGATGATCCAATTATGTGGCTAAGTTGCCTAAGAATGATGGTAAATTAAGTTGAGGAATCATCATTAAAAGTGTTGAAACTGCTAAACAAGTGATCTAATGGGATGGAAATTGATGAAGTTATTAAGACATTAAATCAATAAAGTTAAGAAAGTGTGTTATGCAAGTGCATATCTATTTGTCTTAAAGGCATAATTATTAATTAGTTATTACCTCTTGGTAGGAACCTAGAGGAAATTGGGGAACGAATGGATCCTCAAGCCCAATTGAATCTCCTAACCGAGCAACTCAGAGTCATCCAAGAGACCAATGCTCAATTAGTCCAGTTCATAGCCAACCAACATGCTAGTGTGCATGAGGAGACTAAGTTTTACAAAAGGCTTGCTACCCACAAGCCTAAGACCTACAATGGTGCTACAGATCCAGTTGTCTTGAAGATTGGATCAATGAAACCGAGAAAATTCTTGAGGTGGTAAACTGTCCAGAAAATCTTAAGGTTAAACTTGCAGCATTCTATCTAGTGGGACCTGCAGAGCTTTGGTGGAGAGCCCTAAAAGGTGTCTCAGCTGCCTCCACATTTGCTGGTGGAGAACCCACCAGTTGGAGATGGGAAGATTTCTTGAAGAAACTAAGGGAGAGGTTCTACCCAGCAGCTCTACAGAGACAAAAAGAATCAGAATTTCTTTACTTGAGGCATCATTCTCTTAGCGTTACCGAATATGCTAACAAGTTCTTGGAGTTGGCTCGATTTGCCCCAGATTATGTGCTTGATGAAAAGAAAAAGATGGATCGCTTCTACAATGGTCTCAACTTTAGCTACCAAAAGTTGATGGGTCAATATGAGTCTTTTCAAGCTATGTATGAACATGCTGTGGAGAAAGAAATGGTCTGTAAGAGAGAGGAAGATGTGAGGAAAAAGAGATCTGGAGGAGACCAGAGAGGTCAGAGCAAGAAGCCCAAAGATGAGGGAAACTTCAAGGGGAATCAAAATCAAAACGTCATAAACTTTCAAAACCAAAACCGTTTTAACAGCAACAGAAACCCACAAAACTCCAACCCGCTAAAAAGTTAACTGTATGATAGATGCAAGAAACGGCACTCTAAGGGAGTCAACTGTGAGGGTAAGGCTGTGTGTCTTAATTGTGGAAAACCAGGTCATTTGGCTCGAGATTGTTGGGGCAAGAACCGGGGAAACCCCGGGAATGGTGGAGCACGATACTCAGGAAATCAAGGGAACCAGCGTAACAATAACTCTCAGCTTCGCCTTGAATATAAAGGAGGCAATAAAGCCTCATCTTCTGGAGGCCAAGGGAACCAGCGCCCGGGAGGAGGAAAATTCTTTGCCATTACTACAGCGGAGGAGCCTAGCACCTTGATTCCTAAGACAGAAGGTAAAGTCATTTCCGGATTACTGTTATTGCTTGGTAAGTCCGCCCGTGTCTTAATTGATCTTGGGGCCGACAAGTCTTATGTTTCTAAGTCATTTGTGAGATCCTTGGACTGTTCTGTTAATGTATGCCCTATAATGCATAGAGTTTACTTACCTGATGGATCAATAGTATCATGTAATACAAAGTTGATTGATTGCCCATTAGTGATCCAGGGTAAGGAGTTCCATGTAGACCTGATTGTATTTGACTTAAGAGGGTTTGATATCATTCTAGGAATGGACTGGCTAGGTAAACACAGGGCAGTGATTAAGTGCTATGAGAGGAATGTAAAGGTTGGGAACAATCCAGGGGATCAAGTAGCTTTTAGTGATAAGATCATACCTAATATAGAGTCAGAGATGATTGAGAGGCTTACAACCTTTCCAAAAAGAGGTGGGGAAGCCCAGGTCTACCACATGAGCGAGTCAACATACAAGGAGGTCGACTTAAGCCAGATCTTGATAGTGCGAGAATTTTCTGATGTATTCCCTGATGATCTACCTGGGTTACCTCTAAAGAGAGAGATTTATTTTCACATTGACCTAGTTCCAGGGTCAAGCCCGATTTCAAAGGTACCATATAGAATGGCACCACTGGAGTTGGCTGAACTAAAAACTCAACTCGAGGAGTTACAAGATAAAGAGTTTATCAGACCAAGTGTATCACCATGGGGAGCTCCAGTGTTGTTTGTGAAGAAGAAAGATGGGTCTTTGAGGCTATGCATTGACTACCGAGAGTTGAACAAAATCACCATCAAGAACAAGTACCCACTTCCCAGAATTGATGATTTATTTGACCAGTTGAAAGGAGCCGGAGTTTTCTCTAAAATTGACCTGAGATCTGGTTACCATCAGTTGAGGATAGCGGAGGAAGACATTCCTAAAACTGCTTTCTGCACCAGGTATGTGCACTATGAGTTTAGAGTGATGCCGTTTGGGTTAACCAATGCCCCTGCAGCATTCATGGACTTGATGAATCGAACATTCCACGACTATCTTGATAAATTTGTAGTGGTTTTCATTGATGATATCTTGGTGTACTCTAAGACAGAGAAAGATCATGAGGAGCACTTAAGATTGGTATTAACACGATTGAGGGAAATAAGCTTTTATGGGAAGTTGAGCAAGAGTGAATTTTGGTTGGACCGAGTTGTCTTCCTAGGTCATGTAATCTCAAAAGATGGCATAACAGTGGACCCTGAGAAGATAAGGACTATCATTGATTAGCCAGCACTGACTACTGTAACTGAGGTAAGAAGCTTTATGGATTTGGCAAGTTATTACCGAAGATATGTTGATGAGTTTTCTAAGATCGCACTACCGATCACCAGTTTGGTTCAAAAGAATACCAAGTTTGTGTGGTCACCAAAGTGCGAAGACGCTTTCCTAGAATTGAAGAAGAGGTTGACAACGGCTCCAGTGCTTGTATTGCCCGAGGATGGGAAAGAGTTCACGGTATACAGTGACGCATCTTTAGAGGGCTTGGGTTGTGTACTCATGCAAGAGGGGAAAGTGATTGCCTACGCATCGAGACAATTGAGGCCAAATGAGAAAAACTATCCAGTGCACGATTTAGAATTAGCCGGAGTCATATTTGCCTTAAAAATTTGGAGGCATTATCTCTACGGCACTACTTGCAAGATCTACACCGATCACAAGAGTTTGACTTATCTGTTTACACAGAAGGAGCTTAACATGAGGCAGAGAAGGTGGCTAGAATTGATGAAAGATTATGACCTCACTTTGGAGTATCATCCCGGGAAGGCAAACCGTGTAGCAGATGCCTTAAGCCGAAAACCGAGAATGGTCATTAATGGACTAATTTCCGTGCCCTACGAGATTTCTGTGGAGATGAAGGAGCTAGAATTGATTGTGGTTAAGAAGGGATCATACGACAGCGTTCTCAATGCTATGAGTACAACACCGAGTCTACATGAGGAGATCCGTGAGCTACAACAGTATGATGACTTCTTGTCAGAGTTGAAGATTGGTATTGAAAAGGGTGCAGTAAAAGACTTCAGTATTGCTAAAGATGGGAGTATTCATCTAGAGGGAAGGTTATGTGTGCCCCGAGATCCTGTATTGATAGAGAAAATACTCAGGGAGGCACATTCGACTATGTATTCTGTCCACCCAGGAAGGGATAAGATGCTAGCAGATTTAAAGCAATAGTTTTGGTGGATGAAAATGAAGAAGGATGTCGAGGATTTCATAGCTCATGTCTAGTATGTCAGCAAGTCAAGATTGACCACCAACGCACTCGGGGGGAATTGCAACCACTTCCCGTGCCTAAGTGGAAGTGGGAATCAGTGAGTATGGACTTTATTGTTGGATTGCCCCGTTCGAGAAGAGGAAATGATTCAATTTGGGTGATTGTTGATCGACTCACTAAGACTGCCAGATTTATTCCTGCTAAAGTAACTTGGAAAGCAAAACAATTGGCCGATGCTTATGTGAAAGAAGTACTTAAACTACATGGTATACCGATGACAATAATTTCAGATCGAGATCCAAAATTTGTGGCTCGATTTTGGAATGAGCTACAAAGGGCATTCGGCACGACCCTTAATTACAACACTGCTTTTCACCCAGCTACAGATGGGCAGACAGAGAGGACCATCCAGACTCTAGAGGATATGCTTCGGGCATGTGCCCTTTATTTTCAGTGTTCGTGGGAGGACATCTTACCATTGATAGAATTCTCCTACAACAACAGTTACCATAGTAGTATTGGTATGGCTCCGTATGAGGCCTTATACGGCCAAAAGTGTAGGACACCACTTTATTGGGATACCGGGAGGCCCGGTGTGCTCGTTGGACCAGAGATGATCAGAGAGACCGCTGAACAAGTCAGAATCATTAGAGACCGGATGAAGGCTGCCCAAGATCGACAGAAATCTTACGCAGCCCGTAGGAGGAGGAAACTTGAGTTCCAAGTCGGTGAGAAGGTGCTCCTTAAAGTCTCGCCAACAAAGGGAATCAAGAGGTTCGGAATGCAAGGGAAGCTTGATCCTCCGTACATTGGACCCTATGAGATATTGCGTAGAGTTGGGGAGGTAGCTTATGAGTTAGCATTACCCCCACAATTAGCTAAGGTTCACAATGTGTTCCATGTGTCGCAATTGCGCCGATATGTGTTTGATCCATCACATGTTCTCCAGTATGAGCCGATTCAACTTGTTGAAAGCTTGCAGTATGAGGAGAAGCCCCTGAGGATCCTAGGTCGAGAGGTTAGAAAACTCGGTAGCCGCACGATTCCACTTGTGAAAGTGTTATGGAGTGGATAGGATGGCGACAGTGCTACTTGGGAAAAAGAGGACGACATGTTAATTAGATACCCTTACTTATTTGAGTGATGTATTTATAACCATTAGTTTGAGTTAGTTTCGAGGACGAAACTCTTGTAAGAAGGGAAGACTGAAACAATCATATTATTAGGAGATTTCATTAGTCGTTTTTAGTGCCTAATTTTTCTTATATATTTGTTCGTTACTAATTATAATTTAATTAGTGAAGGTAGTAATTTGAAAATTCTCTACAATGATTAGAAACTTGTTAATTCGTAATGCGATTATGAATCGTAACAAGTAACGTAAACTTTGGAGGTAAAACTTAAAGTTGAGCAACTACCCATAACAGTTCGAAAAAAATTTTAATTATTACCCAAGCATATTATATAACCATGATGGGAGTAAATTAAATATTTCTCACATATACAATTGATTTTTAAACATGAAGTACAAGTTACATAACTTGTTACATGTACAATAATTTTTACCCAAACTTTACTATCTTAGATAAACCTTTCTTATACCATAATAGACCAAATTGAGGACAAAAAGCACTCCAAATCAGCCCCAAACAGCAGCTAATATGGCTATCCCAAATCCCCTTAGTAGCTCCTTGTTCACTTACACACTCAAGCCAATCACACTACCCAAAACCCCTTTTGTTCTACCCAAAGCTTGTGCATCATTACAACCATGCAAGAGGCAAATATTTGAAGCAAAAACACTCCATTTTCTGAATAATTAGTCAGCCATAAAGCCCAACACAATTCTCCCAAGTTCATCCATGAACAAACACTAGAATCCTTCAAACTTTCAATAACTAGAACACCTTCTTTTCTCATCAAATCTCCTTCAAAAGCCCATCTAAATTTGAGTATGAAATAATTTATTACATGTATTATTATTGTGGGCATCATGCATGTTGATTTTATAAATTATTGTATGTGTAAAGGCATGTTTAACACTACTTTGTGAAAGTTATTGTGATGGAAATGATTATATGAATTTGAAAATATTTGAAATTCATTTTAAAAGAAATTTCCAGTAGCTATATGTTAAGAAAATTTCTTGGATACTTTTTGTTGAGATTATTCGTTAAATTGATATTTTAATGGATTTTATGGTGTTAAATACTCTTATAGTAAAACATGGTATTAGATGAACCCTTCATCATCAAAAATAATTAATAAAAACATATTATAATGTCTCCAACAAGATCTGGCCAGAATATATTTAGTTTGGAATTTTTTTATTATTTTTGAATAATCGTTAAATTGTTTAACGGTAAATTGTAAAATGATAAAATATAAAATAATTACCAAACAAAGACATATAGACTTGAAATTTTTATCACATACTCATATGGATAGTAGGTAAAATTGGTAAACGTTTTGGAAGATTTCATTGACATTTAAGGACCTTAGTAATTTTTACTCGGTTATTAATAATCGGTAAGTTTGAAAACGGTAAAATATAAAATAAATACTAAATGACGTCTTTTGGACATGAAAATTTTATGAGACACTTATATAAACAGTAGTTACATGTTAAAAAATTTATATGGATTTTCGTGACCATATATGGACTTAAATAAATTTTATTCGGTTTAGTGGTAAAATAAGGATATTAATTATTAAAAATAGCCCACATAATTTTTAATGGTTATTTAAAATTTTATACCCCTTAAAATAGCTTCTGGAATATCATATAAGTTTTATAATATTTTATCCGGACTCAAATAATTTTAAACCTATTTTATTCTATTTATCGATAAAATATCTTTACAAAATAATAAAACATCATACATGAGTTTTATAAGTTCAAATAGCCTAATAAACATGTTATATGACTTCTGAAACTTTGGTATAATTTTATAAAATAAATTATTATTTATTTACTAATTTATCAAATTAATAGACAATGTTTATTTATTAAAAAGTATAATATTGTTGATTAAATTTTGGTAAAAATAGAACTATATAAAAAAATTTATAATTATATTAATAACCTACTGCCTCATAGTATAAATTAATTTTAAATTAGATGGTTTATAAATTTTATGGATTTAAGACACCATTTAAATAACGGTAAATACCGAAATTGTCGAAAATAATTGTAAGATCGTTATAAATTCGCATAACCAATTATAATCTGATGGGACAACCTTAAATTCATTTTAAATAAGGTATTATAATGACTTGAATAATTTGGGCCTTGTTGGAGAATTAATATGTACTTTGTAAATCAATTATCGATTTTATTGCCGGCAAAACTATCGCGTATTTAAGAAAATAGTGTTTTATGAAATCTTCTGTCGTATTGATTTTATAGACTTATGAATCATATTCTAGTTGTTTTGAATGAATTTCAAAAACCTTTTAAGTTAAAACCCTTTTAAGTTATATTTACTTTAAGAAGGATTGAAATGAAACATTTTAGTGGTTTCCTTAAAAAAAATTATATTGAACTTTAATTACTTTTTGTTACGATGCAATTCCATACATGCTAGTGATGCCCCAATATAATACAAAGGTTATGTTTAATGATATGATTATGCTAAGCATGTTTTACCCATGTGGGAAATATTATGATTTGATTTTGCTAAGTCGCAAATAAAGTATGTTTTGCTATGTGCAAATAAAAGATGTTTATCATATTGAAAAAGTTGATACTTTTGACTTTCAAATGCTATTAAAATTACATGATATATATTATGTACAAAAAAATGTTTTAGCCTAAATGGCGGGTATATATGCCACAGCAAATGTTGTGTGCATGATTAAACGGCTCACCAATGCTGAGCGCGTATTGTTCACAATACCATTGTGTAACACTTGCCGGACATGTCGCGGACGGTAGACCGACTACCAAACGAGTCACAGGATGACTCACAGTGTAACCATGTAAACTTATGATATGAGTTTGAAATTGATTTGGATCTATTGAGATCTTATGATTTATGATGAAAAATGAGAATTTGAAATTACTATAGAGCCATTGAACTGGATTTGAATCATAATATGATTTATCAAATGAAAAAGCATATTTCAAAATGAATTTACTCATAAAAAAAAAGATTCTAATAACTTGTTTGACGGACACCAGTGTGTTTATACTCAGCCCTTTTGCTGATACTATGCTTTGTATGTTTTTCCAATGGTTTTGTTTTTAGAGTAAACCCCTATGGCACCTCGACGGAGAATGGATATGCGAGCGGAAGTTGAACCCGAGTTGGAGTATGACTCCCCTTTTGTTTAGATCTCTTTATTGTATTTGAGAGACTATTAGTTTAGATTTAGACTATTTTAAGGATGTAATTTGAACTTTGGACTTATTTCGATTTGGTTGTAATTTTCCTATATTTTGGATAGTTAAGACTTCCGTAATATTGCTTGGATATTGGTTTGATCTTTAAGTAACCCCTTAATTGTGTTGGCAAAAGTAAGCTTCCGCTTAATTAATACTAAATTCCAGTTAGTGTTTGCCTTCATAATTCGAGGCGGTTACAGTTGGTATTAGAGCCAAGGCTTTGGAAGCTTGTCTAAAATATCAGGAAAATTAGAGAACGAGTTTAGCTTAAAGAAGTTGAAATTTGGAGTAACTAATGGAAGTAATTAGGAAATAAACTTAAAATTTAGGGATTATTGGTAAAGAAAGGTTTTAAGTAGTAAGTCTAACTTAAATCAGATTATTAACTAAGTATCATTAGTAAACTAGAAGTCTTAAAGGTTTTTTGTAAGCAAGTGATGATCCAATTATGTGGCTAAGTTGCCTAAGAATGATGGTAAATTAAGTTGAGGAATCATCATTAAAAGTGTTGAAACTGCTAAACAAGTGATCTAATGGGATGGAAATTGATGAAGTTATTAAGACATTAAATCAATAAAGTTAAGAAAGTGTGTTATGCAAGTGCATATCTATTTGTCTTAAAGGCATAATTATTAATTAGTTATTACCTCTTGGTAGGAACCTAGAGGAAATTGGGGAACGAATGGATCCTCAAGCCCAATTGAATCTCCTAACCGAGCAACTCAGAGTCATCCAAGAGACCAATGCTCAATTAGTCCAGTTCATAGCCAACCAACATGCTAGTGTGCATGAGGAGACTAAGTTTTACAAAAGGCTTGCTACCCACAAGCCTAAGACCTACAATGGTGCTACAGATCCAGTTGTCTTGAAGATTGGATCAATGAAACCGAGAAAATTCTTGAGGTGGTAAACTGTCCAGAAAATCTTAAGGTTAAACTTGCAGCATTCTATCTAGTGGGACCTGCAGAGCTTTGGTGGAGAGCCCTAAAAGGTGTCTCAGCTGCCTCCACATTTGCTGGTGGAGAACCCACCAGTTGGAGATGGGAAGATTTCTTGAAGAAACTAAGGGAGAGGTTCTACCCAGCAGCTCTACAGAGACAAAAAGAATCAGAATTTCTTTACTTGAGGCATCATTCTCTTAGCGTTACCGAATATGCTAACAAGTTCTTGGAGTTGGCTCGATTTGCCCCAGATTATGTGCTTGATGAAAAGAAAAAGATGGATCGCTTCTACAATGGTCTCAACTTTAGCTACCAAAAGTTGATGGGTCAATATGAGTCTTTTCAAGCTATGTATGAACATGCTGTGGAGAAAGAAATGGTCTGTAAGAGAGAGGAAGATGTGAGGAAAAAGAGATCTGGAGGAGACCAGAGAGGTCAGAGCAAGAAGCCCAAAGATGAGGGAAACTTCAAGGGGAATCAAAATCAAAACGTCATAAACTTTCAAAACCAAAACCGTTTTAACAGCAACAGAAACCCACAAAACTCCAACCCGCTAAAAAGTTAACTGTATGATAGATGCAAGAAACGGCACTCTAAGGGAGTCAACTGTGAGGGTAAGGCTGTGTGTCTTAATTGTGGAAAACCAGGTCATTTGGCTCGAGATTGTTGGGGCAAGAACCGGGGAAACCCCGGGAATGGTGGAGCACGATACTCAGGAAATCAAGGGAACCAGCGTAACAATAACTCTCAGCTTCGCCTTGAATATAAAGGAGGCAATAAAGCCTCATCTTCTGGAGGCCAAGGGAACCAGCGCCCGGGAGGAGGAAAATTCTTTGCCATTACTACAGCGGAGGAGCCTAGCACCTTGATTCCTAAGACAGAAGGTAAAGTCATTTCCGGATTACTGTTATTGCTTGGTAAGTCCGCCCGTGTCTTAATTGATCTTGGGGCCGACAAGTCTTATGTTTCTAAGTCATTTGTGAGATCCTTGGACTGTTCTGTTAATGTATGCCCTATAATGCATAGAGTTTACTTACCTGATGGATCAATAGTATCATGTAATACAAAGTTGATTGATTGCCCATTAGTGATCCAGGGTAAGGAGTTCCATGTAGACCTGATTGTATTTGACTTAAGAGGGTTTGATATCATTCTAGGAATGGACTGGCTAGGTAAACACAGGGCAGTGATTAAGTGCTATGAGAGGAATGTAAAGGTTGGGAACAATCCAGGGGATCAAGTAGCTTTTAGTGATAAGATTATACCTAATATAGAGTCAGAGATGATTGAGAGGCTTACAACCTTTCCAAAAAGAGGTGGGGAAGCCCAGGTCTACCACATGAGCGAGTCAACATACAAGGAGGTCGACTTAAGCCAGATCTTGATAGTGCGAGAATTTTCTTATGTATTCCCTGATGATCTACCTGGGTTACCTCCAAAGAGAGAGATTTATTTTCATATTGACCTAGTTCCAGGGTCAAGCCCGATTTCAAAGGTACCATATAGAATGGCACCACTAGAGTTGGCTGAACTAAAAACCCAACTCGAGGAGTTACAAGATAAAGAGTTTATCAGACCAAGTGTATCACCATGGGGAGCTCCAGTGTTGTTTGTGAAGAAGAAAGATGGGTCTTTGAGGCTATGCATTGACTACCGAGAGTTGAACAAAATCACCATCAAGAACAAGTACCCACTTCCCAGAATTGATGATTTATTTGACCAGTTGAAAGGAGCCGGAGTTTTCTCTAAAATTGACCTGAGATCTGGTTACCATCAGTTGAGGATAGCGGAGGAAGACATTCCTAAAACTGCTTTCCGCACCAGGTATGTGCACTATGAGTTTAGAGTGATGCCATTTGGGTTAACCAATGCCCCTGCAGCATTCATGGACTTGATGAATCGAACATTCCACGACTATCTTGATAAATTTGTAGTGGTTTTCATTGATGATATCTTGGTGTACTCTAAGACAGAGAAAGATCATGAGGAGCACTTAAGATTGGTATTAACACGATTTAGGGAAAGAAGCTTTTATGGGAAGTTGAGCAAGAGTGAATTTTGGTTGGACCGAGTTGTCTTCCTAGGTCATGTAATCTCAAAAGATGGCATAACAGTGGACCCCGAGAAGATAAGGACTATCATTGATTAGCCAGCACTGACTACTGTAACTGAGGTAAGAAGCTTTATGGATTTGGCAAGTTATTACCGAAGATATGTTGATGGGTTTTCTAAGATCGCACTACCGATCACCAGTTTGGTTCAAAAGAATACCAAGTTTGTGTGGTCACCAAAGTGCGAAGACGCTTTCCTAGAATTGAAGAAGAGGTTGACAACGGCTCCAGTGCTTGTATTGCCTGAGGATGGGAAAGAGTTCACGGTATACAGTGACGCATCTTTAGAGGGCTTGGGTTGTGTACTCATGCAAGAGGGGAAAGTGATTGCCTACGCATCGAGACAATTGAGGCCAAATGAGAAAAACTATCCAGTGCACGATTTAGAATTAGCCGGAGTCATATTTGCCTTAAAAATTTGGAGGCATTATCTCTACGGCACTACTTGCAAGATCTACACCGATCACAAGAGTTTGACTTATCTGTTTACACAGAAGGAGCTTAACATGAGGCAGAGAAGGTGGCTAGAATTGATGAAAGATTATGACCTCACTTTGGAGTATCATCCCGGGAAGGCAAACCGTGTAGCAGATGCCTTAAGCCGAAAACCGAGAATGGTCATTAATGGACTAATTTCCGTGCCCTACGAGATTTCTGTGGAGATGAAGGAGCTAGAATTGATTGTGGTTAAGAAGGGATCATACGACAGCGTTCTCAATGCTATGAGTACAACACCGAGTCTACATGAGGAGATCCGTGAGCTACAACAGTATGATGACTTCTTGTCAGAGTTGAAGATTGGTATTGAAAAGGGTGCAGTAAAAGACTTCAGTATTGCTAAAGATGGGAGTATTCATCTAGAGGGAAGGTTATGTGTGCCCCGAGATCCTGTATTGATAGAGAAAATACTCAGGGAGGCACATTCGACTATGTATTCTGTCCACCCAGGAAGGGATAAGATGCTAGCAGATTTAAAGCAATAGTTTTGGTGGATGAAAATGAAGAAGGATGTCGAGGATTTCATAGCTCATGTCTAGTATGTCAGCAAGTCAAGATTGACCACCAACGCACTCGGGGGGAATTGCAACCACTTCCCGTGCCTAAGTGGAAGTGGGAATCAGTGAGTATGGACTTTATTGTTGGATTGCCCCGTTCGAGAAGAGGAAATGATTCAATTTGGGTGATTGTTGATCGACTCACTAAGACTGCCAGATTTATTCCTGCTAAAGTAACTTGGAAAGCAAAACAATTGGCCGATGCTTATGTGAAAGAAGTACTTAAACTACATGGTATACCGATGACAATAATTTCAGATCGAGATCCAAAATTTGTGGCTCGATTTTGGAATGAGCTACAAAGGGCATTCGGCACGACCCTTAATTACAACACTGCTTTTCACCCAGCTACAGATGGGCAGACAGAGAGGACCATCCAGACTCTAGAGGATATGCTTCGGGCATGTGCCCTTTATTTTCAGTGTTCGTGGGAGGACATCTTACCATTGATAGAATTCTCCTACAACAACAGTTACCATAGTAGTATTGGTATGGCTCCGTATGAGGCCTTATACGGCCAAAAGTGTAGGACACCACTTTATTGGGATACCGGGAGGCCCGGTGTGCTCGTTGGACCAGAGATGATCAGAGAGACCGCTGAACAAGTCAGAATCATTAGAGACCGGATGAAGGCTGCCCAAGATCGACAGAAATCTTACGCAGCCCGTAGGAGGAGGAAACTTGAGTTCCAAGTCGGTGAGAAGGTGCTCCTTAAAGTCTCGCCAACAAAGGGAATCAAGAGGTTCGGAATGCAAGGGAAGCTTGATCCTCCGTACATTGGACCCTATGAGATATTGCGTAGAGTTGGGGAGGTAGCTTATGAGTTAGCATTACCCCCACAATTAGCTAAGGTTCACAATGTGTTCCATGTGTCGCAATTGCGCCGATATGTGTTTGATCCATCACATGTTCTTCAGTATGAGCCGATTCAACTTGTTGAAAGCTTGCAGTATGAGGAGAAGCCCCTGAGGATCCTAGGTCGAGAGGTTAGAAAACTCGGTAGCCGCACGATTCCACTTGTGAAAGTGTTATGGAGTGGATAGGATGGCGACAGTGCTACTTGGGAAAAAGAGGACGACATGTTAATTAGATACCCTTACTTATTTGAGTGATGTATTTATAACCATTAGTTTGAGTTAGTTTCGAGGACGAAACTCTTGTAAGAAGGGAAGACTGAAACAATCATATTATTAGGAGATTTCATTAGTCGTTTTTAGTGCCTAATTTTTCTTATATATTTGTTCGTTACTAATTATAATTTAATTAGTGATGGTAGTAATTTGAAAATTCTCTACAATGATTAGAAACATGTTAATTCGTAATGCGATTATGAATCGTAACAAGTAACGTAAACTTTGGAGGTAAAACTTAAAGTTGAGCAACTACCCATAACAGTTCGAAAAAAATTTTAATTATTACCCAAGCATATTATATAACCATGATGGGAGTAAATTAAATATTTCTCACATATACAATTGATTTTTAAACATGAAGTACAAGTTACATAACTTGTTACATGTACAATAATTTTTACCCAAACTTTAAACTATCTTAGATAAACCTTTCTTATACCATAATAGACCAAATTGAGGACAAAAAGCACTCCAAATCAGCCCCAAACAGCAGCTAATATGGCTATCCCAAATCCCCTTAGTAGCTCCTTGTTCACTTACACACTCAAGCCAATCACACTACCCAAAACCCCTTTTGTTCTACCCAAAGCTTGTGCATCATTACAACCATGCAAGAGGCAAATATTTGAAGCAAAAACACTCCATTTTCTGAATAATTAGTCAGCCATAAAGCCCAACACAATTCTCCCAAGTTCATCCATGAACAAACACTAAAATCCTTCAAACTTTCAATAACTAGAACACCTTCTTTTCTCATCAAATCTCCTTCAAAAGCCCATCTAAAAGTTCTGAAAATTTACGTTTATAAACTCAAATCTCCCATAAAAATAATCTTCATCTTAAGAGCTTTCCATAGACACCAAACTTGAAGAAATCCACCAAGTATAGAGTAAGTTATGTTCATTTCTTTATTCCACTAGTTTTTTGTTAAAATTTGTTCATGTAAAACATTTTTTTTACATGAATCTTTCTATAAACTAAGATCATTATAAAATGAGTATTTTATCTCTAAACTAAGAAAATCATCATTTATAAATCTATAAAAATAGGACATAATAGAAAGTAAGATGTATTTCTACAAACATATAAATTTTGTTACTTAAAGGATTCAAATAAAATTATGCGACTTAACTAAGTATGTTGCTCAACATAATAAGTATACTCCAAATATGTTAAAATCATCACAAGTATTAGTCTAACAACTCTAACTAGGAAAAGTTAAGTGCATGTTAGAAATCCAAAATTATTATTGATTTTTGGATGAATGCAATATGTTTAGTTGAAGAGTTGGAGTTGAGACTTGAAGGGCAAGGACCCGAAGTTAGAACCACTTCTAAAAACGCGTAGGAGCTTACGTGGGAGCTTACGGAATAATTATATAGGCTTGGAGTCGAGGTATGTCACATGGGGTGATTTTTTTTAAAAGGATTTAAGAACAAGTTGGAAAAGTTTATGTATAAACTTGTTTTTTTAAAAAAAAAAAATAAATTCCCAAAGAGAAGTTCTTAAATCTTGAAAAATGATGTCAAAATGATAAATTTGAGTATGAAATAATTTATTACATGTATTATTATTGTGGGCATCATGCATGTTGATTTTATAAATTATTGTATGTGTAAAGGCATGTTTAACACTACTTTGTGAAAGTTATTGTGATGGAAATGATTATATGAATTTGAAAATATTTGAAATTCATTTTAAAAGAAATTTCCAGTAGCTATATGTTAAGAAAATTTCTTGGATACTTTTTGTTGAGATTATTCGTTAAATTGATATTTTAATGGATTTTATGGTGTTAAATACTCTTATAGTAAAACATGGTATTAGATGAACCCTTCATCATCAAAAATAATTAATAAAAACATATTATAATGTCTCCAACAAGATTTGGCCAGAATATATTTAGTTTGGAATTTTTTTATTATTTTTGAATAATCGTTAAATTGTTTAACGGTAAATTGTAAAATGATAAAATATAAAATAATTACCAAACAAAGACATATAGACTTGAAATTTTTATCACATACTCATATGGATAGTAGGTAAAATTGGTAAAAGTTTTGGAAGATTTCGTTGACATTTAAGGACCTTAGTAATTTTTACTCGATTATTAATAATCGGTAAGTTTGAAAACGGTAAAATATAAAATAAATACTAAATGACGTCTTTTGGACATGAAAATTTTATGAGACACTTATATAAACAGTAGTTACATGTTAAAAAATTTATATGGATTTTCGTGACCATATATGGACTTAAATAAATTTTATTCGGTTTAGTGGTAAAATAAGGATATTAATTATTAAAAATAGCCCACATAATTTTTAATGGTTATTTAAAATTTTATACCCCTTAAAATAGCTTCTGGAATATCATATAAGTTTTATAATATTTTATCCGGACTCAAATAATTTTAAACCTATTTTATTCTATTTATCGATAAAATATCTTTACAAAATAATAAAACATCATACATGAGTTTTATAAGTTCAAATAGCCTAATAAACATGTTATATGACTTCTGAAACTTTGGTATAATTTTATAAAATAAATTATTAATTATTTACTAATTTATCAAATTAATAGACAATGTTTATTTATTAAAAAGTATAATATTGTTGATTAAATTTTGGTAAAAATAGAACTATATAAAAAAATTTATAATTATATTAATAACCTACTGCCTCATAGTATAAATTAAGTTTAAATTAGATGGTTTATAAATTTTATGGATTTAAGACACCATTTAAATAACGGTAAATACCGAAATTGTCGAAAATAATTGTAAGATCGTTATAAATTCGCATAACCAATTATAATCTGATGGGACAACCTTAAATTCATTTTAAATAAGGTATTATAATGACTTGATTAATTTGGGCCTTGTTGGAGAATTAATATGTACTTTGTAAATCAATTATCGATTTTATTGCCGGCAAAACTATCGCGTATTTAAGAAAATAGTGTTTTATGAAATCTTCTGTCGTATTGATTTTATAGACTTATGAATCATATTCTAGTTGTTTTGAATGAATTTCAAAAACCTTTTAAGTTAAAACCCTTTTAAGTTATATTTACTTTAAGAAGGATTGAAATGAAACATTTTAGTGGTTTCCTTAAAAAAAAATTATATTGAACTTTAATTACTTTTTGTTACGATGCAATTCCATACATGCTAGTGATGCCCCAATATAATACAAAGGTTATGTTTAATGATATGATTATGCTAAGCATGTTTTACCCATTTGGGAAATATTATGATTTGATTTTGCTAAGTCGCAAATAAAGTATGTTTTGCTATGTGCAAATAAAAGATGTTTATCATATTGAAAAAGTTGATACTTTTGACTTTCAAATGCTATTAAAATTACAAGATATATATTATGTACAAAAAAATGTTTTAGCCTAAATGGCGGGTATATATGCCACAGCAAATGTTGTGTGCATGATTAAACGGCTCACCAATGCTGAGCGCGTATTGTTCACAATACCATTGTGTAACACTTGCCGGACATGTCGCGAACGGTAGACCGACTACCAAACGAGTCACAGGATGACTCACAGTGTAACCATGTAAACTTATGATATGAGTTTGAAATTGATTTGGATCTATTGAGATCTTATGATTTATGATGAAAAATGAGAATTTGAAATTACTATAGAGCCATTGAACTGGATTTGAATCATAATATGATTTATCAAATGAAAAAGCATATTTCAAAATGAATTTACTCATAAAAAAAAAAGATTCTAATAACTTGTTTGACGGACACCAGTGTGTTTATACTCAGCCCTTTTGCTGATACTATGCTTTGTATGTTTTTCCAATGGTTTTGTTTTTAGAGTAAACCCCTATGGCACCTCGACGGAGAATGGATATGCGAGCGGAAGTTGAACCCGAGTTGGAGTATGACTCCCCTTTTGTTTAGATCTCTTTATTGTATTTGAGAGACTATTAGTTTAGATTTAGACTATTTTAAGGATGTAATTTGAACTTTGGACTTATTTCGATTTGGTTGTAATTTTCCTATATTTTGGACAGTTAAGACTTCCGTTATATTGCTTGGATATTGGTTTAATCTTTAAGTAACCCCTTAATTGTGTTGGCAAAAGTAAGCTTCCGCTTAATTAATACTAAATTCCAGTTAGTGTTTGCCTTCATAATTCGAGGCGGTTACATTGGGTATTAGTGAATCTTCCTCCAACTTGTAAACCAATTGGTTGCAAGTGGATTTTTTGCAAGAAAATGAAGATTGATGGTACTGTTGATAAATTCAAGACCCGTTTAGTGGCACGAGGCTTTAGACAAAAACTAGGTATTAATCATTTTGATACATATGCACCAGTTGCAAGGACAACCACCATTAGGTTGTTGGTAGTTATAGCTATAATCTATTATCTAATGATCCATCAAATGGATTTTAAAACTGCATTTTTATATGGGGAGCTAGATGAAGAGGTATATATGAAGCAACCCATGTGTTTGTTTTGAAAGGACAAGAGAACAAGGTGTGTAAACTTGTTAAGTCATTGTATGGACTTAAACAAGCATTAAAGCAATGGCATCAAAAATTTGATTCAACAATATTGTCCTTTGGATTCAAATTGAATCAAGTTGATATGTTCGTATATTGAAAATTTGATTAACAATGAAATGGAGTTATCACTTGCCTATATGTAGATCACAAGGTCATCTTTGGTACAAATTTAGTACGAGTCAAAGAGACAAAATAAATTTGTCTATATCCTTCCAAATAAAGGATATAGGGGAGGTCAATGTGATCTTAGGCATTAAAATCATAAGAGATGATTGTTGAATTAAGCCAAGTCAATCTCATTATATTGAGAAAGTTCTTAATTGGTTTAGCATGCTAGACACGACTCTAATCATTAATCCCACGGAACCGAGTATGAAATTCACTAAACATACCGGATCATCAATTTCACAATTGGAGTATTCAAAGGTCATCAAATCTTTTATATATTTTATGACATGTAATAGATCATACATAGCATTTGAGGTTGGTAAACTAAGTAGGTTTAAAAGCAACCCCAACCCTCATCATTGGATGTTGATAAGGAGAGTATTGAGACACTTTAAAGGTTTTATGGATTACGGTATAACTTATAGTGAGGAAGCTCCGTTTTGGAATGTTATTTTGATGCTATTCTGATTAATAATGAAGAGGATAGCTTTTCAACTAGTAGTTGGGTATTTGTTACGGGGGAGGTGCCATTTTACGGTCCTTAATAAAACAAAAATGTATAGTTGACTCGCAGAATTTATAGATCTTGCTTCAGCTGCAAATGAAGCGGAAACATTAAGGATTCTCTTGTTTGAGATACCTTTGTTGCCAAAGCCAATATCGCCGATGGCGATTCATAAGAATTACACAACAGCTTTGGCTAAAGCTTACCGTCGAGTGTATAAAGGTAAGTATTGTTATTTTTCTTTTAGGCACATCCTAGTGCAAGAATTTATCACTAACGGGGTCATAATTCTTATGAGAACACTAAGTTCAATTTGGCTAATTTTTTCACTAAAGCCATGAGTAGAGATTCAATTGAACAACCGTCAATTGCAATCGGGTTATGTTAACTAAAACTAAAAGGAAAGCACAATTCACACACGAGTAACGTCATGTCTTGAATTCAATGTGGTGTAATTCCTTTGAACTTCATAAGCAACAAGGATAAATGACCCTGATCGTGATGAACGAGCTAGTCGTCCATAAAAAGTTATCAAGGTCAAGAATAGCAGAGCTCTTGTTGAAGTATGCATTCATGGGGATACTATATACGTAATGAGAACCTACCTATATATGTTTGAAGTTTGTCCTCTTCAAGTAGTCATGATTGGCATACTGACTATGATAAACATATCAATAGATATGGATACGACCGTTATAATATGTCATGGTAATGACTTTTTGTTATTGCTTTTATGTGTATTTCATCTTCAAGTGGTTGGATAAGATAGTTGATTCAAATAAGCGGGGATATCCGTTTCAGCTTAATCACTTGTAAAATGTGTTATACTAGGCATTAATTAATCTCGTAGGGACATTAGTGTTGATGCACGAAAAGATATTATTTACTTAATTTGTGACAAGAGAATACAGTTGAAAGATATTCTAAATGGCGGAGGATTATTGGACATTTAGAGTATATAGGACCAATGATAAATATAATATAGACTACATATAGTAGTGGGACCAATATGAAATAATAGCAAAGTCCAAATACATGCCGAAAAAAAAAATCGCAAAAACACAACAGCGAGAATGCGGCGAGTCGTCACTTGTGTTAAAATCTATTTCAATATGAGATAAATCTTGAAATCGAGTTGGCTTTAACGAAACGCCGAATCGACATTTAGGCGACGTGTCATCCCTAGTGTTCTGTCTTGCTGTATGCAGTTTTAGTTAGTTTTATCTGTTTAATGTGGTAGTTTAAATAATTCTTAATGATTAGTAACTCCCTATTAATGATATTAACTGATGACACATCAGTTATTATGGATTTAGCATTTGTTTTATGCATCCCTATTGGTGTGCAAATTTTAAATTACCGCAAGCGCACGGTGTACGTGTAGCAATACGAATCGAACTCAGGGAGCGAGTTAACTAATTTGTTCGAGTTATGACTACGAGACATGAATCAACAAAATATTTGGTTTAAGAAACTAATACTACTATAAGTAATAACTAAATTGATGTAAATAAAACTAATAATTAAATCTAAATCAATGATTAAAACAAAGATGATAATAATAAGGAAAATCTAGGGTGTCGGGAATCGCCTAATTCTAACATGGGAGTCAATTATTCTCATAATTGTCTGAATTTAAGTCCTTGGTATTATTAAACGTGATCTAATTAATCTTAAGCTTCCACTCTATTGATCAATATCGGTTTAAGACCTTACTAGTATTAATCCTCAAACTTCCATTTTATTGGCTAAACTAATAGGAATTTAACTCAAATATATCTCAATCCTAAATTAATCCTAATCTCAAACTTCCGTTTTATTGAAAAGGTTGACAAAGATATTTAAACTAAGATTCATTAAGCATAGGTTTAATCATAGACCCAAATTTCACACAATTAATCGATAAAATATTCCATGCTTCAAATTAGGGTTAATCCCTTAACCCTAGAGAAGAAAACTACTCACTAAACATGGTGATGAACATACAATTAATGATGAATGAAAACCTAATTGAAATACTACACATGAAAATGATGAATAATTTAATGCAAAAAGACAAGTAATGAAGTAGTAAATTAAGAACACTTACTAATGGAGAAGAACATAAATGTAAATTGCAATAAAAATAAATATACCAATGGAGTTTTTTCAACAATGAAAGCTCTTAAAAGGAAGAACAACAAAAGAGAGAATTCGGAAAAATAACTAAAAACTGATGCTTGATAAAAACAACTACTGCTATTTATAGTATTTCCTAAAAAATAACTGAAAAACGCACGTGAAAAATATCTGACGCACTGGCGTCGACTCGTGACATCAGGGGCGACAAGTCATCGCTTTTGTTCTGCCTGGGAGAATTGACTTCAGTAGGTTGGTGACGAGTCGTGGCAAATGGGGATGACTCGTCACTTTGTCTCAGGATTGTTCTGAGCACTTTAGTAGATATGCAACGAGTCGTGGCATCCTGGGGACCACTTGTCGCTTTGCCTCTGGACTCCAAATGCTCTGCGACGGGTCGTGGCTTTTTGACACAGCTTAGCTACGACTCGTTTCTTTCCCTTGGGGCTTGTTTGACTCGATCTCTTCACTTCCTTAGGGATCTTAGCCATTTTTCCAAGTCTTCACCCTCTTATCACCACCGGAACCTAATAAAACTCCGATTTTCGCCTCAAAATTACATGAAATACAATATTAAACATATGAGGCAAAAATCTGAAATAATACTATCAACACTACCTAAAAACCCACTAAACATCACATAAGGAGTATAAAAATGACATGAATAAGTGCAAATAATCGCACTTATCACCTATATAAATAAGGTGCATACAAAGGGAATTCCAACCTTCTTAAGTCTTTTTCTGAAATTGCCTAAGAACACAACTTTGCTCTTATTTTCTCTTTGTCACATTAAGTGTTACGGGAGAGTAATTAAATCTTCTTGCATCATTGAGTTCTTAAATCCTCCAAATACATCATTGTTTCTTTGCATCCTCTTTGTGCTAAGAGAATGTTGAGTAGTTTGTATCTCTTTGTGAGTTTCATCAACATTTCCAAGCACCCTTGTGGGAGAAATATCACAAAAGGAAAGTAACGACACGTCTACTACTCATATCAAGTTTTCGAGTGACTTTTAACGTTGCAATCAAATCTTCAAGAAGTTCTACTTGGTGATCATTGAAGTTCCATAGCCAATTTCAAGGGGAATAAAATTGTAGTTTGTTTGTACTTGTAACTGGTAATTGTATTTTGCATCATATTTCCAATATATTACACTAATTTTCCATTAACATTTTCACTATCTAATACCTACTACCAAACGAGACGTAAATACCACCTCAATGGAACAATGTTCTACTACTTCCACACTTCACATCCACCCCTCTCGTTAAGATTGCTAATGCCCATGGCAACAATCAACATCCTTAACATGATAGCACTACATCTCTTACACTATTATTACACTAGTTAATTTGCTTTTAGTATATGTCACTCGCTTAAAATTTCTCAAAAATAGTCCGAAATTGATTATAATTTACTTTGTTGGACCTCTTGAGTTTTGATGATGACCACACTGTATTTAAACAATTATGTTTTTTAGAGATTATGTGCAGGTCGATATCCGGTCGTAATTATGATCGTTGATAGTACCTATGGCTTTGTTTATGGAAATGTACGTGTCAAAAGGATTCAAGAGATGTTAGAAGAGTATATCGCTTGGGATGTAAAATGGAGACAGGAGGTCTACTATTCCCAAGTTGGATGTTCTAGCTAAACTGGAATTCAAAGACAGCGCACTGTTCCTAACTGGAGTCAGCCTACGTCCACTAAAAATTCTGATTACTATTTAATTATTATTTTTAGTTGATGTATTAAATAAAGTTAATTTGTTGCAATTATAATTAATTAAAGTTAATTGGCAAAATGTTTTCCAAAATGATTTTTCGTATTTACTTAACATTATTTTAGGATCTATATTTTGTAAATATTGGATTTTCTAAATATAGGAACAGCTGCTGTTGAAAAAGTCTTAGTTATTGTTATTATTTTAGAACCGGTCTTTATATTAGAAAATAGGTTATCGTTCCTATAATTAGTTAGCTTGTAACCATTCCTATTTTTAGTAAGTATAACCGTTTCTATAAATAGCATAAAAGTTCCAGCAGTTATTACTGGAACAGGAACTGCTATTGCTTAAAGGGAACAGAACCTATTATTAGTAAATGGGAACAGCGGTTATTGATGTTTTAACCGTATGCTTGATTTAATCAAGTCTTGTGGAAATAACCGTCTGTTTGATTAATCCACATTACTCCCATGATCTTTTTGATAAAGGAATAATAGATTGGATTATTCCATTTTCTTAAAGATTTTATTTTTTTATAAATAGCAAGTGAATTCGGCTGTTCCTAAATGTATCTAACGTATGAACTTTCTTATTTTCATGTTATTATTTTTGGAAATCTACAAGGAATATTTTTTTTTTGAAAATTGCCAATTAACTTGTAATATTTTCTTGAGCAACTCATTGATTTTATTTTTAAGATTTTTATCCTTTTTGTAAGGGTTTTTGAGAATACTTGTAATTAGACTCGGGTGAGTCTAAGGGGGAATTAGATAGCTTTGAGTGAAGCTAGTGAAGAGTTTAGCTTTTAGTAAAGCTGAGTTTGTTGCTTTGAGTAAAGCAATTTGAGAGAGAAGAGTTGGCCTAGTTGATTCGCTTCGAGTGAAGTAAGGTGTTTATTGTAATTGTAACTAATTGCCTTAAACATAGTGGAGTATTTAGAAATCCCGAGGGGTCGTGGTTTCTCTTTCTGTTTAGGCCTAGAAGGTTTCCACGTAAAAATCGTTTGTCTCTTTTATTATTTTGCTCTAAGTTTAAGCTTTATTTATTTTAATTCAATTCCGCAAAAACAAGGCAAGAACGTTTAAAATAGTAACAACAAAAATTCACCCCCCCCCCTCTTGTTGCTGCTCCCGTTCCTAATTGAGTCTACAATTGTTATCAGAGCCCTGTTCCTAGTAGATCAGGAAACCCTGAGGGCAGAATCCTGGTGTTCCCAAAAATGTCAATTATGAACGAGCGAATGAAAGAAGGGTATTGTACTCAAAGACTGCCCATGTTTGATGGAAAATTCTATACTTACTGAAAAATAGGATGGAGATCTTCATCAAAGCGGAAAATTATCAAGTTTGGAGAGTCATCGAAATTGGAGAGTTTGAGGCAACCATTACTAACTCCAACAATGAAGTTGTTCCCAAACCAATAACCGAATTTGAAAAAGAAGATTTTCAAAAAATGGAATTAAATGCTCTTGCTATAAAATTGGTTCACTGTGGTCTTGGACCAAATGAACACAATCGCATAATGAGGTGCAAATCTGCCAAGCAGATTTAGGACCTGCTAGCTGTTACCCATGAGGGAACAAGTGAAGTCAAACGTTCCAAAATTGATTTGTTGATGTCTAAATATGAAAGATTTGTTATGGAACCAAGGGAAAGCATCCAAGAGATGTTCACAAGGTTCACCAACATAACAAACGAACTTGTCTCTCTTGGAAGAATAATTCCCACCGATGAACAAGTAAGGAAGATCCTTAGGAGCCTTCCACAAGATGAGCGCTGGAGGGCCAAGGTTACAGCTATACAAGAGTCCAAAGATTTTACAAAGTTTAATCTAGAGGAGCTGGCTGGTTCCCTAATGACGCATGAATTACATTTGGGAACAGCCGACAATTCCAGGAACAAGGGACTGGCCCTGGCAGTTGGGGAACAGGACGAGTCAGAATGCGATGAGGAAGAAGCTGCCTTACTGGTACGAAAATTCAAGAAGTTCTTCAGAAACAGCAGGTATACAAATCAAAGAAACAATAAAGAAAGAAGAACAAAAACCAATCTTGAATGCCACAAATGTGGAAGTACCGAACACTTCATCAAGGATTGCCCAATGTGGAAGAATGAAAAGGGCAAGGGAAAGACAAGGGATTCAAGAAGACCGTTGAACAAAGAAAACTTTAACAAGAGTGACTTTCACAAGGCCATGATCGCTGCATGGGGAGAGACTGAAAGTGATGATGAAACTGTTGTTCCCGAAGAAGAAGAGACAGCAAACCTATGTCTCATGGCTACGCATGAAAGCAAGGAGAAGGAACCGATAAGGAAGCAGGTACATATCTCTAATCCATTTTCTATCCATCTATCTAAGCTAAGTAAAAATAAATTAATTAAGTTGCCAAATGAGACACAGAATAAATTAGAAAATTGCAATGAGAAGTGTCTCCAATTAGAAAAGGAGCTCAAGTTAAGCAAAGACCATGTCTCCTATATAAACACCTTTAGATCCGATGTCCAAAACAGATTTTTCAGTTTGTTGGACCAAAACATAATTCTAAAGAAAAATATGGAGAGAATTAAAAAGGAAAATGTTATTCTTAATATTGAGTTATCGCAATACAAATTATTAGGCTTAAATGAAGAATTGAATGATGCTTCTACTAAATATTTGTGCTATGATTTTCAAATTTTAAAATTGAATCAAGAATCCAACCGTAACAATAATGACAAGTTTGAATTAAATTCAAGAGAAAAAGGGAAAATCAAAATTACTCCCAAATGGATTCAAGATGCCAAAAGTAAAAATTCACAAGGCGTAAATTATTTTAAGAATAACAAGAAGAAAAAGGCTTACGTTGATCTCCCTAGTGTCATAATCTGTTCCTTTTGTGGAGGAACTGGCCATCTGAAGGACCAGTGCACCAAAAGGGAACAGTACACCGTCTCCAACAGAAATTATGTCGATAACATTCTGATTAAGAAAAATGATTCATGCAAAATCGACAAGGAACCCAAGAAAGTCTGGGTTCCTGTAACTAACCATTGATTTCTTTCAGGTCCAAGTGAGGGGGAACAGCTCATGGTATCTCGATAATGGGTGTTCCAAGCACATGACGCGTGACAAATCTAAATTTCTCTCACTTGAAGCATATGATGGGGGAACAGTAACCTTCAGTGACAATATGAAGGGTGAGATAATCGCCAAAGGAAAAGTTGGAAGGTCATGTTCCCATGCTATCGATAATGTATTTTTATTTGAGAATTTGAAACATAACTTACTTAGCATTTCTCAATTTTGCGATAAAGGTAACTCTGTGAACTTTACTTCTGAAAAGTGCATTATTTCTAGGAATGACATAGGAGACATCGTTCTTGAGGGAATCAGAAAAGGGAACACTTATGTTGTGGACCTGGACACTGTTCCCAAAACTAGTCTAAGCGTTATAGAAGACGACCCACTTCTTTGGCATAAGCGTCTAGGTCATGCTTCTTATACATTGATTAACACATTAAGATCAAAAGACCTAGTTAGAGGACTACCAACTATAAAATTCCGTAAGGATGAAATTTGTGATCCTTGTGCCAAAAGAAAACAAGTAAGGTCATCTTTTAAATCAAAGAATATTGTGACCACCACTAAACCACTTGAATTATTACATATGGATCTATGTGGACCTATGAGAACACAAAGCCGTAGTGGCAAAAGATATGTGTTTGTTATTGTTGATGATTACAGTAGATTTACTTGGATTTTTTTTTAGTTAGTAAAGATGAAGCTTTTAATGAGTTTATTTCTTTCGCTAACAAAATACAAAAATCAACCAATAATCAAATTATTCACATAAGGTCAGATCATGGTAGAGAATTCGAAAATTCAAGTTTCATGAATTATTGCAATGAACATGGATTAAGTCATAATTTTTCGGCACCACGAACACTACAACAAAATGGTGTAGTAGAAAGAAAAAATAGAACTTTAGAGGAAATGGCTAGAACCATGTTAATTGCTAGTGGTCTACCTAGAAATTTTTGGCCGAAGCTGTTAATACTGCATGTTATATTTTGAATCGTGTATTAATAAGACCAATCACTTCAAAGACACCCTATGAATTGCTTAAAGGTGTTAAACCAAATATTTCCTATTTTCGTGTGTTTGGATGCAAATGTTTTGTTCATGTGAATGGAAAACGAAATATAGGGAAGTTTGATGAAAGAAGTGATGAAGCAGTATTTCTTGGCTACTCATCACATAGTAAGGCTTACAGAGTTTATAACAAAAGAACAATGATCATGGAAGAATCTGTTCACATAATCTTCGATGAAACTAACTTTTTGTCAAGTGAACAGGATACAAATAATTTTAAGATAGGTCTTGCAAATCTAGAGAATGATGAAGAAGAAATGAAAATGCAAGATCAAGGAACAGCAGGTGGACAGCTGATCCCAGAAGAGGCAGAAAGGAACGATCTTGATCAGGAACAACCAGTACTTCAGAACCAACAGACTGTTCCCAATCCAGCTGTTCCCACAGAAGAGCAAGCTAATCCAGTAACTGAACAGAATGACGATCAAGCTGATGAACCAGAACATACTACTGTTCCCACAAGAGAATTTGTGCCCAAACCTTGGAAATATCAAAGTTATCATCCTCTTGATTTGATTATAAGTGATTTGAATAAAGGAACACAAATTAGATCTCAAATGAGAAACTTTTGTGCACACTTTGCGTTCCTATCATCACTCGAGCCCAAGAATCATGAAGAAGCTCTAAAGGATTCCGAATGGATCGTGGCCATGCAAGATGAATTAAATGAATTTTAAAGAAATAAAGTATGGCACTTGGAACCCAAACCAAAACACAAAAAGGTAACTGGTTTGAAATGGCTATTTCGGAATAAACTAGATGAGCATGGAATAATTGTAAGAAACAAAGCAAGGCTCGTGGTCAAAGGATACAATCAACAAGAAGCTATTGATTATACTGAGACATTTGCTCCGGTAGCAAGGTTAGAAGCTATAAGAATCTTAATTTCTTTTGCTGCATTCATGAACTTTAAATTATATCAAATGGAAGTGAAATGTGCTTTCTTAAATGGCTTTCTTGATGAGGAAGTTTTTGTTGAACAACCCCTAGGTTTCGAAAATACCTCTTGTCTTGATCATGTCTACAAGCTTGATAAAGCTCTTTATGGCTTGAAACAAGCTCCTAAGCAATGGTATGAAAGACTATCAAAGTTTTTGATTCAAAATGACTTTGTAAGAGGCAAAATTGACAAAACCTTATTCTTTAAGAATAGAGGTTCGGATGTTTTAGTTGTTCAAATATATGTTGATGATATTATTTTTGGAGCCACCAATGAACTGTTGTGTAAAGGATTTGCTAACCTAATGAGCACCGAATTTGAAATGAGCATGATGGGAGAATTAAACTTCTTCCTCGGGTTACAAATTAAACAAACAGCTAATGGTATCTTTATTCACCAACAAAAATATATAAAAGGTCTTTTCAAGAAATATGGATTGAATAATGCTAAAACCAACAATACACCTATGGCTACAAATGTTAGATTAGATGAAGACCCAAATGGAACAAATATTGATCAAACTATGTATAGAGGCATGATTGGCTCTTTATTGTATTTAACTGCAAGTAGACCCGATATTGCTTTTAGTGTTGGCTTATGTGCTAGATTTCAATCCAATCCTAAAGAATCACATCTCACTGCAGTAAAACGAATTCTAAGATATTTGAAGGGAACAGACGACTTGTCCCTATTATACCCTAAAAGTGATGTCTATGATTTGAAAGGTTTTAGTAATGCAGATTATGCAGGAGATCTTGTAAACAGAAAAAGTACGTCAGGTATGGTACAATTTCTTGGCTCATGTTTAGTGTCATGGTGTTCAAAGAAACAAAACACTGTTGCATTCTCCACTGCCGAAGCTGAATACGTAGCAGCAGCAGCTTGCTGTTCCCAAATGCTTTGGATAAAACAGCAGCTAAGAGATTTTGGTATTAAGTTTGGATGTGTTCCTATTTATTGTGATAATACCAGTGCCATATGCATATCAAAAGATCCAGTGCATCATTCACGAGTAAAACACATCCACATTAGGCATCATTTTCTTAAGGATAATATTGAAAATAAAAATATTATTGTAAAGCATGTAAACACTAACGAGCAAATAGCTGATATCATGACTAAACCGCTTCCAAGGGAACAACATGAGAAACTGAGATTAGAACTTGGCATGATCAAGCTGCATTGAAGTGAGTGACATATGTGATCTTTAAAGACAAAATGAAAATTGAAAAGGTCGATCAACCACAAAAATCTTGATTGAAAAATCGATTATTGAAAGGATCAGGTACGCACTATTTAAAAGTATATACTGTGAATGCTCTTATGATTGCATGTTTAATTTAATCAGACTGTAGTAGCATAAAATTTTCATTTGTTTTATTTTCATAAAATATATTTACATATATTTGTCCAGCAATTTCCATTAAAATAGCGGGAGTTAAATCATCATAATTCTTCACTAAATCCGTCTGTTTCCATTTCACATTTTGTGTCATATGCATAAATTAAATGAGGAACATGAAACACCTACACACACGTCCCCTCACATTCATTATATACACTCTCACACGTTAAGCCCTAAACCCTTCATCCTCAATCGCAATCAACTCTGAATCTCAAAATCATCTTCATCTTCTCGCATTTTCTGCAAAATTTCACTCCACAAACTCATCAAATTACCATGAGAACCAAGAGCCGTACACCTAAGATGAAACAACCCAAGCCTTTAAGAATTATCCACCCAACACCTTTATTAACTGCTCAAGAGTCATCCTCGAAAGAACAGCAGGACACTCCTGGTGGCTCTAAAAGGCAAGCAAGGAACAAGAGAAAAAGACCGTCTACTTCAAAGAAATCATCTTCAGCAAAGAAGGCAAAAGTCGATGTTCACTTAAACGCTGAAGAAGTGTCAAAAGAAATGATGGTTGGGTTTGGATTGGACAAAAAATGATATGATTCAACCTTTTTTCCTCAGTTACACACTATATTACAGACTCAGTCTTGGGAATCTTTGATCGCAGAATATTGCTGCAATCCAATATACCCAAAACTGATGCGTGAGTTTGTCTCGAATTTTTTGCTTAACCATGGTGTTTGTTCGAGTTCTGTTAAAGAAGTTAAAATAGAGTTCAACATTCAGAAATTAGGAGAATGGCTAGGTGTGCCCGCAAATGGATTTGATGTTTATTATGTTGGATCAAAGATAACTTTCTTTGAAATAGATGAAAAGGATGTTTGGAATTTTTTAGGGATCACTGAAAAACGAGGGAAGGTCAGCCATAATGCATTGTCCCCTCTACACAAATTGTTGTATAACATTGCTCGTAGATTTTTTTTTGCCGCGAAATTCCAAACGCAGTGAAGTAAGTCTGCGAGATGCAACCCTAATTTACTGCATGGCTAACAATATTAAAATCAACTTTCCTTCTTTAATGATCTCTCATTTAAGTGAATGTATTTCTAAAGGTTGTGTGATTGGATATGGAGGTTTGCTGACTTGGATTTTCAGGAAGATAGGTGTTCCACTTGAAGGTCAAAACTTTCCCATGGGTCCGAACAATATGATAGGTGCCAAGTGCTTAAGTAACTTACACCTTAAATTAAATGAGAATGGGACCCTTGAGAAAGTTGTTGAAACAATCAATGTTAATTCTGATAATGAGAAGGAAACCGAAAAGGGAGAGGTTGAAATGGAGGAACAGGAGAAGGAAGGATATGGAAATAAGGAACAGGAGACTGTTCCTTCTGATAAAGAGAAGGAGGACATTGGTGTCTGCAAGGAGGAGGTATTTGTGCCTACTATGAAGCAGCCTTGTTCAACCTCAAGGAAGAGCAGAAGGCTTGCTGCCAAAGGGAAAAGACCTGTAGTTGTTCTTGATGATGACTCTGTGGCTAAACCAAGTTATTCCCCCTCACCAAAGCCAACCACTCCATCATCCCATCATTTCCCATCACCACCACCATCACCAATACCAACTTCACCACCACCTGTTCACACATCTCCACACCAAGGCTTTGACCAGACAACAGTTCCTACAGCTCCTTTATACTCCATTCTCCTCAAACTTGATGAATTGCAGGATCGCTTTTTTAAATTTCATGATGAAGTTCGTGTTTCCTTAGCCTCACTAACTGACCAGATGACTCAAATGGAGGCTCGTCTGGGTGCTAAATTGGATACTGTGGAGGTGGAAACAGAATATATAGATGAAGAAGCTCCTGCATCCTAATTCTTCCTAATAGTTTTTAAATATCTTTTATGTGTTGTAACCCTTACTTTCCTCAAACTTTTGTCTTGGTACGAGCTGGAGTACTGCTTATCTAATTCATACTATCAACTATATTTTCCTTGTGCTACTAATAGCTTGTGAAAATAAATCATTGCTGATCATGTTTGCATTCATTGGTATTGCTTTTTAATTTTTGCATCCTTATTCTCTCTTTGACTATATCTATATGGTTAGTGCTGTGGTTGATTGCTACAATTCTTTTTGAATGATGTCAAAAGGGGGAATATTTTGGCACAAACTTAAAGAATGGTTGAGTATGCTTAGTCTATATCTACATCTATTATGTTGGACATTAGGATTAAGGTTATGATTCATGATCTAAGTCTGTTTGGCTGTGTGCTGTGAATGATTGTTTATTGCTTGTTGTTGCTGGTTGTTTGTTGTGATTGTTAAAGTATAGTTAACCTTTTGTCAGTATAGTTAACACCTTTTGTTAATGCTTGATGTTCTGATGCTTATGATCAAGATGAACTGTTTTGCTTGTTCAGATCATCTATTCACTTTTGAGCTCTAATTGTTTGCTCCAAATTATATTGGAACCACTGCTTATGTTCTATGCTAAAAGTGTTTATTTTTACAGTAATTTGATTCATGATATGCTTGGTAAATTATATTTACTAAGTTAAGAAGAGTTGTTTTAATCTCTAACATGCTCTTCAATATTGGTTTTACACTACATTGGTTTAAGTTTGTTTAAAAAGTTTGTCATCATCAAAAAGGGGAAATTTGTTGGACCTCTTGAGTTTTGATGATGACCACACTGTATTTAAACAAATATGTTTTTTAGAGATTATGTGCAGGTCGATATCCGGTCGTAATTATGATTGTTGATAGTACCTGTGGCTTTGTTTATGGAAATGTACGTGTCAAAAGGATTCAAGAGATGTTAGAAGAGTATATCGCTTGGGATGTAAAATGGAGACAAGAGGTCTACTGTTCCTAAGTTGGATGTTCTAGCTAAACTGGAATTCAGAGACAGCGCACTGTTCCTAACAAGAGTCAGCCTACGTCCACTAAAATTCTGATTACTATTTAATTATTATTTTTAGTTGATGTATTAAATAAAGTTAATTTATTGCAATTATAATTTATTAAAGTTAATTGGCAAAATGTTTTCCAAAATGATTTTTCGTATTTACTTAGCATGATTTTAGGATCTATATTTAGTAAATATTGGATTTGCTAAATATAGGAACAGCTGCTGTTGAAAAAGTCTTAGCTATTATTATTATTTTAGAACCGGTCTTTATATTAGAAAATAGGTTATCGTTCCTATAATTAGTTAGCTTGTAACCATTCCTATTTTTAGTAAGTATAACCGTTTCTATAAATAGCATAAAAGTTCCAGCAGTTATTACTGGAACAGGAACTGCTATTGCTTGAAGGGAACATAACCTATTATTAGTAAATGGGAGCAACGGTTATTGATGTTTTAACCGTATGCTTTATTTAATCAAGTCTTGTGGAAATAACCGTCTGTTTGATTAATCCACATTACTCCCATGATCTTTGTGATAAAGGAATAATGGATTGGATTATTCCATTTTCTTAGAGATTTTATTTTTTTATAAATAGCAAGTGAATTCGGCTGTTCCTAAATGTATCTAACGTATGAACTTTCTTATTTTCATGCGATTATTTTTGGAAATCTACAAGAAATATTTTGTTTTGAAAATTGCCAATTAACTCATAATATTTTCTTGAGCAACTCATTGATTTTATTTTTAAGATTTTTATCCTTTTTGTAAGGGTTTTTGAGAATACTTGTAATTAGACTCGGGTGAGTCTAAGGGAGAATTAGATAGCTTTGAGTGAAGCTATTGAGGAGTTTAGCTTTTAGTAAAGCTGAGTTTGTTGCTTTGAGTAAAGCAATTTGAGAGAGAAAAGTTGGCCTAGTTGATTCACTTTGAGTGAAGTAAAGTGTTTATTGTAATTGTAACTAATTGCGTTAAACATAGTGGAGTATTTAGAAATCCCGAGGGGTCGTGGTTTTTCCTTCTGTTTAGGCCCAGAAGGTTTCCACGTAAAAATCGTTTGTCTCTTTTATTATTTTGCTCTAAGTTTAAGCTTTATTTATTTTAATTCAATTCCGTAAAACCAGGGCAAGAACGCTTAAACTAGTAACAACAACAATTCACCCCCCCTCTTGTTGCTGTTCCCGTTTCTAATTGAGTCTACATACTTTTTCCATTTGCATTTCACTTAAAGATTTGAATCATTTAATAGTTTCAAGAAATAACAAAAATAAAGAATTGACCAATAGTGTAATGTGATCTTAATTTTTAATTTTATTTAGTTAGCTAATATTATTGGCCAAATTTTGATCAGACTTAATTTAGAGTGTGTTTGGATGGAGGGAAATAATAAAAAGAAGGGGAGGGATTTAATTTAGAGGATAAAGGATCTCTTGTTTGAGTAACAATATAGGTGACAATAGATTTAGAGGTGAAGAATTTGGAGAGATTAAATGAATAATTTTTGTTAAGGTCTCAATTTCTTCAAAGTTGAAAATATTTGAAGGCATAACTCTCATTCCCTTCCTTACCCTCCTAAGCAAATAAAACTTGCTTTTCTTTTATTTTCTCTATCCTTCTTTTGCCTTCCCCTTTCCCTTCCCTTTCTTTTCTTTCCAAAATTGTTATCCAAACGTTAGTGATTGTGCCCAATACGCCCATATAAGTTATGTTGAGTATTCACAGCATGTAAGACATAATCCAAAGGCTTAAACAATAAACTAAGCAAGTAAGTAACAACGAGGACCAAAACATGGAGCTAGACTATGCTGCTCATTCGAGCAAGTTCATGCTCGTTTGAGCATAGTTGTGCTTGTTCAAGCACTGCTGTTCTAGCTTGGCAGTTTGTTTCAAAACCTTCTGTTTGATGTTTTTGGCACTTGCTCGTTCGAGCACATAGGAATTTTCGAGTCAAAAAGTTTCTGGAAATGATTTTTTCTCATGCTCGTTCGAGCACCTCAGAACAGTGCATCTGTTCATGAAGTGAAACTTTGTCTCATGGACCATTATGTTTTTATGAACTAATGTTTTACTTAATTATAAACTGATAACCATAAGATATAATTAGTAAATGGATTTGGATGAATCATTGCTACATTACTCTATAAATAGGAGTGGGTACATGGTGATCAAACATATCTTGAACAAAATTTATGATTTCATCTTTCTCTCATTCTCTTGAAACATAAAAGAGAGTTATAAACTCTTTTATTGTTTTTCTGATTTTAATCTCTTCGTAAAAACATAATCATTTAGTTCAATCGGTTTATACTAATTGGTTGGAGTGATTGATTGTATCTCATTGTGAATTTCCATAGTCATAATCCAAGTACCTTTATGGGGGAAATATCACAATAAGAAAGCTTGTAGCCACCTTCAATCTATAATAAGATTTCAGATTGATGTTACCATTGCAAACTAATCTTCTCTACGTTGTTGTTCATTTCATGGTTCATTCAAAGCAAAGAGTCCATTGCCATACACAAAGGAGACACTACAAACATCATCTTGTATTTGTAGTTTATTTTCTGCATTATTTTTTTAATAATCTATTGTGATATGTCCAGGTTCATAGAAAGCATTAAGGAACTCACTTCAAACGTAATGAAATTGGACAAGTTTTTGGTGTGGAATTCAGAAGATGGCAAAAGAAAAGGCTCATCCTCTTGACTTCTGATGCAAAACTAAGGCTGAATAGGGCCTTGGTTATGCAAGGATGAATGTTGTGCAGAAGTTTGGTTTGTTACTCTTCTTAGGAAACTACAAATACTATCAAAAGAACCCTCAATGATCACAAACAGAACCAAGAAATGGCTTCTTGATTTTCTGATGATGATGATCACTGACTATCTCGACTCCTTTCTCTAATACACAAACTATACTATCACGTTAAAAAGTCTTCCAGATTTTGTGTCCAAGTTCCCTTAAAGAGTCAAGGTTGGTCCACAACTCTTAACACTCCAAGGATCAAAGGTTACTCCGTAGCCTTTGTTGAAGTTTGCAAACAAACTTCAGAGAAAACAGAAATCAATTTTTTGAATTACCTCTTGTATTCTATTGAATGATTAAAACTGAAACGTGCTTATTACACAAGTGAGACTCTCCTTATATAGAGATCTCAACAAACTTAACGGCTAAAAACATCCACATGCAAAACATGTGCACACTTAAAAACATAATATACAACTAAAATACTCTACAAAACTGTCGACCAGACTAAAACTAGCGACTGGATGACCTTGGGCTCACTTTTTGAATGACTTCCCATGCTTGGAAGTGGACGCTTAGAGTCTTGATGGAGAGATCCTTGTATGAAGATTCCTTTTCTACCCTTTATTCCCCGGGTACGAGTATCAGCTTTGGACAACTCATGAAAGAAGGGCTGGTCAGCTATCTTCAGGTGCAAAATTCTGACAGTTCATCTGGCAACTGTTTGACCTTCAACCTCTTTTCTTGGTGTCTTCCTGTGATTGCTAGAAGGTATTTAGGGTCTTGATAGAGTTAAGATTCCATTTCTATCTTCCATGTCCTTCAAGATGCAAGGGTTAGCTCTGGACAGTCCTTGCAAGTTCACCTGGTCAAAGGTTCTCAAGGACTGTTTTGTTTGCTCTGTTTCTATTCTCTGCTGTAGTTGTTGCAGCATTTGTTATTTCTTCTTCCTCTGCTTCCCTTCCTAATGCGTAAGAAACCCCAACCATGTCAAATATGGTGCAAACTCCCCTTCTTAGAAAAGAATTGTCCTCAATTCTTGACTTCCCATATATGCTTGCATTCAGAAGAACTTCCTATGCTACACAACTTCACCTGCTGCTGCCTTGGAACAAGCTTGATTAGGCCATTACAAATTCCGATCTACACACATGTTGCTGTACTCTTGAACTGCTCCTCTGTACATTGAACACACTTGACATTCTGTTGCTAAGTTCAGAATGTGGCTCGCATTTGGATCAAAGTAAATTAGAAGCCATGTTTCTCAATGTCCTCCAGCGTGTAAAAATCAAGGTTCTTGCTCTTACTTGCATGATTATCCAAACCCATATGTTAAACAAGCTCGCCATATTGATTAGCTTGCTTGTGTTACCAAGACCACAATCAACTTGTTTCATCCTCCCCTTCTTAGAAAAAATTCGACCTCGAATTTTTGTAGGGTTAAACTCAACAAACCTTTCCACAAGAACGTAATCCACTAAAGGCGATTTTTCAAGCACAAAATCCACCTTGACAAACTCATGCTTCCTAGTTCATTCTACTTGTAAACCAATCTCCAATCTCAGATGAGAATCCACTACTTCAAAGCACTCTATTGTAGAACCAACATTCTCCATGCAAATTTTCTCAACAACCTCTTCAAGATCATTAACACTCTCAATACAAGATATTTCAACCATTTCTTCAAGAGCATCAACAATCTCACCACAAGGTACTTCAACATCTCCTTTAAGATCATCAATCATCTTTACACAAGATGCTTCAACAACCTCTTCAAGATCTTTAACACTTTCAACAGAAGGTGTTTCAACCACGTCTTCAAGATCATCAATAATCTCGACACAAGATGTTTCACCCACTTCTTCAAGATCTTCAACAATCTCGTTACAAGGTGCTTCAACAACTACTTCGTTATTTGATTCTTGAATATCATCATGAGAAAGAGCCAATGATGTTTTTTCTTCAACATGCTTGGGAACGATCTCAAATTTAATCCTAGGTGGATCAACATAAGGATTATACTCATGAACAACCACTAATTTTGAGTCACCATGTTTCTTTTGTAATCTTCGTTGAAATTTCCTCCTCTCTTCATTAAGGCCTATATTTCTATAGCATTTCTGCCCTTGAATCAAAACATGGCCCTACTTTTCTGAATAATGCTTGTACATACCCCAATCACATTGTTTTATACAAACTAGTTGCAACCTTTTAATGTTTTCCTCCTCAATCTTCAATGTTTTTAGAAAAGATTCATTAAGGTCATAAAATAGATCTTCAAGTCTATCCAGTCTCATGCATACATTTGATGACTTCATATTCTAAGACTCAAGAAGCTCTCAAAATGAAGTGTAAGAGTAAGGATAAGAGTGAAAAGAAAGAAAGAAAAAAACACGAAGTTTTGGAACTTTTGTGTGCACAAAACAGAAAACAAACAGAACCAATCAGCACAATTTCAGAATCTATGTGCTCAACTTTCACTACTGTTAACCCAATCAAACCACATTTACTTTTGATGAAACTTGGTGAAAACACACCCCAAGATGTCTAAAAACACCTCAATTTCAAATTACTCAAAAATATTGTGTGGTTTAATCACTGTTTCTGTGACTTTTGGTTGAAAACACTTATGCATCTTTTTTTTCCACAACCCCAATGACTACAAAACAAGGCTCACCAAAAACTAGACTCAAAATGAATCAATGTGAAAAAAAGAAAATTTAAAAAAGACTCAAAAATGAAGGATGAAGAGATAAAATACAGAAGACAAAAAAAACTTCAACTATTCTGTATTATTAATCAACAACATGAATGGGTCATTTAAGAAACCTATAAAACGTATGTAAAAGTGCACAAATGATGTGGTTTGATGAATATAGGATAGTGATTGATAATGTGATGGAAAATGAAGGCCAAAGAAAGGAATCTTGAAAGGTTTTCGAAGACAGCTTACCACGGTGCACAGAACTGATCAACTGTGCGCAGTCTGTAAAGAATCATGCATATCTCCTTCACTACTCCACCAAATCCAATAATTCCAAAGCCAAACGTTCACCAACTCAATGAAGAATTATTTGTGAAAAAGTTTTGAAAAATAACCTCAAACGGTCCTCCAAATCGATCAATTTTCAAACCCCAAAACTGACAGAATCTGAAAATTTTTCACACTTTTAATGTCTTCGTATTTTCCCTTCTGTGCGCACCTTTCCCTCTTCGTGAACCGTGCTCTGATACCAATTTGATGCAAAACTAAGGCTGAATAGGGCCTTGGTTATGCAAGGATGAATATTGTGCAGAAGTTTGGTTTGTTACTCTTCTCAGGAAACTACAAATACTATCAAAAGAACCCTCAATGATCACAAACAGAACCAAGAAATGGCTTCTTGATTTTCTGATGATGATGATCACTGACTATCTCGACTCCTTTCTCTAATACACAAACTATACTATCACGTTACAAAGTCTTCCAGATTTTGTGTCCAAGTTCCCTTAAAGAGTCAAGGTTGGTCCACAACTCTTAACACTCCAAGGATCAAAGGTTACTCCGTAGCCTTTGTTGAAGTTTCCATACAAACTTCAGAGAAAACAGAAATCAATTTTTTGAATTACCTCTTGCATTCTATTGAATGATTAAAACTAAAACGTGTTTATTACACAAGTGAGACTCTCCTTATATAGAGATCTCAACAAACTTAACGGCTTAAAACATCCACGTGCAAAACATGTGCACACTTAAAAACATAACATACAACTAAAATACTCTACAAAACTGTCGACCAGACTAAAACTGGCGATTGGATGACCTTGGGCTCACTTTTTGAATGACTTCCCATGCTTGGAAGTGGACGCTTAGAGTCTTGATGGAGAGATCGTTGTATGAAGATTCCATTTCTACCCTTTACTCCCCTTAGGGTACGAGTATCAGCTTCGAACAACTCATGAAAGGAGGGTTGGTTAGCTATCTTCAGATGAAGAATTCTGACAGTTCATCTGGCAACTGTGTGACTTTCAACCTCTTTTCTTGGTGTCTTCCTGTGATTGCTAGGAGGTACTTAGGGTCTTGATAGAAAGGTCCATGTAGTGAGATTCCATTTCTATCTTCCATGTCCTTCAAGATGCAAAGGTTAGCTCTGGACAGTCCTTGCAAGGTCACCTGGTCAAAGGTTCTCAAGGACTGTTCTGTTTGCTCTGTTTTTGTTCTCTGATGATGATGATCATTGACTATCTCGACTCCTTTCTCTAATACACAAACTACACTATCACGTTACAAAGTCTTCCAGACTTTGTGTCCAAGTTCCCTTTAAAGTGCATGAATTACATGAATTACAACGCAAGTATAATAACATGAAAGTGAATGATATTACAATGGATGAAATTTACATAGTTTCTATTATCATAGATAAATTACCATACACCTGGAGGGATGTTAAACATGCCCTCAAACACAAAAAGGAAGATATTACTCTCTCAGAGCTCGCTCAACATCATCAAGTTGAAGCAAGTTTAAGAGAAATTGAAAGTTCAAGGGGAGATCACCCAATCTCTCAACCATCAACATGGTGATAGATGATGAAAAGGCGTCAACAAGTGGAGGCAAGAGGAAGAAACCCCAAAGGCAAAGGCAAGAAAAAGGAAAATGATAATGCTTTTTTGGAATGTGGAAAAACCGGACATCGCAACAAAAATTGCTTTGTGTTCAAGAATAAACAAAAGAAGATGAAGGGTAATGCTTCTACAAGCAAAGACCCTCCTACTAAAGGTAAACTTGCTATTTTGGATAAAAATTCTGGTTTGAGTTCATCTACCATGGATTCTAATGTGAATATTGAGCAGGATAATGACATGTCTTTGTTAATCGATTTAGGGGCCTCGAGACATGTATGCAAGAGTAAACAATGGTTCAAAACTTTACACAATGCTGTGGATCAAAAGAATCTCTACATGGGAGACAATTCATCAATCAAAGTCCACAACAAAGGACAAGTGAAACTGTTGTTCACATCGGGAAATACTTTGCTCTCGGTATTAGTAGGAATCTTGTTTCCGGTCCCATCTTGAATCGATTAGGATATAAGTTGGTGTTTGAAGCCGATAGATGTATAATATTTAAGTGTAACTTGTTTATAGGTCATGCTTATTTATGTTGTAATTTGTTTAAACTCTCTTTGAATAATCATAAAAACTTGTTTATAGGTCGTGCTTATTAGAGATGTTGCCATATTTTAACAGTACACAGACCAGGAAAAAAGCAAAGATTACCATTGGTATCAAATCATGTTTTGTTATATTTCCATTTAGGAAAATGTAATTTACATTACAATTCAAAGACCACTCAATTTCAATGTGAATATACAAATGCACACAATTCTGCCTCTAAATTTCCTCTACAATGACTACCAAACTTCCATTGGTGTCACAGAATAAGAAATAACAATACACACACAAAAACAAGTGTCCATAAAACCCCAAATAATCCTGTATGTAGAGCCCTACAAGAGCTGTAATCAATCATGACAGGAAACTCGCAGGTGCTGTCTGATGGATCTTGATCAGTGATCATAGCTAACCCATCAAAATCACAGTTCCATGTATCCTGACCAGTGATTTGATAATACATATTGAATGCATAGGAAGCATTCCCTTGAACAGTCAGGTGATTGCATGAACATCCATAGCCTAAAGAAGTACAATCTGACAAACTACAAGCATAGTTGATGTTATCAGGCAAATTTCCCAATGTATTTTTAGCATCAGGGTTCAAAACACACCATTGTTTAACCATATATTGCACTCCTTCAACCGGGATTAGTACTCGATCTTCTTGCATCCCCGCTAAATCGAGTTCATACTTTGGCATCCCATCGTACTCAAAAATCCCCCAATGCCTCTCAAAGTTCCCTGGTGCAATACTCTTAGCATTTTCATCGATCAAACTAAACAAGTATACGTTAATTTTTCCCTTTCGAAGTGGGGTCCCTTCGCCACATAGGATATGTTCGAGAAGGCCTTGATTGAACCTCTTAGCATTCGCGACATTAGCATACATATCACCGTCAGTAGGCCAACCTACTTCTCCTACTATGATCTCCATATCAGGGTACCCTGCTTTGTTTAGAGCTGATACTAGAGTGTCGTAATTTGCATCGAAAACGTTTGTGTAAATCAAACCCTGGTCTCTTATAGGCACATTTGAGCCCTCAAAGAAAGCATAATCAATTGGGAAGTTCTTGTTTCCGTATAGACTAAGAAAAGGGTAGATGTTGACGGTGAAGGGGGCGTTGTTTTGATGTAGAAATTGAAGGATTTCGAGAGTAAGATCTCGAACTTCTGGTCTGAAATCTCCAGCTGAGGGCACAGGGTTTGATTCAGGAGAGAAATATACATCTGCATTGAATGGGATTGTTGCCTTGATTCGATCCCCGAATCCTGCATTATTAAGGGCTTCTTGAATGTTTTTGAGGGCTGGTAACATGTAATTTAGGTATGTGCCATTGTAGGTTTGTAGTGTGGGCTCATTCCCAACTCCAACATAGCTGCACAAGAAGGAACAAAATCAGGAAAAGATTAAGACCCAGATCAATGGCTTAATAAGCAAGACATCATTGACTTATAGTCTAAAATCAGGAACTAAAATTCAAGGAAACTTCATTCAAATTTTAAAAATGAACTATTTGCCCAAATTTTACTTTTGATATGGTTCTTACTACTTTGACGCACTTTTACTCTCTATACTCTCTAATTTACTCCTTAATCTTTTGTATTATTTACAAATGGAGCAAAATGAGTGAAGGGAGGGACTATAATTCATCAAGAAACAAGATTGAAATACAAATTGAAAATCATGCTGAAAATCAAGAATCAAGAAAGACAGGGAAAATCCCACATTTCTCAATCAAGACCCACATTAAAGTTCAAATGTGTGATCCAAAACAAAAAATACCCATCAAAGATTTTAACACATTTAAGACCAAAAACAGCAAGATAATGAGATTTAGAACCCTAAAGAGCCAAAATTAAACATGAAAAAATTGGTATGAACAAAAAAGTATTGAAACTGAACTTGATATTAACACCACCAGAGTAAAAGTATGTAGAAACATTAGCATCAACCCAAGAAATAGCAGCATCAACATCCCTACTCATTTTCTCCAACATGTTATTAGGAATCGCCAACATTACTTCAATTTCAGTGCCAATTAAAGCATTCAAAATCTTATCATCCGCTTCAAACAGCTTCAATTTATCAAACCCATTATTTTTTAGCATCTGAATTACCATATCTGCCGGCAATTGATGAGTTGCCATGGTACCCCAATTCACTCCTACACATAAAACCTGAGAAATTAAGGCTATTATTATTACTAAAAACAGAGTATACTGATGATATAAACAGTCTAATAGCGCCATTTTTAGGGTTCTTTTTTTTTGAACGAATCTTGAAAGGGGTATCTTTGAATTCTCTTTTTTCACCAAAATTGTGAAATGGGTAGGAGAGATTTTAGGAGAAATAAGGTATTTTTGTTTGTGGGTAGATAAAGAGAGAGAAATAGATTCTTTCTGTTATTCTGTTGCAGGGTCATGCAAAGGAGTTTTACAGTTTATGCATGCATAAGTGAAATTTAGGCGATATGCCTATTCTCTAGTCCATCATTTTTAAATATAATTATTATTGAATTGCCTAATATGTATCATTAACATAGAATTATGATTAGGTTTCACTTAAGTATTTAACATAGGTTAATACATAGTATTATTTTTCGTTATTTTAATATCTACATATATACTAAAAACTTTCACTTAAAAGCGAGAATTGTAGCTATATAAAAAGGCAGAGATAGTATAAATACGTCTTCGACTCATTCTATATTGCCATCCTCCATTCACCTTGTCTTTATACGGTTAATGAAGAATCATAAATACTAGTATTGCATGCGTCAAACACCCCGACCCTTTTACATCTTATTGAACTGAGTGGGCTATTTCTTTAGAG
>NC_080055.1:17578013-17683013 GCF_026212465.1 Amaranthus tricolor
TTTCAAACCATCTTTAATTTCTAAATCTTTTCCGATTTTGTAATTTCTTTCAAATATTAAATTTTAAAATAGTATGTTGTTTAAAAGCTTTTTATAAGCACTAAAATATTATTTTATTATTTTATAGTATGAAAAGTAAAATTTTATTATTATATTCACGGTTTTGTAAAACGTTACTTTTTAACTTTCTTCCTTATTACTACTTATTATTTTAACCTTATAATTTTGATGTTATTATTTTATACATAAAAATGAGTCGTATTTTTATTATTAACAGTAAGTATAGTTTAAGCAAAATTTTAAATGAATTATATATTTTCATGATCAAATTTACCCATTATTTTAAAGTATATTCACTTGTACATACTGGAACAAAATTTTGATGACCAAAATCTTTTCTATGGTAACCCATGATGTTTATCATTTACACAAGCTATCACCATTTCCTTACACAAGCTAACCTTCATCTACACTCCAAACTCTTACACATTCACTTACACACTCTAACTCTTACACATTCACTTACACACTCTAAATTACTTACACAAGTTAAGCTTCTTCTATACTCCTAACACTCTTTTTCATACAATCTAATGAACTACAAAGTTGTCCAAATCCATTATAAATACCCCCCTTAGCCATGAGATCACTTACACCACCATCATCAAATCTTTCTACCATTCTTTCTTATATTTTCACTTCATTAAAATCTTACTACATTAATACCTTTATTAATTGAAGAAATTAAAGAACATGGAGCTTAGAACACTCTTTATTTAGCTTAAATCATCATCATTATTTTGGGAGTTGTTGGGAGTTGGGATTAATTATCTTTGGAGCATTATTATTTATCTTAAAGGATCTTATTTCTTATTATTTTCCTAATTAGTACTTGGTATAGGGATGCAAACGGGGCGGGGATTGGAATTCACATCCCCATCCCCATCTACTAATGCAATACCCGTCCCCGTCCCCATCCCCGCGGCGGGTATAATTTTTTTCCCCGTCCCTTCCCCGATGGGTTTGTACCTAAAACCATCCCCGCCCCACCACCCATCTGGGTATCCATCCCCGTCTAATACCCATTTTTCCCGCCCCACCACCTGTCAAATCCCCGCTTAATATCCATCTATGTCACATATTTATATTCAATCATTTGGGCCTTAAAACCCATAATACATATCCAAACTCCAAAGTCTCAAACAAACACACATCCAAAGTCTCAAATAAATCGGGGTTTCACAAAATTTGAAAAAAAAAATTTTGAAAATAAATTTAGGGTTTCCCAAAATTTGTACATATCTTAAGGCGGGGCGGGGCGGGGTGAGGATGGGGCGGGTATCACCTAAAACCCATCCCCATCCCAATCCCCGCGGTGGGTATCAATTTTATACCCGTACCCGCCCCATGACCCATCAAACCGGGACGCCCCATCGGGGCGGGGATGGGGCGAGTCTCTTATTAGACCCGCCCCGCCTGCATCCCTAACTTAGTACTAATCCTTAGCTTGGTGTTAGTATGGTATAACTTCTTACCTTACTCTTTTTGTGGAATTTTATATTATATTTATTTTATAATATGTTAAGTATGAAATATGTTGATATATTTTAGTGGAATTTAGTTTAATGAAATTATGATCAAGATTATATTAAGTATGTGTATGCTAGAAGTATTTTTAGTATGTTAATTTAATAATATTTTACTTTTGTTTTAAACAGTTTTAGTTTTATGATTTAAAGTTTTTAACAATTCGGCATTTTGAGACTTCCGCAGTATTTTTTTTGTATTAAAAATTATCATTAAATGTTAATTATGTATCGAGATTGCCGCTCTTGTTACACGTAATATCAGAGCTAAAGTTAATCGAATCCCGGAACTTCGGTTCCATGTAAAAGAATATTCTCGATAGCCGACATTTTTTTAAAAAAAAGGATTTTTTTTTTCCAAATAACTTTTTTCAACTTTTTACTTTTGTGCTTGTTTGACCATGTGTAGATTACATGTTATAATTATGTTAATGTGATATTGACCACATGTTTAAATTTCATTGGAATAACAGTTAACGTGAATGAAGAGTTTGAAGGTAAAGTTATTACTGATAATTTTCTCGTTGAAAATTTTTCCATTCATAATAGCAGTTAACTTTTGGCAATCATGTCTTTTTTGTTCTTTTTGATATTTTTTGCTTGTGTTACTAATCTTTTGGGTTTGTATTGATTGTGCTTTTCATTGGTGTTGTCTTATTATCTAATTATGTCAATGATCATGCTTTCATCCTTTTACTTACATTTATTGCATGCGTTTTTTAGGGATTGATTTGGTCTTGTTCTGGTTTTGTTGGGCTTAGTTGGCTGTGTTATGGTAGCTAAATCTTAGTAACAGTGTACTTTTGGTTCTTTTGGTTATTTTTAGCTTGTGTAATTGGTCTTTGTTGGTTGCATTTATTGTAATTTGCATTGTTGTTGTTGTTATGTTTTGATCATGTAAACGAGCATGCTTTGATCAGAAATGTAAGAAGTTCTTAACGTGTATACCATGTTTTCTTGCACTGAGTGGTATTTGTTTGTTCTTTTTGTTATTTTCTATTTTCTGATTGTGTCACTGATCTTTTAGGTTTGCATCTATTGTGCTTTTCATTCTTGTTGTTATTGTTTCCTGATCATGTCAATGATCATTCGTTGATTAGAGATGTATGAGCGACTTGATGTGTAGCGAAAAGTTGAGTTCTTATTTGCTATTATTTTATGTTTGTCTTTGTTTACAGTGTTTAAAAAAGGTTACTTTGTTACCATTGACTATGAGGCCTATGTTAATATTTCAGTTGTTAAGGATTTTGAGTGGCAGGCCATGGCTAACTGTGAGAAAATAATTGCAACTTTTTACAAAAGACTCCTAAATCATGTTAGTAGGCTTTTTGGTTTACTTGATCCACTTTATGGGACGCTTAATGGTAATACAGTTGTTGCTTGTGTTATTATTGTAGCGGACGAAGGAAGAATTACATATTCTAAAGTTGGTAGAGAATCTATGAACCTAATTGTCTAGGAAGAATCGGCCAATGCGCATTGTTTCCATGTTATAGTTGCAGATTTTGGCTTATGTGTTGCGCATATTAACAAGGGCAGGTTGACTTATGTCAAACATGCTCACTCTTTTACTCACAGACTCGAGGGAGGTGTAGAAAAACTAGGAGTTTTGGGTCTACAAGTAGGCGGTTAAGCAAGGGGGATGTTGTAGGCATTTCAGCTGAATCAAGGGATGAGTGTGTTACCCCTATGGACGATGAGTCTCTGATTCCCTGCACTGGTGCACTTCATCCACCCCCAAACAAACGTAGAATTCATTGGCTTCTTGTGGTATCACCGCACATTGCTAAACTTATCAAGCTTCCTCTTGATATTGCTACTTTGTTTAGAAAGAGAGAGGGAGATCGATGATTTAGTCCATTTGTCTTTAGATTGTATGCACTCAAGTAATATCTTCGGGCCATCATTTTGTTATCTTGTAGGAATTACTTTTTTGTATTAGGCTGTGTGTTGTTAAATGTATAAGGACAACACTCTTTTGTAATTATTGCTGACCTATTATAGCTTGTACTGTTATGCTTATTTCTATCGGCTTAATAAAATTTGGTTGTTTTGGGATTACAATGCGTAGTTTGTTTGTGTATTGGCTTAAATGTTGTACAGCTTCAATACTTTATGCTGTTTAGTTGTTGGCAGTTTGTTGTAGAGCATTCCATGGAGAATAGTACGATGTGCAGTAGTTGTATCTCTTTGTTATTTTGTTGCATTGTGATATCTTAGTTTTTAAGCTTGATGGGTGGTATCTGTACACTTTTAAAGTGCTAAGCTTATAATTTGTATTCATAATTCGCAGCTATCACTAGCCTTGAATTAATAGGTTTTATATAATCTACTATTTGTGTTTTCCAGTTCACAATGTGAGGGTAGGTTTGATGCTAACAAAGTGCTCACTTACAATCTCGGAAAAGCGCTTGGCCGTAAGTCTTTGAGAGGCACATATTAATTGTGTACAGCTAGGATATGCTCAGTACATTGTCTGTGATTTCTATTTGGATTATATGGTCACTGTTACTGTACGAATTCGTAGGCTGTGTTTGATTTGTTGCTTCCAACTGTTGTTGTTAATTTTGGGTATGAGTGGCTTTTGATAGGGCATATGTGTAGCATTGGGAGACTGTGTTGCCTAGTGCTTGTGATTGCATTACTATAGTACCGAGCAAATACTTCTGCGTATTATGGATGTACTTCATTCTGTGTGCTCGTGGTTATTTGATACATTGTTTTATTTGCACAATTGTGGTTCTTCACTGTCATTCACTTCTACATTTTAATTCCTGATTATGTTGATCTATGATCAGAATTAAAGTACAGTGATTGTGCATTAGCTGTTGATGTCAGTGTTTTGTTAAGAGCTGAAGATAGATTCATAAAAGACTATGTGATGATAAATCCATATCGCAACATGCGATTATCAGCGCCAAAAGAACAGCAAACACCAAAAGCTTCTTAAAGTAAACGTGAATACAAGAGTAAACACATAGTGCACAATTCTTCGCAGCCTTCTACTAATTCTACAACACTCTTGAAGAAATGCAAGCGAAAAGGTGTTTCTTTCACTCGATTTTGAATTCCTTCTTAAACAGTGCTAGCGAGTATTCATTTTTAATCAGCACTTGTGTTTCTTCGTTGATAGGAAGTTTTTCTAACAAAGACCAGCTTATAGTTAAAAATCCTTTCGATGAGGAGTTATTCATGTGTAAGTTTCACTTTTCCTTTTAATCTTAATTTTCATAATGTTATGTTAGAATATGTGGTAGCCACATATATAAGCACATCATGTCTTAAAATTTATGTTCATACATTGTGAAAGTTGAGGAATAGAAAAAATTGAGAAATATCTGTTAATGAATTGCAGCTAATGGTTGTCCGCCTTCTTCCATTAAGCTTGCTGATGCTACATTTTGTACATATTGCAGTGCTAAGCACTTTGCGTATGAACCTAAGTCCATTTGTTGTGGTGAAGGCAAAATTAAAATTGCTATGAATAAGTATCCTCCGCTTCTTAATGCCTTTTTCACAGATGGAACTGAGATTGGAATGCATTTTAGGAAATATTGTCGTCTATACACTACTGAAAAAAATCTCATTTGCTGCGGTTTTTTGGCCATAATATGCTGCGGTTTTGGCCCCAAGCATTAGTGATAGCAGCAGATGGTCTATTATAAATGATGCGGTTTAAAACCGCAGCAGAAAAGTCAACCATATGCTGCGGGCCCCCTTAAAACCGCAGCATATAGTACAAGACTATATGCTGCTGGCCTCCACAAAAACGCAGCATATATTTTTGCCCTATATGCTGCGGTTTAATGGAGGCCCGCAGCATATGTATTATTTTTTTTTTTGCTTTTTTCGTTTAATTCTAATAAATAATCCAATAATGTACAATGTAAACAATGATTAATCTAATAATCTAATGATAATCACCAATTATCACCAATATTCTCTTTGTAAACTCTCGATCGTATATATAATAATATGTATGTACATATACAAATTAAAGTCCTAAATGTAAACTAATTACATTATTTACCAAGAACAAAAATTAGTAAGATACGCAGCAATCTTGTCTTTCAATTGGCGCATTTCTCCATCTCTCAAAGGGCGTGTTTCCCTTGGAATGTCGTATAAAACCTATAATATAATATTAAATTAAATGATACATAAACATTAAATTTTACCAACAGAATTATATAATATTATAATTTAAGAACATAACAAATACTTACAGCGTCAATGTTTTAGACTCCAATCTCCTTCACGGATTGTAAGATATCGTCCATGTATTTGAGAGTGTAATAGCCGCAATCAACGATATTATCAGCTTGTCGAAATCAATGCCTAACCTGTAGATCTCTCCAATATGGAAGCTTCCAAAAGATTGATTCTTTTTTCCATAATCGGTCTTCACCCCTTGCACTTGCCCTATTTTATCAAATACAGTTTCAACTCCCTTAACCTGTTCATAAACCTCATAACTGGTCAACGGTCGACGAGCTACACGGTCCTCAACCTCCCCGTTGAACATCTTCTTCTTCTTACGATATTGGTGTCTCGTGGGAGGAACTTTCAATGGTGCATGAATACGTGTTTGCACTTAGGAATCCACGTGGATTCCATGTCATTGATACATATTGGGCATGCTTTCTTCCCTTTGTTCTTATACCCCGATAAGTTGCCATATGCCGGAAATTCATTAACGGTGCATAAAAGCATTGCACACAAGGTGAACTCCTCATTAGCATATGCATCAAACACGGAAACGCCTTCATCCCACATCTTTCTCAAATCCTCAACCAGAGGTGCAAGATATACATCTATGTCATTGCCAGGTTGTTTAGGACCCGAGATAAGAAGCGAAAGCATAATGTACTTACAAATCATACATAACCAAGGTGGCAAATTATAGATCACTAACAGTACAGGCCAAATACTATGTTGAGAACTAAGATTGCCGAATGGGTTTTTTCCAAAATTACGAACTTCCAAAATTCTTATGCAACCTATCAATACTCTTCCACTCCGGAGAATCAGATAGATGTGTGAGCAAATGACCTTTCTTCACCCTATCTGCATGCCACCTCAAATTTAACGCATCTTTCTTTATAAAAAAACAAGCGCTTGAATCTAGGTATTATTGGAAGATACCACAATACCTTAGCCGGGGGCCCTTTAGCATCCCGAGCCCCTTTATGCTTGTAGCGCGATAAGCCACACCTAGGACGCTCTTCTAAGTTCTCGTTTTCATTCCGATACAACACACAATCATTCGAACACGCATGAATCTTTTGGTACTCTAAACCAAAAGGACACATGAGCTTTTTGGCATAATATGTCGACTTTGGAAGTTCATTTCCCTCAGGAAGCATCTCACCTAACGCTTCTAATAACATTGTGAAATTAGCGTCACTCCAATTGAACTTTGACTTAATGTTGAAATTGCCAACACTGTTGTTAGCCTGGTGAACTTTGTATATCCAGCGTACAAAGGCTTTTGAGAAGCCTCTGTCAACAAGTCAAAAACACGAGGACGTTTTCCTAACTCATCCTCGACTCCCTCCATCATCTCATCAACACGATCCACATCCTCATCGACATTCTCTTCATCTGTCTCATACCCATCAACATGATCTACTACATCCTTATTGACATCAGCCACATTATTGACGTCCTCAACAACACTTTTCTCTTTGTAAACTCCTTCCTCACCATGCCAAACCCAAACATGATATTGAGGCCTAAATTCACCTCGAAGTATGTGCTCCCTAAGGATATCAACACTATCTACCTTTGATACATTGCCACAAGTGACACATGGGCAATAAAAACCAACTCCCCCCGTCCTAACTTGATGTTCAACCGCAATACTACAAAATTCTAATACGCCATCAATAAATTTCGACGATTCAATGCTTCCATACATCCAAGAATGATTTTTGGTCATCCTAATTAGTGTGATTAATTAATTCAAAACAAAATTAATAAACTTTTAACATATATACTTATTTATAACAAATATATTTAACCCTAAAAATATATACTTATTTATACCAAATCTATTTAACCCTAAATATACATACTTCATATTTTAATTCTATACTTCATACTTCAATATTAAGCACTACATTGTAAATAAAATCATATTCCAATTCTGATAGTTAAAGACATAATTATAACAATAAACCACATTTTTAACAAATTACACAAATATTTAACAAACTAATAACATAAACGTGAATAATGTAAAATTCACAAATAAAATGATATCTTTAGCACTAAATTACTAAATTACATGTTAAACAATAAAGATATGAACTTGCAAATTAGTAAAATAAATATAATAAACTTGATTTCGTGGGTTATGTTATCTACAACGAAAAACAGAGAAACAAAATTAGTATACAAATAGTTGCCCTAATTTTCGAGTGTTTTCTTGAATATCTTGCAAAAGTTAAATGTTTAACAAATTAAAAAGAGAAAAATTACCTTAATTTCGTGGGTTTTGAAGATGAATAAGACCAAAGTCTTAAATTTTGAGTTTATGAACAGTTATAGCCGTGGGTTTATGAATAAGAAGTACTAGTGAACAAGAAAATATTGTGGGTTTCAATGGGTTTTTCGAGTGTTTTTCGAGTGATTAAGAAATAACAGTTATGCCGTGGGTTTATGAAACAAGAAGTAGCAGCGTGAAGAAGAAGATAAAATGGTTGCAGCCGTTTTCGAGTGTTTTATGAAAATTCTTCGTGTGGGTTTAAGGGTATAACGTTGAAAGGCGGGATGTTTTAATGCTTATTTGTTGTGGGCTAAGAGGAAACCGCAGCATATACTAATTAATTGCTGCAGGCAAGAGGAAACCGCATCATATGCTTGTGAATCTTCAATTAATTGCTGCGAGCAACGGGAAAACCGCAGCATATATTTAAATTTTTTTTTTCAAAAATAATTTTATGCTGCTTTTTTGTAAAACTGCAACATATGTTGCGCAGCAAATGTGATTTTTTCAACTAGTGATACAACAATATGTTCGCATTCAGTTCACTTGGAAGTTCAATTGATGCTCGTACCCACAAAGGCATTTATGTCTTTAAGCTACATGACCAACTTTATCACTATGTTCCAAGCTTATTGCCCGATGGTCTTGCAAAACCCAAGTTTCTGCATCTTTATTTTTTTGATGGTCAACATTAAAAGAGTACCAATGTGGCATCTTCCCTTAAGTAAATTCGTCTATTGTGGGTTTGCTTATGGAGATCATGCAACGTTACCTGTATGCACACTTTTTTCAATCGCTACATCATTTAGATATGATAGACAATACCAAAGTTTTGCTCAGTAAGAGTCTAGCTTTAGATCAACGCGTGTACAATTCGTCAACATCAGATGAAGTGGTTGCAATCTGGATAAATGATCTCCCATCAAATGAGACAAGGAGTCCTTATATTGATGTGTGGGGTCAATCATCTATGTCGCACCGTATATATCATTACTATGGATGCTATGATCCATTGCAGTACCCATTGTTATTTCCGTTGGGGATTGTGGTAGGCATTAAGGCTTAAACAAAGTTCCTGATGGTCATCGAAGCGCGCGTCTAAATGATCGTAACCCTATTACTCTATATATAGCTCAGAGTGCGGAGGAATTGTTGTTAGATGAAGCAATTGGTAAGTGTCTTTAGGCAATTGTTTTTAAACAGAGCAATACATATAAATATTCGTACTATATGATGTTATTAAGCCTTTTTCCTACTATTATAGTTCCTGAGGATGGATTTAACAAAAGCACAGAGTCTCTTGTCGAGAATACTATGCGTATAGAGTTCAGATACGCATTACTAATTACCTTTTAAGAGCTAGCTGTCTATTCCAACAATTTTTTGTGGATATGTACATAAAGATAGAAAACACCCATTTAGATTTTGTGCGGCACAACCAATCTCAACTTCGAGCAGAGTTATATCAAGGGATTATGGACACGATGATTAGTCGTGAGTGTAGTGGAGCAAATGTAGTTCGCCGCATTATTCTACCACCTTCGTTCATTGGTGGTCCAAGGGATATGAAAACCATTATTTGAATGCAATGGCGCTTGTTCAACGATATGGGAAACCCGATATTTTTCTAACCATGACGTGCAACACTAATTGGGTTGAGATACAACAAGAACAAGCAGAAGGCGAACTTGCCTAAGATAGGCCAGATTTAGTGTCAAGAATCTTACGGGCTAAATTGTTTGATTTGAAAAAAATAATCAGAGAGCAAAAGTTCTTTGGTGAGATTGCGCCTAGGATACACGTGATTGAATTCCAGAAACACGGTTTACTGAATGGTCATTTCTTAATTATTTTATAGCAATGCTCAAAAATTAGGCAACCAAAACAATTTGATAAGTTCGTTTGTGCAGAGATTCTACCACCGTCCAAGCAATATCTTCATGGCCTTGTTCTGCGTCATATGATGCATGGCCCTTGTGGTTCGTTTAACCTAGAAAATCCTTGTATGGTGAAGTACAGTGGTAAACGCGTGTGTAGAAACCGATATCCTAGGGAATTCACCTTATTCATAGTACAAGACGCGTGATATCAGTGAGCCGGTCCGCATTCAAGGCACTGATTTAGATAATCGGTGAGTTATACCGTATAATTCATATCTCCTTGCGTCTTTTGACTGCCATATGAATGTAGAGATGTGCTCAACCATCAAGGCTGTTAAATACCTTTATAAGTATGTTTACTAAGGGCATGATAAGATAGCGGTCAACGTTGTTCTTAATAGTGACGTTCATACTATTGATGAGATTGAACGCTTTCAGTCTGGTCGCTAGGTATCTCCTTCGGAGGCTGTTTGGAGAATTCTTGCTTTTGATCTATATGATATGTAGCCCGTTATGCCCTTACAGGAGCATCTACCGAACAAGAAAAGTGTTTTCTTTAGAGATAATGAAAAGCTCGAGCATGTTACACATAGTGAATCGAGGGCAAAAACACCTTTAACTGAGTTATTTGCATACAATGCATCACATCCATTGGAGCTAAAGTACTGTTTTCCTGAGTTTCGTGAACACCATGTTTGGAATTCACAAAGTAAGACTTGGACTAAAACGAAGCGTAATAGGATTATTCGTAGGTTTACAACTGTTGCGCCTTTGGAGGGTGAACGGTACTACTTAAGATTGTTATTGGCGCATGTTGTCGGTCCATGCTCTTTTAATGCCTTACTGACTGTCGACAATCACCTTTGTTCAACATTTCATGAAGCCGCGCTAAAATAGGGGTTGGTTGAGCCTGATGATCTAGTAACAAAGTATTTAGACGAACCTGCCGAAATGCAAATGCCACATGCTTTGTGACGGATATTTGCTACAATCCTTATTTTTCTTGAGCCAGCCGATCCGCTACAGCTATGGAGTCGTTATTTCAACCATCTTTCTAAGGACTTTGGGCATAAGCATCCCAATGAACCACAAAAGATTTTAGGGCTTATTATACGATCTGTTGAAGTGTTCCTAGAAAACATGGGCAGATCTCTTACATATTATGGCTTACAGCATCTCCATACGCATCCAGATGTCTCAGTACGTAAAACGCGCAATGTACAGGATTCTTTAGAAGCTCTAATACCTGCGTCATGCATGGCAGCTAAGGAAAATGTTGACCATTGAACAAAAGGCAGCGTGTACGTGCATCATTTCTCATGTGAAGCAAAAACAACTTGGGCTTTTTTTCATTGATGGGCTAGGTGAAACTGGAAAAACTTTCTTTTACAATGCCTTATATGCGAAAGTGCGGTTGCTTAAGAAAATTGTCTTACCAACTGCAAATTCTGGTATTGCGGCATCTAATATGCGCACTGGTCAAACTGCGCATTCTAGGTTCAAGATACCAACTGATTCTGGCCAGTGCTTATCTTGCAATGTAGGCAAACAGTAAAGCCTTGCATCGTTGATACAAGAAGTTTCAATGATCATTTAGGACGAGGCTTCTATGGCACGTAGAGAGAACATCGAGGCGCTTGATATGCTTTTACAAGATTTATGTTTGCCGAATATTCCTTTTAATGGTAAGATCGTCGTATTAGGTAGCAATTTTTGTCAAATTGTGCATGTTGTTCTTAAGAAAACACAGCAAAAAGTCATTGATACAGCTTAGTGTGCTCACCCTTGTGGCCTCTGTTTTCTCACTTACATTTGACTGAAAACATCCATGCACGCAAGGATCCACATTTTTTAAGGTTTTTGATTGCACTTGGAAACGGTGCATTACAATCAATGGATTAGTCAAATTGGTAACTTTAATATCTATTATCGATTAGTCAAATTGAAGACTATAATAATATGTTAGATTACATATGTAGTTAATTTATGGGAAGTTAGCTTTAACGTTAATAATATAATGCAATAGTTTAATAAATAATAAAAGGAATAAGTGTAGGTTAAAACCCATTGCTTAATAATTGGTCAATAGTGCTACTATGTGAGCTACTTAACCAGTGTGATTAGATATCTATTGCTTGCTAACAAATGTTTCTAGCTTTACAACTTCACTAACTTTTTTGCATGCAAAACGGGTACTTCTTGACATGCATAGATGTTTATACAAGTTCAATAAACCTTGTCCCCTTCTTTATGCAATGATTACTCCACGTTTCTTTGTAATTCTCAATTTTACCTATTCCTAAACCCTTCTATTTTGAAAGATTTTTTAATAAAAGCCATTTATCACTCATAGAAAACACACTTATATTTTATAAGGGATAAGGATACCACTTCAAACGAGCTACAAGGAAGACATTATAAGGTTAGTCAATAGCAGTTCTCTGCTCCATTACTAAATGTTATTTCTCCTTTTAGTTTAAATCTCTAACATGCAATCTATACCATTTGTGACACTGATTAAAAGCATAGATATTATCATGCAATCTATATCATCAGTCAAACAACTACATTGCAAACAGCTAAATCTGATCAACATGTTTTAACTGCAATGATTTTTAGGCCTTTTAAAGTTATCATTGCTTCTTTGTTCTTTTTCTTATTTTTTGCTTGTGTTACTGATCTTTTAGATATGCGTTTGTTGGGGCTTCATTTATTCTTAAATGTTTTTGTTGGGCTGAGTTGGATGTATCATGGTAGCTAAATCTCTTAACAGTTTTCTTTTTGTTCTTTTTGTTCTTTTTTTGCTTGTGTCACTGATCTTTGTTGATTGCATTTATTGAGGTAAGAAAGTATATTCGAAAACATACTTATGCAGATTCCAACATAAATCACTTACGTTTACTTTAAACGTTTGGTGTACTGTACTGTTTGCTCAATAGTTGTAGGCATTCCATCTTTTATATAATCTCTAACTGCACGGATGCACACATTTTAGTTGCTAACCATACACTATAACAATTTTTAATTCTACGACAATATCGGTTTTACGTTTTCCGTGCGCACTCAACATAATATACAAGCTTAGGTCTAATGGCTTACACATCTAGACAGCGCTAGACAAGCATGAAGCAAAAATACGTCAAATTTAATGAGCATAACACCAAACAATCGGATCACAAGGTCAAATGCAAGGTCATCGAGAAATCTAGGTCGTTCTAATCACCCGGTAAAAAAATACCAGAGGCTACTTCTTCAAGACAAAAATGTACGCTAGAATTTTATTAACGTAATTGTTGTCAGTAGCATGCACAGTTTTTACAGCATTAGATATTCATTTTTGAATGACGTATGATGTTAGGGTGATCTAATGAAGGCAACCTTGTTCGAAGAGGATATAGAAGCATAGGCAGATCTAATTTAGAAAAGTCAAGAATACATGATCTCCAATCCAACAATCCGCAATGTAGCTGAAAAATACCAGTCAAAGGCTGGCGAATTTCAAATGATGTTCAATAACCGAACCATCATGTAACCCATTGGTTCTTCCTCCTGTTCCACTGGACCAAGCGTACCATACATTATCAGTAATTCCTTGTGATGCGACTTCTTATGACAGATATGGTCTACACACATAGCTTTTCCTTACATATAAATAGATTTAAAACACCTATACATTTAGTTTTACTCCCTTCTTAAAATGTGTTTGCTAGCATGTTGTTTTCTCTGTTAATGTTTACAGGATAGATGACACTATTGTATGTTTTAGATGTACTCAGCATTGTTTTGTTTGTTAACGATGTAAAAATAGTAAATGGAGCTTTTGGCTAGCAAAACAATGTCTATGAGAGATTCTTATTACAGATCAACGGTTTTCTATAAACAAGAAGTGGTTTTTCATTTCATGGATTAATACTAATAACATACATTGTGTTTTCATGTTTATTAAAAAAAACAGTTCTCATCAACCCTTAACAGTCTCTGCATGGAATGATATAGCCGATTTCTTTAAAGAAAAACCATTATCATATCCTATTATTGGGTTTACTTCTCTAAAGGTTACTCCCCAAAAAGGTTAAGTATCACTCAAATGTGGTTATATTCTATGCCTATCTTGTGCAATAATATGTATTTACTCTTTTTGTTGCCATGGCCACCTTTCTTTTAACCATAATAGGCTTTGGCTTATCAACAACAACGTCCTCCACCTTCATAGTGACACCAACTGGGGAAAAGGCAGAACACCTCAGCCATTGGTTAGTTTTACATTTAGTCCGTTTATTCATTTTTAAAATACTGCATGCTACTTTGGTTTCACTTAATGTGCACTATTATTAAAACCACTATTGTTGTTAGGTTCAAACAATTCCTTTACTTAAATTACAATGCTTTATCTTAGCAAAGCACAGATCCAGCAAACCGGAACAAAACCACAACAGCGCCGCTACACAACAATTGATCATATAAAGAACAAAAAGGTACAGCCTCATAATTTCCATTGCTTATCATTGCTACCTTAACTTTTAGAAATCAGTTTTTTTTTACCACAATTAGAGTATTTACATCGTCAATATAGGCACATGGTTTTACCTGTGAAATAAATAAACTCTAAGAAAATACAATGCTTTTACACTGTGTAGGCTCAGAACACAATCTGAGATGAGCAATATTGTATCAAAGAATTCATCTCAAGTTGCAAATATGACGTCATTCGCAAATTTTTAGGATGCGAATCAGGCAACAAGAAAACAAACACCGACAAGAATAAAGTCTTTAGCTGTCAATGGGGTCACAAGAAAGACGTCTTTTTTGTACCTAGGTATTATAATATTTGGAAATTCATCATGTTTATTGTTTATGCTTTTTTTCTTTTCTGCACAACTAAACTTGCCTTAGATAAACAACTGTACTAATTACTTAATGTTTACCTTTGATGTTTATCGTTTGCGTTCCCATTGATTGCTTAACATAGAATTGGAATTGATGTTCATGTTTCCTGCATCTTACTTTTGCTTTTATCACATGCAGGTTAGCTCTAACATTCAATGTTGTAGATAACACAGGTTGTATTAATCTTACGGTCTTCAATAATGATGTTGCAAAGCTATTCAGAAAAAGCATTGATGATTTATATGCTCCCACAACTTACGTAAGAATTATAAATCTACATTTTTAAAATTTATATTTGTAAAAATAAGTATTACTATATATACATGTACACATAATCAGGACAAGATTACTGCAAATGAAGAGATAGAAAACTCATTAAAAGATAAGGCAATCTACATTGCAATAGGGCCCTCAACTGCGCAATCAAAAAATGGCGTCTTAAAGTGGGTGCTGAAATCGATTGCAATTGAACCTGCTGCACCACAAGACTTTCAGGCACAGCCTAAGCAAATAGAATACGGCATTTCATCAGAGAATGTAGAGCCAAAAGAAAAAGATGTTCTTGATTCTTCACCGCTTTCGAAGGAAGCCAGTACACAGATGTTTACAACTCCTGCCTCAACTGTTGATCAGGCTATTTCATAGACACCCAGTACCGAACCATCTTTGATTGCTTCATCATCTTCAGTGACTGCACCAACAACAAGTATGGAAGAACGTGATCTTCATGTGCGTTGCCGGTTAGACTTTGAACAGCTCAAGTATGACTTAGCTCCAAATGACAACATCAACTGAAATTCTGTTTTCATATATTGTTTTTGGGCTAGCTGTATTGTCCAAAGCTTTTGAACACTCTTCCTACTATGCATTAAAACTCCTTTGAACTTAGTTCGTAACTAATGAAATGAAGTATTCTACTTCATTAACCTACTTTATGGATTTCACAAACAATAGGTTCTATCTGAATTTGCTTTAAATAAGAATTTCTTAAGTTCTATTATGTCTAACTTCTTAAATTGGCTTTTTTTTAGTTTTTAGTGCTTCCTTCAATTATTGCATACCATTCTTAGTTCATTGCTCATCCTTACTCTCTAACTATGATTTTAAGATATTGTTACTATTAAGAATCAAGGCATTACAACCGTCTCACCTGTGATCATTAGAGTACCATGAGTAAGAGTTAACTTAACCTTGAAATGCTAAATGAAGCAATGTAAATTAGTTCCTTTAGCTTTAAACTTATTTACTCCAGCTTTCGCCCTACTTTTAAAGCTCATTTATCATTAGTATTACAGTGAAAATAAAATAGTATAATTAATCTAAATAAAATCACCTTTAAATTGGATCTTATCTTGTTCTTAAAAAATAAAAGACGTAAAAACTTTGGAACTCTAATCTATCTCAGTCTATATTTAACTAAAATGTATTTCTAAATAGTGTTTGAATTGCTTAAAATTAAGCTACATAAAATCACGTTATAAATCAGATCTAATCTTATTGTTTAAAACTAAAAAACCAAAAAACTTTAGAACTTTGATCTATCACACTTTTAATTAAAATAAAGTGTATTTTGAAATAGTGTATGAATAGTTGTTTTTTATTTCAGTATCTTTTCACTTTAATTAATATTGCACTATTGTATTATGATTATAATTTTATATAAGAAATCTAATTAAATTAATGGATGCTTCTAATTTAACACAATTAAATATATTACTAAATTACTATTAATTATAAATAGTGATTAAAACATCTTTTCTTTTACATCACTAAAATTTCAAAGTACTAATACCTCTCATATTATCTCTAGATACTTTAGGTAAATAAAATTAAAGTCAATCCTTTTCGTTATAATTTATTGAAAACATTCCAACAGTGCATTTTCGTATTTTAATTTAGTAAATCAATTACAATGTATTTAGGCATTATTAAGAAAATTAACCAATTTAATGTACAGACTATTCAGATTACAATTTATAAACTGGTCATAACAAGTAATTAAAAACATACAATGTTCTTAAAACTGTTTAAATCACAATTTATAAACTGATCATAAGAAGTGATTAGAAACATGCACAAATGAACAGAACACTGCATTTGCACAAATCCACCTAATGATTACACTGCATTTTTAGGCGGCTTTTAAACAAGCCCTTACCTCTTAAGCATATCATAAACTGTACCTTCTTACTCCTTCTATTTCTTTCGGTCTTATCACTTTCACCCTCCATATTTCTTCATCTTTCTCACCTTCTTCTCTGTCTCTTTTCTCAACTTGCCAAACACTCACACTAAAATGGCAATATGGAATGAAGAACCATTTTATGATTCCAATGATGGCGAGAGTGTTTATAGCGATGACAGCTTCTTTATGAAATTCGGCTACTTTTCTGTCAATATGCACATTGAATCCTTGACAGAAATCTTGGTCTCACGTGACGCTGATAATCTTAACCGACTCTATTATCGCTACCCAATTTGCACCAAGTGCTACTAAGTTAAGAAAGAGGGGATTAACAGGGTTAATGTGTCCTTTCTCAACGATGATCAAGATGCAAATGTTATATCGCGCGAGAGCTCAAACGGTATCATGCATGACTATGATTCTTCCAGCTAAGCATACCTACTATTTTTGAAACCAATCCATGTTTTTTTTGTGGAGGTCTAGGGAAAAATGATCAAGATTGGTTTCAAAAAGGCAGAAACTTTTTAGGTTAAAAGTAGGGATTTTGATGTTGATTTTTAATGTAGAACTTTTGCAAGTACAGTATACTAGTTAACTGCTTATATATATAACTAATGTAATATTATGACTGCTTGCTAAATGCATTTTCTGAATATTTCTCACATTATTCTATAAATTTTAACGTAGTTATTATGACACTGTTCTGGATTATATGGGATTATATGGGATGAATATTTCTCTTTTGGCAATCACCCTATTATCCTTTCTTAAAATTTGATGCAGAAAAATGATTATTTTATCCACCTAACCGCATTTAAAATGTTATGTTTGAAGCACTGCACATCACTTTGAAAGAAACCACTACTTAGTGCCCATAGGCCACACTTTTGTTTTGCGGCCAAGCTCTAGGATCCTCTATCATCTTAGTCTGCCTATACCTTTTTACACATTAAAAAAGACAGAAGTTGTTTTACCTCCTAGCTATGCGAGTCCAAGCTCTAGTACCCTTTATCATCTTAGTCTTTTTCATTGAGAAGTGAAACAACGAGGCGAATCAATAGTTTCTACGATCGTAAATTTAGTGGAAGAGGGAAAAGCTGCTACTGAAGTTGTTAAAACTCCTACCTATGCGCTTGTTAGCAATGCGAAATCTCTTGCTTCTAATGGTATTGCGTGTGTGGTTGTTTATTCCACATTTAACTTCAAGCTATCGAAAATGGTCCAAGCAAACTTTCTTTTAATGCTCCCTCTCATTTTCTTTCTCTTTTGTTCACTCTCTACTACATTCCTCATCTCATTTTCTATTTCATTTTATTTCTTCTAAGCTGAATACAAAATTTAATTTCAGTTGAATACAAAATTTTAATTCTTATAAGCTGAATAGTAAATACAAGATTTTAGAGTTTGGGTTTCATTATTTTGCATTTCATTTTCAGGTTTGATTCATATTTTATTTAGATAAACTAAAATGAAAAGTGTTAATAGACAAAGTTTGTTTTAAAAAATAAGAAATTAAAAAGGATATTGAAATTGAGTGATGCAGCAGAAGTTGTACACACAATCTTGAATTAGAAAACTCTTATATGATCAGTACATGGACATTTCTTGATGCAAACCTTCTCAATTTCACACACTAATCAGACTTCACACTTCTCACTCTCAGATATGGCTACTCACTAATCCTTTGTGGAGTCTTTGTGTGGTTTTGAATGTTTCACTCACAATAAAACTCTCAGGACAAAATTAAGCCACCTAACTCCCTTTGTAAACACCACTCACAATGTTGAAGAAAAAATTTCACTTACAATTTAGAAAATAGGAATGACTTTACAAGGGGACAACCTATGTATATATAGCCCTCAACTGAACATAACACGTGCCTTATGAGACTACATTTACAAGAAAACTTGTATAATTAACTAACTAATGTTGACACAGCCCAACTTCTAATATAAACTGAAAATAGAAAGCAACATATGACTGTGTTTGGGACTTCTTGACTGCTGATTTATCGTGTATAGCTATAGCCCATGATGTAAGTTTGAGTTTTAATAGGCCATGAATCTTGAATATGTCCATCGTTACTTGACTTTTGAGACTTAATGGGCCATGAATCTTGAATGTGTCCATCATTACTTGCTTTAAAAATTATATTCCACTTGGTGGTGATGACAATACTTGCAATAGTCTTATGTTGTTCAATATATTGAGAAAAAATAAAAGAAGAACAAAAGGATAGAAAACAGAAAGATTTTTTACAAAAGGAAGCTATGTATATATATAGCTTACAAGATAAAACAAGAAAAGAAAAAAGACAAAAGAAGGGTTGTTATAACAACCTAACAACCTTTATAACAACCTAATACAAACCTCCAAATATACGTGGTAAAGAGAACTTACAAGGAACAACTATAATAACAGAATACTAATGCTTCTTATCACTATTCTGATCAAAAGACATCCTTTTAATGTTAGAAAGGACTTGGTACAAGGATACTGAACAATAGCATACTTGACATTGCAATAACCTTCACCAGCACCTACACTGCACACTTGGCAATGCTGAGAAAAACCCAATTCTGCACACCAGCACAGATCACCTAGAAACCAAACACAATAAGCAGAACATATTCTAATACAACATTATAATTTTAATATAATATCAAAATATAAAATGAAAGAAATTAATGTCACAGCATTATTCTTAACAAAATTATACTTTAAGGCTTATTCCTAATCAATAATCCACATGATATATACAATAGATATTGCATCAATCCACTAACTTCACTATCAAAGACTTATTAATTTCAAGTGCAAATTAAATTATGTTAATATACAATGTTAAATGATTTAATGTAAAAGTTAAAACTTTTTTTTTAACACAAACTCAAACTTAAAACTTTTAATATAAGTACTTAGTACTTCTATTCACTTACTACTATATTAACAACTTCTTTGTGACCTACTTTATGTACCTCTAGTTACACAATGAAGAAAAACCATTTACAACCTCGGTTTTAGCTTAACGTCGCTAACATCAGATACATAGTAAATACCTTCGCTTCAAATTGATTTTTTAAGGAAAATAGGATATCTTAAGGGAACGCATGCGTAGCAGGCGCCCCACCAACTAGTATATTAAAAAGAGCTATAATATTTTCACATTGATAAAAAAAATGATAATATTATAAATGACAATACTTTTCTACAATTAATAGTCATTCCATGAACTTGTTAATGACTAATTATTTATTGCTTATCATTGATTTGTGGATATAATTTGATATTTTTTCATCGATAATCACTATGTTTAAGTAACTAAGTAATGATAATCATTGTGATTAAGTAACTAAGTAATGATATTTTTAAGTTATTGTATTTTCAGGGTTAATGAGTCAATTAAGTATAGGGAAAATTGTTGAAAATTACCTAAAATAAACTTCAATTTTGTGAAAAATTACCTAGAATAAATTTTTTTTTGGTCAAAAAATACCTAGAAAATTTATTTTGTTTGTCAAAAGAAACCTACTAATAGAACCGTTTAGGTTTCCATTAGATTTTCAAATTTTAACAAAAATAAATAAATAAATGCAAATGTTAGAATAAGCACGTGGGTTCCCAATACCCACTTTCCCCATATCAAACAGAGAAAAGAAACATTAGCTTAAACTTAGGGTTTCAAAATGTTGAAGAAACCCACTATTCTTCATCTTCCCAACGCTTCCATGAACGCCCTTCTCCTTCCATTCCATTCATCTTCTTTTCTTAGGTAAGTTTTAATTTGTTTCAAAGACCCTTTTTGAACTGCTATGGAATTTTCAAACAGCAATTGAAAAAGGAGAAGTAATTTTGAAACCTATGGTTTGTGTTGAAGCTGGATTTTAAGGCTTGATTTTAAAGGCCACAATAATAATGACGTCCTTTAATGGTGAAGAACCTAGAGTTTTTATTGGTTGAATGAGGAAGAGGATGAGAAAGCTGCTTTAATGGAGCTTTTTAATGGCCACGTACCCTACACATGAAAAACTAACGTAAATTCCAATTGTTCTGTTAGTATGTATCTTTTCACAAACAAAAAAAAATTTCTAGGTATTTTTTGACTAAAAATTTTGCTTTAGGTAGTTTTTCACAAAAGTGATGTTTTTTTAGGTAGTTTTCAACAATTTTCCCTTAAGTATATTAGTGTTTTGTATAATTGATAAAAATTTGTATTTTATCAACCGTCAATTAATTAAAAAGCGCATAACTTTTGTATTTTATAAATTCATCATTTCGCTTTAACTCAAGGCTGCAAAAATATCTAAGGCAGCCCTGTCTTTTTGCTATTTAATTTGATAGTTTACATTATTATTTTAAAATATATTTTAATTATTATTTTATAGTTTTAAAATAAAAAAAATAAAATTATAAGTTCATTATGTAATACTTATTTATTTTTGAAAAAAATTATTATTAATTTTTGAGCAATCAATAAAATTATTGATTGTTCCAATTTAAAAACTATTATTAGTAGTTTTTATATGCTTTGACTTTTTTTCCATCTTCTCATTCTTGAATAAACATCCAAGAACATACAACACAACACACAATGACAGATCTTGGACCATAATTTAGAGGGAGCTAGGTATACCACATTTTGATTTTGTATTGTGCCCTAAAAATTTTTCAGATGACCCCTTTATGCCTTAGATACAGATATTCACCACTATAACTAAGAGTAATTTTTATCAAATATTTTCACAATAGACATTTTATTTTACGACTAAACAAAAAAACTAATATTAGAAACTGATTAAATAAGCAAATTAGTCACCCCAATAGAACAAAAATTAAGTAAAGTAATGAGACTATTTGAATTATGTGGATGACAAATTAAACAAATAACTAATATTTCCTATTTGCAGTTTTATATTGAACAAAAAATTAAGGAATAATAAGACTATTTGAATTATGTGGATAATATTAACGAAGAGTTAAAGTGTATATATGAAAATTAAATAAAGTAATGAGGACATATCTATAAAGAAATTTATAGCATAGTAAAAAGAAGAGACTAAAAAGAAAGTGTACCACTCTTGTTAATAACATAAATATCACCGCTCTGTCCACTGAAAATTGCCCAATTGGCATTTGGTTGGAAATTAAAAAATACAGCTTAAATAATGTTTTATGAATAAGTGGGAAAATAATTTGTTGAAATAAAAATGTTAGTTAAATATATAGATGAAAAATTGAAAAATGATTGTAGGTCATGATCGAAATTAAAAATGGGAAAGTTTATGTGACGGACTAAAAAGAAAAATGTATTTCCTAAGAGAAGCAGTTTTGGGGATGCGTCGAATGTCCAACCTCAAATGGCCTCCAAACTTAAAGGATCGTATGTGTAAAAAATCATGTTAGTATTATATTTCTTTCGTTCTGAAATACTTGCTATACTACGGTTATTGATATTATTCATCGTTTAAGCTTATTTTTTGTATTGCAGCTAATGTCTAAGATTAAACATTGTCAAGTGGGATTTTTATTGATTCGTTTAATCGCACATTTTTTATTATTAACTTTTTATAATTTGTAGATGTGATTTATTCAATACCTAAACGATTAAAATAACACATTAAATTGTCTAATAAGTCAAATATAGCAAATATAATGCAACAAATAAAATAATAAGATAGAATGAGTGGTTAGAGTTTTACGGTTCAAATCAAATCCTAACATACGCTTACATTTTTTTCTCTCATATGTATTTCTTTACAAAGCAACCTCTAATTTAACATTCATACATCTTATCATGATACATCATTTAATTTCTCATTAAATAATCAACAACTTAATTTATTGAAATAATCAACATTTTATTTTTTAACTTTTCAATTTTTCAAATTTTTACACTTATCTATAAATATAAAAAAGTATTACTTGTTAACTATCCTTCTTAACATAAGAGATGAAATATAATTTTCAACAACTTAATTTAATTAAGTTATTTTTATAAATATAATTTTAATATTTTATCGGAAAAATCTGTTAGCCGCGCTCTCTTTTATGGATATGAGTTGCCGCCGTCCTTTCCTTCCCTTTCCAAATCCTATCTATAGTTTCTATACACACCAAATAGGATGATGATTATGATAATCTTAATATAGTAAAAAAATTAAGTTTTTATTTTAATATAAAATAAGCAGTTTTCGGAATTCTTTGCCCGGATACTGTTTCTGAGCTGTTGGGGACAAGAATAGCGACCCTAAAAAGCTGATATAAATTGCAGGTCTGTAAGTATACATCAGCAAGAAGTAAGCAATTGACTCTACTTTGTACAAAATCATGCAAATATGAAACTTTCCAGCCTTACTCTACGTGGCTCTCTTTTTCATACTCATCAATAATAATAATTCTTTTTTATCTTTCTATAAAATATTTTCTCATCTTTAGTTCATAGGAGTACAAGTTGGAGTAAATAAACATATTTGCCTTCAAGTCAAAAAAAAAAAAAAAGCAATATATATTTGCCTTGGAAAATATATATATATATAATATTCGAAAAGTTAGAATAAATAAATAACATATTATTTTTAATTTTTATGTTAAATTATCTTACAAAATTAAAATAATTGATAATAAAAAAAGTTTGTAGAATTTATGTACAACCCTATATTATTATCATAAACATATACTTCTCCCTTTGTTTTAAATAATTTAAATTAATAGTGATATATTATTTAGAAAAATATCACTATTAATTACAAATAAAATAGAAGAATAAGTACTCTATAGTTTATGTAGTTAATTTGGAGTACATAAAGCTTTTTTATATTGTCAAAGAAAAGTGAAGCTTTTTTTTGGTTTGATATCTTCTCTTTTTATATCTTTTAGTAATAAAGAGGAAATGGGTATTGGTCAATGGTGCAATTCCAGTTTGGAAGGATATTAGTAAACAAGTTCTTCTCTCCCAGTGTACTACTATGTTATACTTCTTCTAATTCTTTTTAGTTGTCTCCCTTTTTATTTCGATAATTCGCCATAATAGTCTCATTTTCATTTGAAAACATAAAATTTTAATAGTCCCCTTATTTTCTTAAAATTAAAAATATTCAATAATACATATTACTATTTTAGATGATCTCCTCATTTTCTTAATATTTGTGACCAAAACAAAAGTTACAACTAAAATTTAGGTGGTCTCACTTTACATCATTGTTCATTTGAAATTGTTCATTTTATTTAGTATTCTTTATATATATATATATATATATATATATATATATATATATATATATATATATATATATATATATATATATATATATGATCAAATAAGAAGGATTTTAAAATAAGAAGGTTGAGAAAGATTTTTGTTTGATGTTTTTTGTTACTATATATAAAAAAAACAAAAAAAAGGTACTATGTTATAAAGTATGAACATTCTAAAACTTTATGTCATAGTTACTTTTACAATTATGTGTTTTTTGGCTCAATCGTGACCATAAATTTTTTTTATTTAAGTGAAATCAAGGGTATAGAGTCCTTTTTACCTTTCTCATTTTCAACACTCTTCTCATTGGAACACTCTCATATATATATATATATATATATATATATATATATATATATATATATATATATATATATATATATATATATATATATATGTATGTATGTATGTATGTATGTATGTATGTATGTATGTATGTATGTATGTATGTATGTATGTATGTATGTATGTATGTATGTATGTATGTATGTATGTATGTATGTATGTATGTATGTATGTATGTATGTATGTATTTCTTATGTTTCAAAATATTTTCAACATTTGATTTTTCAAACAATTTAATACACTAATTTAATACTTAATATTTCTAATTATGTATGATGAAAACTTATTAAAATTTAATATTAATGATCTTTACATTGAGACGAACTAAACAAGATCACATTGACTTATAGATTAAACACTAATCACAAATTAAGGACGATGAAAAAATAGTTTAATATTTCAAAGGAAAAAAATACATAAAACTACCTATAGTATACCATCTTTTGCAAAAAAAACTACCTATTCCTTTTTTTTTTACAAAATACTACCTTGTGTGACATAAACGTTTGTAAAATACTATCGCTTAACGGAATCCATCAGTTGACTTATAGATTAAACAATAATCACAAATTAAAAGCGATGAATGAATAGTTTAATATTTCTAAGGAAAAAAAATATAAAACTATCTAATGTATACCACCTTTTGCAAAAAAAAAAAGTACCCTTTTTTAACAAAACACTTCATTATATGACATAAACATTTGCAAACCACTACCGCGTAACGGAATCCATCAGTTGACCATTAAGTGGAGTTTGACTAATTGAGTTTTTGGCGCATGATAGCACTTAATGAACCTTATGTAACGACTTCTACCATCTTCCAAGCTTATTTCCCTCCACACTCTTTCTTTCTCACTTTTCATAGAAACAACTCAATCTGCAACATTTGAATCAAGTTTTCATATTAGCATTTATCTTCAATCTACTAGTAAGTTCATTCATCTCATTTATTGCATTATACAAACATTTATATCTTTCTCTCTCAACTATAATATCCTTTTATCGTTTTGTTTTTAAAGCGTTCAACTTTTCTATTTCATTTCGAATTTCTTTGGTATTTACTTTTCCACACACTTAACTAAATAATTTGAACCTCGTATTCTTCTTTAATTTGTTAATAATGGGTAAAAAGAGGAGAGGGTTTAAGAGAATTCTAGTTGATTGCAAAGAGTAATTTTTTCTTACATTTCATGCTTGATTTTAAATTGATTTAATTTGTGTGTACTAGTTAACTTATGTGTTAATTTATTATAATAACAACTTTACGCCATTGATCAATTTCTTTCTTTTTCTGGAATTTGTTTTAGGGTCTACTTGATTTAATTTGCCTTAATCTTGCATTTTTTACTTATGTTTCTTTTGTGTGTTTATTTGCAATAACTTTACTCACTATTGTTCTTGATCGAATATCCATGGCTAGAAAAGTAGACATGTTTTAGCTTGTACTTTGGAGAAGGATTTTGAGGATGTGTCGAGTTGCGTTGTTTTAAGGTTTGAAACAAACGATGAGGTGCTTAACGTGGGTCAAATGACGCTTCACTAAAGGGGGAACCACACCTTAAACGAGTCAAGGCATGAGAAGTGGGTTGCTTGAACAAGGCAATATGAAAGCAACAAACAGAAGGTGTTAGAGGGGAGTACTCGTTTGAGCACAATTGAAATGCAACAGGCAGCAGCTTTTGAAGTCACTGCTCGTTTAAGCAGCATGAGGGATCGTTCGAACATTTTTCCTTGGATGTTGTTTTGACCTTTTTAGCTATACGGTTTGCATTGAAGAGCTGCATTGTATTTCATACTTATTCCTTGTTAATTGCTATGTTGAATGTCATACTTATTGTGATTTTTATGTTGATGATAAATATGTGGTTTAATGGTGAGTTATGTACGTGTGGTTTTAGAATGATGTACTCCTTGCCCATAAAAGGATACATCATTCATAGAACAACTCACCACAAACACACAAACTTGTAAGAGGCCTATTTTTTTGTAACAAACTTGAGAGTGTTTTTTATTGAATTAGTATTGTGATCTTAAGAGATTGTTCTCTAGATAGGGAGGGTTATTTATATTGTATTGTTGAATCTATATAAATAAACTTCATTTGACAGGGAGGTATCCAAAATACCTCATAAACACTTGTGTTCATCTTTCCTTATTATTCTCATATTGTTTTTAATTTAGATAACCAATTTAAATTTTCAATTGGAGCGGGAAGTGCGTCTTGGACTATTTGGTGACAGAAAGTGAGGTTATAGAGCGAGAAAAAGAAAATGAGTGAAAAGTTCTATATTCTATTATTTGATGGGAAAATCAACTTTTCCATATGAAAGCTTACGATGAAGGATTATTTGGTGCAATAAGGCATCAATGATGTGCTATTGAAGAAGAGGCCAAATAATAAAGAAGAGGCAAAATAGACACAAATTAGGCTGAAGGAGGTAAGCACAATACAACTTGCTATAGCACCCGAAATCAAGTATCACTACTTAAAGGAGACCAATCCCGATGATTTGTTGGAGAAACTTCAAATCGTGTTAACTTCTAAATCCCTTACAAACAAACTTTGTTTCATGTGGGAGTTATATTATCTCATGAAGGATGTGCCAATTGTTGAATGTAGATGAAAAATTGATGGATGAGGAGCAAGCCTTACTTCTATTGTCTTCACTTTCTAAAGACTATAGAAATATAGTCCAAATATTACTTATAGGTAGGGACTCTATTACTCTAGATCAAGTATTGGTGGCGTTGAGAGAGAATGATAGGTTCGTGGTGAGAAGAGAGAGGGAAGAGAAAAAGAAGAATGATAAGGATAGCTTTTTTAGTGACGATATTAATAGGGGAGAACCAAAGAAAAAGGATATCAAGGAAAGGGAAAGTCTCAAGGGAGGGGTGACCGTAGTGACAAAGAATTTTACTATTGTAAGAAGAAGGGGCACAAACAAATGATGTGGCAAACAAGCTCAACATGTCTGGTTCTCTTATGATGGAATAGATAGGTGGCGGTTGACAATGCGACCTAGTTATCACATTTGATCACGGTGGTCCGTAAACTTTTGAGGCCTATATCCCTCAATAATTGATGCAACCTAAGTATTTCACGCGTGGTGTAAGCTAAGGCCATGTACTCAACTTCAAATGAGGACCGAGTTGTAATTGTTTTCTCTTTTGATTTCCATGATAAAGGGGATTGCACAAGGAGAATGCAGTACCATGTCGTGAATATTCTAGTGAATAGACAACCAACCCAGTCACTGTCACAACATGTATGTAAATGGCAATGGATTTAGAAAGCTACCAAAACACCGTATGGGGGAGAGGATTTGAGGTATTTAAGTATCCTTTTTGATGTTTGCTTATGAATGGAAGAAAAGCTATGTATGAATTAACTAAGGATGTGAATAGGATAGACTACATCAGATCTAGTGAGGGTGAGATAAATCAGTTTGTCAATGAATTGTTTATAGGCTATAGGGTTAGAAAGAGGTTCACCAGAGGTTAGTCTAAGTTGAAATTGGAGTTCGTATACGGGAACTTTGAGTGCTTCGGCTGGATTTAGTTTGTATTATTTTAAAAGGCGTATGACATATTCGTGCTGAGACAAAAAAATGTCATTGGCACTTCTGTCTACTTCTATCCCAAGTAGTATCTTAGAGCTCCTAAATCTTTCATGAAGAATTGGGAGGCTAGAAAGTTTTTTGATTAAACTATGGTTTGACAGTTATTGCCTGCAATGATGCGATCATCTATATAACAAGAATGATGAGCACCAAAGTAGGAATTTTTATTCTTTGATTAGTGGAAAAAGCCTTATATGTTGCGCAACATATGCTGCAATTTAATAAAAACGCGGCATAAAAGTAATAGAAAAATTAGGCAAAAAGATATTGGGTATATGGTGCGGTTACCGCAGCATATAATGAGTTATATGCTACGTTCAAGAACCGCAGCATATATTTCATTATATGTTGCGGTTCTTCAAGAACCGCAGCATATACCCTATTTTTTTTGTTAAAAACCCGCTTAAATACAGTACTTTAAAAACCCACGAAAATGCTATTGTGTTTTCAAAACCCACGAAATTTGCTTGCTCTTTATCTTCTTCAACCTTCTTCAACCCATGAAAATTTGTTGCTCTCTTGTTCTTCTTCAACCTTCTTCTCCAACCTTTAACTTCATCATAACCCACGAAACTTGTTGTTCTTCTTCAAAACCCACGCAAGAATATCATTTTTTTGGGCTTTGTTTTTTTAAGGTATAATTTCTCTTCTTGATTTTTCAACCTTTTAGTTTTTCAAATTTCATGGTATTTTATAGGGCTTAGTTTTTCTATGCTAGTTATGTGAATTTCACGTAGATTTTTTGATGGTAATGGAAATGGTATATAGCAAAATTGTTGTCCTTGTTTTTGGATGCTAGTTATGGAAATCTCACTTAAGTTTTGACAAATTGGTATTTGGAGACTAGTATGTGAAGGTATGTGAAATTATTCTTAGAAGCATGCAATATAAAGGCTTTATAAACAATCTAAGGTATAATTTCTCTTATTAATTTCGTTCAACCAAGTGAAGGGCCAAAAAAGCTAATGTTGCTGATGGATTCTCTTTTATTGAGTTGCCTAATATTCAAATGAAGGTTTTTGTTCAGTCTCTAGCTGATATCTATAATGTCAAAGGGGTGATTTTGACACACCCTGCACAACTACTCAAAAAGAACATTTTGGCGGCGTGGCTGTTGGTCTTTCAAACGTTAGCCCACTTTGCCTCAGAGTGCTATAGAGGTGTTCTAACGTAGTTAGAACAGTCTTTTTTGAAAGAGTATATTATAAATAGACATTTGAACCATTAGATCAGCTACGTGTTTTAGTTCAGGTCAAGATTAAGTCTTGGGCTCATATTGATTTTTACATCATTGTAAATTCATTTATAAGTTGGGAATCGATAAAGTCGGGTTAGATTATACAAGGTCAAACAAATATCAGGTCGATTTTGTTTTGAACGCCTCTAATTGTAAATAAATTCTACTCCATTGTGTCTTTGAATTTGCTAAAAAAAAATATTCACTTTGATTTGGGTTATACAGTAAATTTAAAGGGATATATGTGTATGATGAGTCAGAGTTTGTGTTTAATTGACATGATTTTCTTATATTGAAAATCATTTTTTTCAAGTTGAAGAATCTAAACTCAAAATAGGATTGCATAAGTTATGATCTGAATTTATGATAAAAATAATTTTTTGATATTAAATTGTGTAAGAAATAAAAAAGAAGAATATCACACAATTTGATTCGCCATTGTCTAGAATATTACATTTTTTCAAACAAAATGGACGTCACGACTTATTAAATAGCTCTTTTGAAAATTCGATCGAAACAAGTATTAATTTGCATATTTTCCGGCACGTTGACCGAAAAATATATTTAACTTCGTTTCGAGCAAATAGGTACATAGGTTAACACATAGGAAAGTCCCTCTTCTAATATGTTCTGAAATAGATGTTTGCGAAATTTACAAAGTGCTCTTCTTAAAACTATTGTTGTTCGAAGAAATCTAGAATCGAGTGGGAATGGGAAATCTTTGAATGAAAAGAAATATAAGAGTCAACAAATAGTGTCAGATGTTAGAATTTCTACACATGACGCGCTTAGTAAATGTGTTACAAGTGGTTCTTGTAGTGATTTTAAGGGAAAGTCTGTAGGTATTAAGATATGATTTGAGATTACATTATTTAGAAATAAATTTTTTTTGACAATTGGTTGTGTTTGTATTTCATAATTTTAATTGATTATAAATAATGGCAGAGAATGCTAATTCCAAGTGTCCTATGGATTCTACAACTGTTGTACAAGCTGATGTCGCTACGTCGAAGTAAGTTGGTCGGAAAACTAAACAGCTTGTAGATGTTTTTTCTGGTCATTCTAACTCAAAACAAATGGGTATTGAACATTTTGGTTTTTTCCTTTCCAATTGTATTGTATATAGTGCAATTTTGCTACAAATGTGTATGTTATAGTTCTTTTAGGATTTGTGGTGCAAAATAACATTTGCTTTAATCAAATACAAAATCTACTCCTTTTGAGAGCCCATTCGAAAGCCCATTGCATTGTGTGATTGGTGAAAATTTGAAATACTTTAAGCAAAAAAAAATTAATTAAATAAACTAAGTTTTAAACTTATTCCAAAAGTAAGCGTGAAATTTTCAAATCTGAAGTTTGGGGCTGTTAGCAGTTACTAACTGCGAACAGGTCAAAAAAGAGAAAATAGTTGTTCGCAGTTACTAACTGCGAACAGGTCAAAAAAAGACAAAATAGTTGTTCGCACTTACTAACTGCGAATAACTATTTGACCTGTTTTGACTTGTTCGCAGTTAGTAACTGCGAACAGCAATAGGACAAAATAGTTGTTCCCAGTTACTAAGTGGGAACAGCTATTTTTATCTTTTTTGACCTGTTCGCAGTTAGTAACTGCGAACAGACCCAAACCTCAGATTTGAGATTTTCACGCTTACTTTTGGAATAAGTTTAGAACTTAGGTTATTTAATTATTATTATTATTATTTTTTTTGCTTAAGTATTTCAAAAATTCGTGATTGGTGTACAACCTAATGTCAATTTACCAAAGAAACTGACCAGGAAACATAAGCGTAACATGTCTGATGCTACTTCTTTATCTCAAGATGTCTTTAGTGTACAACTAACTCGGGGTTGTGCAAGTCGTTTTAAAGCAAAAGACATAGGTAATTAGTTTTTGTGTCAAGCTGTTTAGCATGGGCTTAAATCCAACTCTTTTGACATACAAGGTCTAAGATATAGGCTCGATTTAGTTTTACAGCAATAGTAAATCCTATCAATTCCCAGTGTTTATTCCATTTTGGTGCTACAGTGAATTCGAATCTAAGTCTGGTTTACCAAAATCACGGGGCGCAAAACAATGCTCACTAACTGAGGGTGATGGATTGGTTTCGACAAAGGGAGATAGCAATCTAGCAAAGCAGAGACGTCGGGGCAATCTTAATACCCTTACATTAGAAGGGATTCCTAAAGGTATTAGATCAATCTAAATGCAATAGTGTATAAAGAGAGGAGAATATTGATTTATTGCACAATAATATTTTGCAGGTTTGAGGTGTCCTACTGCTCCTTTAGCTCAAGATGCCTTTAGTGTATAGCTGACTAGGGGTTGTTCAAGACATTTTAAAGGAAAACAAAAAACATAGGTAAATAGGGTGTAGCTTCAATTTGTTTTGCATGGAATTAGATCCATTGCTATTAAAATGCAAGGTCTAAAATATATGTGTTTAAAATGCATGGGCAACTGTACCATTTTGTTCCCAATCTATTACCAAGTGATGACCAGTCCAAATATTTGCTATTATACTTTATGATGTGAAACATGAAAAAGAAAATCAGTCTAAGATTTTCCCCGAGATAAGAATTGAGGTTGTTGAGCTGATAATGCAAATTATGGAAGATAATCCATATGCAGTATTTAAATCATTACAACATGTGGATGTTGGACAAATTACTAGGATCTTGATCAAAGGGTGTACAACGTACCTACCTCCGATGAGGTCGCTGCTATATGGATTGATGGTTTACCATGCGATGAAAGTAATAGTCCATATATAGTAGTTTGGGCCAAGTCAGATAAGCCGCATCGAATTTATCATTACTATGGTTGCTATTATCCCTTATAATATCCATTGCTTTTTCGAAAAGCGGAATATGGATGGCATCAGGGAGTGAGGAAGAATGCTCGATTGCCTTCCCAAAGGGATCTTAGTGCAATAGATCCTACAACTGCTTAGTTGGTGGAAGAATTATTGATGGATGAAGCCACTAGCATGTTTGTTTCGCATGCTTCTGAATAATTCCATTATTTATTCTATATGCTAATGTAGTCATTAGTTGCAATGCAATTTCTGGTCAAAGGTTTAGTAATTCTAAGCAATGTGTATCATGTCGAGCACACTATGCCTATAAGCTGCAGATTCGTCCTACTAACTTTCTACTTAGAACAACACGCCTATTCCAACAATGGATTGTTGATATATACATTAAGCTGGAGAGTATAAGGTTGGATTATTTGAGAAACAACTAATCACAATTAAGAGCTGAGCTTTATCAAGGGATTCTTGACACAATGACTAACGGTGAAAGTGAAGCTTCCAATGTTTTCTGTCGAATAGTCCTCCCCCCCTTCCTTAATTGAAGGGCCAAGAGATATGAAAAGGCGTTACTTTAATGCTATGGCTCTTGTCCAACGATTTGGTAAGGCTGAAAATTTTTTAACTATTACTTGCAATCCAAATTAAGTTGAGATCAAATAAGAGCTAGCTATAGGTGAGCTAGCACAAGATAGGCCAGACTTGATCAGTAGAATATTTAGAGCAAAGTTAGTCACTCAGTTGTGCTAAAAAAGAAAATTACAAAAGGGAAGTTCTTTGGTGAGGTGCCAGCTATGATACATGTTGTTGAATTTCACAAGTGTGGCTTACCATAGAGCCAAGTAATCTTGCTCGGATTTGGGAGAAGTACTACCCTTACCTTTCGCATGACTATAGTTTTGAAACTGTAAATCAACCAGAGAAAGTGTTAGCACAGACATGTTATGCAATAAACCGTTACTTGGACAATATGAATATGAGTTTCGCTAGCTATGGCCTTACACACTTATGTAAATGCAAAGAAACTTTTGGAGAGAACACTAGAGACATAACTGACCCTTGCTGCTCCAATCGCAGAAACATGTATGATTGCAAGGAAAATGCTAAATGTTGAACAACAAACTGCGAATAAGTGTATAATACCCCATGTCAAGCAACAAAAAGCAGGCCTTTTTTCATTGATGGGCCGGAAGGAATAGGTGAAACATTCTTATATTGTGCATTGTATTCTAAAATTCGAAGCCTAAGTCTCATTGTTCTTCCAACCGCAAGCTCAGGTATAGCTGCTTCCAACATGCCGACAGGAAGAACAGCACATTGTAGGTTTAAAATACCACTAGATAGTCGAACGTCTTTGACATATAGGCACTTGATTTACTTTTAAAAGATCTATGTTCATCCAGCGCTTGGTCCAACACTAGATGGAATTATTAAGGGATTAAATGAAAAGCCTCTTTGCATTGAGCTTGGTCCAACACCAGCGCTTTTAAAAAATAGTGTCTTAAAGTGGACACTAAAATCAATTTCATCAGAGACAAATAACCATGATGGAGAGGCACAGCAAACCAATTTTGCATCACAACATACTCCCACACCACAAACACAACAGAAGCTGAAATTAGTTGCAACCAACAATGCGGTGCCTGCTACACCACCTTTCACACCAAAAATCAAGAAAGAAGAAAAGCTAAATCTAAACCTTTTACACCACAAATCAGTAAACAAGAGAGGCTGAAACAGTTGCAACAAACACTAAAGTGCCACAAAATATTTAGACAGCAACTAGATCTAAACCTGTATTAGCTAAATCTGACATTATATCGCTGCAAGATGTACACACACCTTCTGGTTCAGCACCTGAAACACCTTCGGCAGCTGCAATAGTCAACAAATTAGCGCAGGATATTGTCATACCATCGGGATCTACACCTATATCGCCATTAAAACCTGTGGCTACAACACCTTTAACAGCACAAATCAAGAAACAAGGGGCTTCTAAAACTACTCTAAAGGCTGTCACACCACCTTTCACACCGCAAATCAAGAAAGAAGGTGCCTCCAAAAGTGAATCTAAGGTACGTCGTAGTCTAGATTTTGCGGAAACTATAGACAATTAGACTTCTACTGCCTAGCTACTGCAGTTCTTTTAAAAAGCATAACGTAGTTGTCTTTTTGAACATATCCTTGGCAATTACATATGAACGATATGTACATAGCCAATCCTACTTCTATAATCTTGTATTTTGGGTACTTAGGGAAGCAATGTTAATACTTATTTTGTTTAATATATGCTAAACAGAACTGCACTATCAATATTTATGATGTATTATGTATTTGAATATTTTAGGTACTTAGGGAAGCAACATTAATGCTTATTTTGCTTAATACTCGCTCCTATTCAACCTAACTGTCTCATTTTCTTATTTAGTCAAGTCAATCTAAATGTCTCAACTCTATTTCGGATATGTTGACTTTACCAATTTATCCTTACTAAACTTAACTTTTTCACACCTTTACACCTTCTAACCCCACTTTACCCATATTAAAATTTAAAAACACTATACCTTTTTTTCACATGTGATCTCATTTGACCACCTAAAAAATGTTTAAAAGTCAAATGGGACACATTAGGTGAATAGGAGGGTGTATATTCTAAACAGAACTGTTGTATGAATATTTATGTATTATGTATTTGAAAATCTACTGATCAGCTATGCATATTGGCTTTAAACTTTGCTTTCGCGCCTTTAATTTCCTGCCTCTAAATTAATAAATAAAAGAACAATATCATTGGGTTCTTGAAACCAGTGTTGTTGTTCTTGGCTTTGATCAGTTATGGATGCTGCAGTGCAATTCAAATCATATATGCTCAAGGACAATTCAAGTTATGTTGCTTGGACTTCATCATCATTTATATAATTTTAGTATTTCCGGTGTAATCATTCTTAAAGTATAAATAATCCCTCTTTAAACTTTAGATTAGTTTTTGGGGCAGCACGTGTGTAACATGCGTTGCAAGGTATATTAAAAGGTTTCATCATATTTATTCTCCTTTGCTACACATAAACCAAACTCAATTAACAAATTCTCCAACTTTTTAAAATTATACCCAATTAAGGTTAATTTTGTATTTGGCTTTGAAATACATTTCTATTTAAAATAGGATTATTTTTGGGGAGTGCGTGCATAGCACACACCCCACCAACAAGTCAATTCAAAAGAGTATATCGGACCATTGGATCGGTTTTGGGTTCGGTTGTTTTGGGTTGAATAAAAATTAGGTCTTATTTCCATATTGATTTTTACATCATTGTAAATCTATTTTGAAGCTAGTCAAAGTCAGGTTCGATTATACAAGGTCGGGTAAATGTCGAATCGAATATGTTTCGAATACCACTAATTCTAAATAACTCAATCGTATTCCTTGTCTATTTTAATTTACCAAAACAATCAAAAAAAAGTTCACTTTAATTTGTATTATGTACCAAATTTAAAGCTCCGAATAGAAGAGTATATATTAGAGTTTGTGTTTGATAGACATGATTTTCTTATATGGAACATCCTTTTTGTTTAAGTTGAAGAATCAAAAACTCAAAATAGAATTGCATCGAATTTAAATTTGCGTTTGCCTAATTATGGCCTAATTATTGATTAAAAATTATATCAATAGTAGTATTAAATTGTGTAATATATATTATCACACAAGTTGTCCAGTGTTTGGAATCGTGCGACTCCTCTTAAACTTGACTTCACAAATACTTGAAAATATAATTCTGTAAAAGTAAATACAATCTTTGCAATCGTCACAAGTAGACGTATTTACACCATATTAAATTCACCATAAAAGTAAAATAAAGACATACACCTTACTCCTTAGTCCTTCACCTTAAAAAAAATTACCTTTAGTTTTTACGTGGAATTACAAAGTAAGAGTAGGCACAACTAAGTCCTATAATAATAATATAACTAATAATTAAGAGCTATTCTAATAAGAAATCATTTTGATGGGACAACTTCACATAAATAACTCATATACTCTTAAAATGTATTAAAAGAAATATTTAACCTTTATATAAAACATATCTATGAATTAGACCGTTTCATATAATAATTTGTGAATAATCATTTTTAATGGTGATTTCTTCATTCAATTTTGTTGTTTCCTAAACTCATATAACTCGAAAGTCCTATACCATACTTGAAGAGCTATGATGATCTTTAAAGAAAACTTAGTGAGAATCTTCCTCCATTTTCATATTCATTTACATCTTCATTATCATTGAATGAATCAATGACGGGAACAAAGAAGCATAGTAACACAACGTTGTAGGATATAAATCCTTGTCTTGTGTTGTTTTACCATCGTTGAACACCGCCTTCCAAAGCTCGTTTTCCGGTGGCTAATGCGGCTGCCTTGAGAGTATGAAGTTGGGCTATTAAGGATATTCATCATCGATCAAAAAGCCAAGGAATTAAGGAATTTATTTGAGTTTTGGTAAATTTGGCTGATGAGATGATATGAGCTTCAAATGTTGAATGAATGTTATGTCAAAGTTTGAGACATATTAATACTACATGCCATTTATTAACAACTTGGTTGATGAATACAAGTTGATCATGAATACTCCCTCCGTCCCATTTAATTTGCAGCATTTTTTTTTTATTTGTTCTATTTAATTTGTATCATTTTTATTTTTGGACTATGGCCCACCACAATCTTTTAATTTCATCTATACATTTTAACTCTCTTTTATTTTTATCCATATAATTCATTTTCTCTTCATTTATTATTATTATCCATCTTTTTCTTAAAAACAACAACTTTTTCAAACTATATGGGACGTAGGAATTACAATTTTTTTTGTGGACCCATATGCTGCAACCGTCATATCATCTTTTTCATAGTGATATCATAGTACTTCCTCCATCCTAGAAGAATATAACCAACAAATATAGTACAAAATATCTAGAACCTAGAAAATTTAAAAAAATTATATTACTCCCTCCATCCTCTAAGAAATTGTCATAAGGAATTAATAAACATGTAATTTTTCGGATGGTAAATATATTATTAATAATATAAATATTTTTTGGGTAAAAATGTTAAATATCATTTTCCGTCTATGCACTGAAAAATAATCGAATAAGTACTTGTTTCAACCGGATTTTTGAAAGAGTTATCCAGTTAACCACGACGTCCATTTTTTCAAAAAATATCGTTATGATGTGTAAAAACGACGTTAAATATCTTTTCAGTTTACATGCCGAAAAATAGACGAATAAGTACTTGTTTCGACCTGATTTTCGAAAGTGTTACCCCATAAGGTTAATCACGACAACCATTTTTTTTAAAAAAAATATCATTATGATGGGATAAAACGACACTAAATATCTTTTTCGATCCACGTGCCAGAATAATCGAATAAGTACTTGTTTCAACCGGATTTCCGATAGAGATACCCCTTAAGAATAATCACAATGTCCGTTTTTTGTAAAAATATCGTTATGATGGGTAAAAACAACGTTAAAGTACTAAAACATAAGGGTACCATTGGTAATTAAGAATGTCAAAGGTGGTTAGGGATGGTCAACTAAAGTCAAAGGTGATTAGTAATGATCAACCGTCATTTAGGCTAGTCAAAGGTCCTTTGGGTTGGTTAACGATCACTTGACTTGAATGGTTTAGACTGTGATACTTTAGATGGTGTAATTCGCAAAAATAAACTTTGGGGTTATAATTCGTAAAAGCCCTAAACTTGAAGGTTTGTAATTTGCAAATTATTATAAGTATTATTTAAGAAAAAGTATTATTTAAGAAAAATTACTGTGAATAATACAATCTTTCATTAATTTCCCTACAACAATACCAACTTTTGATTAACCATGAATAATACCACCTTAGGAGGGTTATTTTCCTATAGAATAATACCAACTTTAGTTTATTAACTAATTTATTAATTAATTTAGCATATTAGGGATATTCTAGGGAAATACCCCATAACTTGATATTATACATGTTTAATCAAAAGTTGATATTATTGTAGGGAAATAAGTAAAAGGTTGTATTATTTCTGGTAATTACAAAACTAACCAACATATCAATAACCAATGAAAAATACAACTCAGAAACTTTTTATTTTGGCATAAAATCCAATTTTCAACTAATTTAAAAGTTATTTATCAGACAAGTTTTTTTTTTTTTTTGTATTTTGACTAATAAACAAGCTAAAAAACTAAATCTGTCAAAATTTGATCTGAGTTGAAATTGACCCGAAATCGTTCGTAAATTAGTGAGACATATCCAGAAAATTTTGACCAATAACTTGAAATTGACTTGAATCGAAAATATCAACAAAATTGGATCGAACCCTATTGAAACTTAAACCTATCTAGTTTGTCCTATTTTCGGTTCTACATCATCATTAGTTATGATCCACTCTATTTCTAATCCATTTTATATTTCGAGTCAACATTTCTTTGTTGTGTTCTAAAGTAATATATTGATCCTCTTTTTATAAGTAAATAATTTCTTTAAAAATAAAAATTATTATATAAATATTTTTTGAAAAAGTAAATCAAAGTTGTATATATTTTTTACAACCCCCATTGGGTCGACTGAACTCGACACAAACCCGAAATTAACTTGATCCGAAACTAATCCGACTTAAAATTGACCTGATCAAACGTGATCTAACTTATAGCCCCACCGACCATTTTAACAGGTCTACCAAAAACTCATTTACCAAACAAAGAGACATATATTAAATTGTTTTAATTGGGCTAAAAAATTACTAAGTTTATAAGCTTAGAGTCTTGGAGGCGGAGCTTCCAAAAGCAAAAGGTCGGCTCTCTAGAATAATTAATACAAATGGCCAAATCATTACCAGAAAACAAGGAGTCTGAGTCCCAGCCAAAATTGCTGATGATTCCATATATTTAGTCCATTGCACATCATTTTCTGGTTGAGCCGCCTGATACATGCAGGTCAAATAGAGGCAACTATATTCTAGATTACTACTCTTTAACTCCAGTAAATTACAACTCCTTTTTCCTTAAGAACCATCTATTGGGGTCCTACCTTATCCCACATTTGGCTAATACTTTGAATATAGTAACCCTTAGAAACCCAGCATTTTCCAAGAGGCAGGAACACATCATATAATATTCAAAGGGTTAAGAACTAATAATCAAGCATCTAGAACAATACTATCTTGTCAATTTTGCTATGTTTTCTTTTTGACGCAAGACTTTTTGATATGATATACAACAAAATAATTAAGACGGAGAGAGCATGCCAATCTTTGATTCCATATAGCAGCAACTTAAACAACAGTCGCTAGCTATGGCCATTACCCAATGATGATCTCTATCAGCCAACAATGGCTTACATCATTCGAGTCAATGAAACATCAGTTTAAAATTTACTCCCTCAATTTCAATGACTAGTCATTTCATTTGATCACGTTTACAAAGATTTAAATTGAAGTCTTAATATCTCTAATGGTGCATAACAAAAATTGTAAAAAGTTGATATTGATAATCCTTGCGTTGAGACGAATCAAACAAGATCACACTTGACTGTTTTAACTTATAGATTAAAAAATAAAATATAAATTAAGGGTGAACTGTGAATAGTGTCCAAAAACTAAATGGGACAAAGTCACTGAATCGGAGGTAGTACATTTCAACCTCCATCCCAATGAGTTCACAGTAATATTTGCGAACATTAATGAGTGCATGGGATAAACTCATGTCTGCACAGTAATTCACTAGTACAGCTACTCATTAAGCGAATAAGGCTCTGTTTCGAACCAAAAACAGTTTGAAAGGTCTAAAAGGACTAATTGTGCTGAAAAATAGCAGTCCAAATCCAACCTCTAAGGAACCCAGATGGACTTGTTATGAAAGTAAGCTTCTGGCATCGAAAATTTGAAAAAAGTAAGATTATTTAACAACTTTTTTCCAAAAACAAGCTTCGTGAAAACTTTATTCCCAAAATAAGCGTCCGTACATCCAAACCTAGGCTTGGTGTAATGTCGTTACTAACAGCGAAATAAAAAAAAAATTAGTAAAGCCTCAACTTAAGGAGTTGACCAATCAACTCCTTAAGTCACTGTTACTAACAGCGACTTAATGCGTTTTAAGTTTCCAATTCTCCTTCCTCTTTGTCATTTCAGTTACTTCCTCATTCCAACCTACGAGATTAAGGAGTTGACCAGTCAACCTTAAAGTCGCTGTTACTAACAGCGACTTGAGGCTTTACTAATTTTTTTTTTTTTTTTGCTGTTAGTAACAGCGACATTACACCAAGCCTAGGTTTGGATGTACGGATGCTTATTTTAATAATAAAGTTTTCACAAAGCTTATTTTTGGAATAAAATTGTTAAATAATCTTATTTTTTTTCAAATTTTCTCTGGCATCTGGGTCTAATTAGAAAAAATCAACTGTCATCTATTCTTTCTTTTAGATTACCACAGATAATGATATTCTGCGACAAGATATGTCATTATCCGATGCAATATAGAAAGACAGAGCGACTGACGGTGTATCACACTGTTAAACTAGTATCAACGTTCAAAACATCACGAAAAAAGAAAACATAAGAGTAAGTAGTATACAATCAGAACTTGGCATATGAATAACTATCTAGTTATCTACTATATATTTACATTGTTGAAAACCTTCTAAATCTAAATCTAGACTTATTCATTCAGTTTAACAGTACTATTCGCAATCTTAAGATGTAAAGTAAAAGATAGCTCTAAATTTACAGAACTATGTTCGATACTGAGAAGACTTATTGAGACCAAGTGTATTTACCCAGACAATCAATCATAACCCCAAATCTATGACAATAGCAGCTCTTCATGTTTTAAGATGGTAGTATTTGTCCAAAAGCTTCTCTGTATACTCTCCGAAAGTCAGCATACTCTTTGAAGGAATCAACTGGCAAAGAGTAGGGATTAGATTACAGTGCACCGTAATAGAACATACACTAACTACATTAGCAGAAAAGAGATTATGAAATGACACTCAGTTACAGCTTCTCCACGTAATCATGCTTTAGAGTAAATATTCCACTTTCTTTTCGTTCATGTTCATCATATTTAGTCGAAATTTGATCCTTCCTCGTTGATTATGCTCTACCTCAAAAATCTCTTTCGTATGCTTCATGTTGTCCATGCAACATGTCATTACCCCATGCCAAGTAGCTCCCGCCTAGGCCTGGTTTGAAAGGCTAAAACCTAAATGTATGCAATCATACTTTTGGTAATATAACAAAGAGATTGTAATATTTCAGGGAATTTGAATTAGGAAGTATTGAGATTGGGAAAAGGGAAAAAAGTAACGAGCTTGAAGTAGCCCCTCAAGAAATATAAGTCTAGTATGGACTTAGTCCACACTAATATTAGTGTGGACCAAAATTTACACTCCCCTCTTATACTCTTATGCTTTTACACTTCACCCAACTCCACTCCACTCTACTCTACTCTACTCTACTCTTATACTCTTACACTACACTCTACTCTACTCTTACAAAAATTCAAAAATAAAAAAAAATAATTAAAATAATTAAAAACTAAAAATTAAAATTAAAATTAAAAAAATTTAAAATTTAAAATTTAAAAATTTAAAAAATTTAAAATTAAAAAAATTAAAAAATTAAAATTAAAAAATTAAAATTAAAAAAATTACATTAAATTATTTTTTTCAAAAAGTTTTTTTCCAGTTACTTTAGAGTATGTAATAAAGAATGAAGAGAGTAGGAATAGAAGTGTTAAAACTTGGTCCATACTATTTTAGTGTGCATCAAGCACACACAAGAGTTTTTCCCTACCTAAATGAAGCTCAACTTAAATGATATTGCAGTCTAGAGTTCTAGTTCACTATTAGCTGTTTTGAGAAAACCAATTTAAAGCTATAATAACAAACAAGATATTGTAAGTTGTAACCATATATGGCTTCAAAAATGAAGCATAAAAACATAAGGCTAAACCACTAATTTACATCACAATACAGGCATGACAAACTGCCAAAACAAAAAAGAACAAGACATAAAAAAGTCACCTCTTTGTGGATATGAACGATTTCTGGAAATTTGAGCTTTTCACTCCTACAAAATAGGAATTTTCATTACACATTACAATCAAAAACTGACTCCACTAAACAACAAGATGCATTAAATCTAGACTGATTGATGTTAATTCTCCACAACAGCAAGAGCAACAATGTCAAAGTCTTTAACCCATGAAAGAGATCAGCTACATGAAGCAATAATCTAGTCTAAGTGACTGCCCACATTACGATGCGAGTATACCTAAAAATCCTGGAGTAATATTACACATACCAACCACGGGGAATAACTTTTATTAGTTAGCAGGTATCCGCAGAAACTTTTTTTATGTTCTCAAGGTTAAATGCTTGCACCCACAATAAAAAATGAAATTTGATAAGATTTCTCAATGAATAGCATACCAATCAGGTTGCATAAATAGTGCAAAGGTTGACCGTTCAAGACCAGATACCCCCGTTCCACGTGGTGCCTGAAAAATGAAAGTTCAGCTAAAAAGAAAATAGAAACGTGAAACATTATGGAAATAAAAAAAAAATCAATAAAACACCCGAACACAATGAGGCGTGGCATGAAGGTAGCCTTCTGATAGAATTTCAGTAGTTTCACCAATCTGATATGCTATTTCATCTTCTCCAAACACAACCTGCAAATAGAGTTAAATCTTTAGTGTCAAAAGATTTCATATGTCAAGCACAAGAGTCATTTATCAAGTGTAAACAAACAAACCGAAAATTTCAAGAGATTGTAATCCTATGGAGTTTATAACAACAATGTCAAGGAGATACAATATCAAATCCAAAGCGGAATACAATTTAACTTCTTTTCATCAGCCATCCTTCTTTAAAGAGTACATAGCTACATAACTTACGCCAAACTGCATATTTCCAAGGAATAATCTTTTTGAGGCATCACAAGAAAAACAACAGATTTGTACAGTTTTGAATTCCATCCCTCAAATTCAAATGCCTAATTTTTATAGATTGTTTCCGATGCCCACGCTGCAATTGGAATATTTATGAGCTAGATATGCCAGAAACTCTATTAAGACATGCAACCTTGTCTACACTTCTAAGAGAAATTTAACTGTAGAGATAGAAGTCAAGCTGATTCTCTTGGGCTTTTGTTTTATGATTACACTTTTTCTAACTAGTTTCCTTCATCTCTTTTCAGTCCTCTTCTAGGGTTTAACTCTAAGAATATGGTTAAATCCATGCTGAAAAAGCAATGCACCATATGATGGTTAAAGTCTTAAAGAATCCTCACATGCAGATGCACTACTGGCCTTATTTTGTTCATGAAGACCTTCCATAAATTTCACACATACGAGGCACAGTTATTGGAAGGACCATTTCATGGCTAAAAGGTTGCTTGTAAGACATCCAAAGAGCAAATGAACTGCAAGTAAAAATCAGATCATATGTAATTGACATTTACCCCAAAATCTATAGCAACTCAACACATATATTAAATAGTAATTTTTTGATAACTTCTTCCACATTAAAGTACTCCAAACAGCAGATAAAATATAACGGAAAACTCACAAGATTAAGACCAAATGATCATTTAAGTACTCTGAGTTTTGTAGCATCTTAAACAAACAACTAACAAAACAGAGTCAGAGATATTAGTTAAAGAGCTCTGTGTCTATTAGGAACAAGAAACGTAAAATTAGAAAGAATACCTTGATAACTTCATCATTCCTGTTTTTCACATAAAGGCCAGCAGCTTTATCGGGACAAGCCACTTGAACACTATCTTTTAGAAACATGCCACATGTAAGACCTAAATATAGAGATCAAAGCAGCTGAGAAGCCAAACAGAAAGCAGTACAAAGAAAAGACACAAGATATACAGTAGATGTGCTGCCACTAGAGAGCAGAAAATATATGGAAAATTTACACCTGGGGAGGAAATTTACATTTCTACCACAAAAAATAGGAAAATTAAAACAAAAATCCAAATGTTTAGTGAATTCCTTAACACTGAAAATTGCAATCAGAGATCAAAGTAGAAAATGCTAGAACAAAGCGAACCTCTAGACAATTTTTTACTTGTTATGGTCCTTATGGATGAGAAGCCTATATGACAAGGCCAAAAAAAAGAAAGCAGCGTTAATCAGCATTAATTCAGAGGGTGTGTTTTGAATCTAATATGTCGTAATCAGAAGCCTAAGCATTCTTGTATTTTCTTTTAGTAGAGCTATTGTCAGGATATTGGAAGATCAAAATTGTTAATATCATTATGCTCATCATGTCAATTAAAACCACATACACATCATATTTATATGAAAATGCCCTAGACTAAATTGTTTCAGCAGCATAGAGTCACTATATTATCCTAGAAAAAACTAAAAAGATGAAAACGTTTCATGAAAACGTGAAGCACATGGGTCAAGAAATTTCCAACCTGTTAGGGAACCATGGTCTGTATGCCATCCACACCATGAAGACATCCAGTCGTTTTTACAATAGTCACTGTTGGATATATCCTCATTAGCAACAAATAACGGAAATGATAGATGATAAAAACAGACTGGAAGTACTTTTTACATGATATAGAATTACTCGCTAACCACAACTATGCACCAATGCCCTCAAAGAGGCTCCTACCAAGGCAGAATAAGAAAGGCCAGCTGTCTACAGCCTTGCCTTTGCAATAACAGAAGTTGGATTGCAAACCCTCATTAGTTGCTTGCTTCATATAAATATGAATCGAACATAGTTTAATGCAATTTTAATGACCTCTTTGTAAGTTTTATCATTAAAAGGGTAAGATTACGTACATCCAACCCTCTCAAATCCCACCCTAGGTGGGAGCCACATACTGACATTGGGGTAAGAGAATGTTATTGTTGATAATCCAAAACCAAAGTACTAAGAATCTTTTGCTCTTTTGGAGATGGAAAAATCCAGGAAGATTTAATAAATTTCCAAAAACCTTACATTTTACAAATCAAAAAAAAATTTCAAGTGATGGTATTAGTAAACTACATCTTTCAAGCTACTATGAAACCAGAAATCAGGGAGAATTAAGTACTCCTTTGTTACTTATAATGATAAAAAGATACTAAATCAAACTTTACTACTTAGATCTTTATTTTTTATCCATCAAGGGAAGTCTGATTAAGCTTGATTTTGATTACATTAGATCAGTACGTAACAATAAACATTTGCGGATATACAGATAAACTAAAAAAAGACAAAGATCCCGAATATCAAATAACGAAAAAGGCTTAAAACTAACAATTAATCTACCTCTCCTGTGTTGGGAAGTAGTACAAAAGTCGGCCCTTGTGACAGCGAGAACGGTGAATTATATGCTCAAGGCCATCATCTACACCTACTTTCATGCCTTTTGACACTACAAAAGTTGGAAAAGGTGACATCAACTCAAATTATCAAAAGAATCCCCACCAGATAAAATAAGTAGCAAGAGCACTTTATGGTTTTCAAAGCATCACCAAATTCAGCAAAAGCATTTCAAATAAAATGAGAATTTAAGAGGTTCATCTGTGAGTATCATACTTAATCAACATTCTAATAACCCCAATGCCACCAAGTGCCTCCCGCCTAGATGAGAATGTGACATTTAGGAGGTCAAATGTACGCAACTTTACCCTTGTAATAACAATTAAGTTGTTTTTTATTGACCCTTGAGTGTTAATATTAGTTGAGTATATCTAGAGTGGACTTTGTGCACACAAATATAGTGTGCACCATATTTAACACCATTAACATTCTCACTCATGCTCACTCTTTCCCTTAACTAACGTGTTTTATTTTCACACAAATTTACTTCTTCCTCGTTTTCATGTCAGTGATTTTCACCCTTCTTTTTCACCATTTTCACCACTCCTCAATCTCTTTCAATCCCTTCTTTCAACTATAAATTCAAATAAAGGTAATTAATTTTTTTTGATTTTTCTTTAGATTTAGTTATCTTTTTGTCGATTTTAGTTGAACTATAATCACTGACTTTAAACTTTGTCGATCTCAAACTCGGATAAAAGCAGGGGCGGATTTAAAGTGAGGTCAACGAGGTCAGTTTACATCACTTAAATCCAAAATAAAATCAAATAGTATAAAGAAATATATGCTAAATCAGTGGTTAGTACTCTCATCTCCCACAGCATAGACCCAAGTACAAAACTTATTAACAGCATTCATGAATAATTTTTGTTTAGTTTTTATTACCCTATTAATTACCCCAATTCCCAAAGAAAGTAAAAGCCCAGCAGGCAGCAGTGAGCCGGTAAATGTCGAAGCCTTTCCTAAAGACCCAAACCCTATAAGACTATGACCGGCACCATCTGACCAGCGACCAGCGTCCACCACTCCACTTGCCGGCTACCGCGTTGCACATCACTGTCTTTTGTTGGACCATTTATGATTTCTCTTGTTTAAGGTTATTTTTTTCTTTTTTCGTTATAATTTTTTGTCATTTAATCTTAATGTTGAAATTAATCAAATTAATTTGTAGTAATTCAAATCTAATGTTCGAATGATGATGAAATTTTTCATATTAATTTTTTATTTGCAATTTTATTAGTAGAGTTGTTAATTTTAGGTTTTTTTAAATTAGGTAAATTACTTAATTTGTTGGCATAAATTGGATTTTTGAATTTAAATTTGATGTTGAAAGTAGAATTATCAATAGACAATAGTGATTAATAATATATATGGTAATGAATCATTATCATGGTTGTTGTGTATTGTAAAGTTGCAAATGGATAGATATTTCAAAAGACTTGCTTTTGAATCACATTTTCTTTCTAATTCATGGTCCGAAAATTCAACAGTCCACTTGGTGAAACTCAACACACTCAACATCAAGCTTCTCAAGTTCCATTGAATCATAACCCTTCTACTCAAAGAAGTAGAGTTGATGTTAGCACTCTTCCTTCCGACCCTGTCGATAAAAACCCAATATCATATTATGATGTAAATGATCGTGATGAGATAAGAAGTGCTTATATTCAAAGAGGTCCATATCAACCTCATAAAAAATCTTATCTGCAAGCTTTAAAGTATGGATCCGTACGTCGATTTAAAGAAGAGTGATATCTTAAGTATTCTAATTGGTTTGAATATAGTCCTAAAAATGATGCTTGTTATTGCTTGTTTTGTTATTTGTTTGCAAGCGAAAGTGAAACTTCAAGTTTCCAAGAAGGAGAGGCATTCACTAGTGTTGGTTTTAGGACTTGGAATAATATTAAAAGATTTGATACACATATTGGTGGTGTAAATAGTACTCATAATAAATGGGTAAAATGATTTAAAGATCTTATGATGCAAAATTAATCCATACAAGCTACTCTTGATAAACAATCTGAGCAAGTTAAGATTGATTATAAGAATCGTTTGAATGCATCTATAGATATTGCTAGATTACTTGTGATTTCTGGAATACCTTTTCGAGGTCATGATGAAAGTGAAACATCCTTAAAAGAAAGGTAATTTTCTTACTTTCTTAGAGTTTTTTGCTGGAAAAAATGAAAGTGTTGGTAGTGTTGCTTTGAAAAATGCTCCCATTAATAATCAAATGACATCCCCTTCAATTCAAAAAGACATTATCAATGCTTGTTATAAAGAGACCATTAATGCCATTCTTAAGGAATTTGGAGATGAGTATTTTGCTATTTTAGTAGATGAATCTCGTGATGTGTCTTGTAAGCAACAAATGAGTCTTGTTTTGAGGTATGTTAATAAAAGGGGATTTATCATGGAGAGGTTAGTTGGTCTTTCCCATGTTACTAGCACTACCGCTGAGTCACTCAAAGGAACAATTTATTCTATGCTTGATCAGTTATCTTTGAGTCCATCTCGTATAAGGGGGCAAGGTTATGATGGAGCAAGCAACATGAGCAGTCATGTACATGGGCTTAGGACATTAATTCAGGAGGATTGTTCATGGGCTCACTATGTACACTGCTTTGCTCACGAACTTCAGCTCACTCTTGTTGCACACAAACATGTTGATGTTGAGCGTCTTATTGATTTGATTCAGCTCACTTTAAACACTATTGGTGTTTCTTATAAACGTAGAGATGAGTTTGGACAAAAACAAGTCGAGATGGTTGAAAAAACATTACGTAAAGGTGAGCTTATAACTGGAAAGGGTTTAAATCAAGAAGTTGGTCTTCAAAGACCTAAGGATACTCGTTGGGGTACACATTTTAAAACCTTTTGCAATTTCATTACTATGTTTTCACCAATTGTTGATGTGCTTGATGCTTTTGTTCTTGCGGGAGATAATGATATAGCTAAAACTCAAGCTATTTTGGATGGTATTCAAACTTTTGATTTTTCTTTCATGGTACATTTGATGAAATTAGTGATGGGAATTACATATCCACTTAGTCTATCTTTGCAAAGGAGATCAAGATATTGCAAATGCTATAAGATTGCTTCATACTGCTAAGAGACAATTTCAGATGACTAGGGATGAAGGTTGGGATTCTTTGATGAATGATGTGACTTCTTTTTGTGTAAAACATGATATTGAAATTCCTAACATGGATGAGCTTGCCCCTTTACGAACTCGAGGAAAATCAAAGAGAAGACGTTTAGATGTGACACTTGAGCACTATTATCGTGTTAATGTTTTCTACACGATTCTTGATATGTAAATGCAAGAACTTGATAGTCGTTTTCCCGAGACTAGTACAGAGTTACTTATTGGAATTGCTTGTTTGAATCCGGCTAATTCATTTTCCAATTATAACAAAGAGAAGATACTCAAAATGGCTAAACTTTCTCCCGATGATTTTGATGATCTGGCCATTGATTGTCTTAGTTTTGAGTTAGATGCATTTGTTGGTAATTTTGCAACTGATGAGAGATTTTCAAACTTGGCCACTCTTGGTGAACTCTCTAAAACGTTGGTCCGTACCAACTTGTATAAGTCGTGACCAACTTTTTTTAAGCTTCTGAAGTTGGCGTTGATTTTGCCGATATCCACTGCGACCGTTGAAAGAGTGTTCTCTGCAATGAAGTTTATCAAGACCGACTTACGCAACAAAATTTGTAATGAGTTTTTGAGTGATGCTATTGTAACTTATTTTGAGTGTGATTTGTTTCATAGTTTGTCAAATGATGACATTTATGCGTCGCTTTCAAAATATGAAAACGCAACGTGGGCATTTGCCTTAATTTATTCAATGGTGATTGTAATTTTTTTTTTATTATTGACATCACTTTTTTTTTCTGGATCCGCCAATGGATAAAAGAGGAGGATAAGTAGTAGTTTAGTGACAACCAACTCAGTAAAACTTAGTCATATCCCATGATAACAATTCAAGAACCAATAATCAATTCTCGTGGGGCATCCCCTTCTCAACAATGCGCTGCACTTCTTAGCCGAGTGTAGTGAAAAATATGCAAAGGTTGTTAGGTCGTCTTCAAGATCGACACACCACATTGCCACCCAAGTGTGGTGTCCGCTGAGCGGGGGGGAGGTTAATTATACTAGGACGTCATCTAGAAATGACATACCACATGGCTCGAGTGTGGTGTCAAATGAGCAATGGCATATATGATTTAAAATAGGAGGTTAAGGAAAACCAAGGGTCATAGGTTAAAATTGGGATCATGTAACATAGGTAGCTTAATCTTTAGAGCTGGTGGATATCATGGAAATAAGAAAATGGGTTATATGCCAAAAAAATAGTAGGTGAAAAGAAGAATTATGAGAGTGAAAATTACGTACGATAAAGAAATTTTAAACGTCATAAGTGTGTATGCAGAGCAAGTGGATGTTATAGTGGACACAACAATCACTCCCTTTGATGAAAGTAAAGAATTTAGGCGAAGTATCTAAAAAAATTAGAGGTGGAGAAAGCTTTGAATATAAAATGAAGCCTAAGAAAGTGGTTGGGCTAAATGGTATACCTATTGAGGTATGATGATGTCTAGGGAAGATTGGAGTAACTTGACTAATTAATCTTTTTAACATGATTTAGAGGATAAACAAGATGCCTAACGACTGGAGAAGAAGTACTCTAGTGCCCATTTTTAAGAACGGAAATGTCTAAGATTGCTCCAACTATCAACGAATAAAACTCATGAGTCATACTAAAAGTTATGAGAAAGAATGACTGAGATACATATGAGAACATATATCTCCATATCAGAGAACTATTTTGGATTTAAGCCAAAAAAATTTACAATGGAAGCAATTCATCTTATAAAACAAATAATTGAGTACAATAAAAAAAAATCTTCATGGTTTTCATTGACTTAGAAAGACAATGTACCTAGAGAAGTACTTTGGTGGACAATGACAAAGAAAGGTATCCCAAGAAATACATTAATATAGTACAAGATATGTATTAAGAAGTAAAGAGTAAAGACGAATGTTAGGATGTGTATAGGGACAACAAAGGATTTTTTAATCACAATTGGCCTTCATCAAGGCTTTGTCCTAACTTTCTTTTTGCAGCAGTTGTAGAAGTTATAACACGATTAATACATGGAAACATGTCTTGGTGCATGTTGTTTGTTGATGATATTTTTTTCGTAAATGAGACAAAGAAGGGGTAAACGCCAAATTAGAACATTGGGACAAGAGTTGGAGTTACGACGTTTTATATTCAGTCGGAATAAGAAATAATACATGGAATGTAAGTTTAGCACAAACAAGATAATGAGAGGCACTATAAAGCTTAAAGAGAAAGAACTCGCTCCAAGTGGATGCTTTAAATACCTAGGGTCTATATTTCAAAGTAGTGTAAGATGCGACCCATAGAATTAAGTGCAGGTTGCAAAAATAGAATGCAACTACTAGAATATTATGTGATAGAGATGTGCTCTTAAGCTAAGGGACAAGTTCTATCGAAAGGTCATTAGACCAGCGCTTTTATATGGATGAGAATGTTGGGCTTTAAGAAAATATCATAGTAGGAAGATGGGAGTAGAAGAAATGTGAATCATTGTTACCTGGAACGACTTTGTGTATGGAACTGGGAATAGAAACAGGAACAAGGAACGCGACCTAGATTGACTCAGGAATGTTGAGTATGAGATACATTATGTAAAAAAATATATATATTTGATAACAAAATTGAATTAAAAGATACTTTTTTCTTTAAGAAATTAGTTTTCTAGGTTTCATCTTGTTTTCCTCCCTTCTTTTTTCTTTAAAGTGTAAATGAAGGCCAAAATATGTTTTTAAAAAGGTCTTCTACACCAGAACATCACCTTGAGCGATTTGGGTCGTGTTTTGTGGTGATTGGGGACGGACGTTCCCGGATCGCGGAACGTGGCTACGTTCCACGTTCCATAACTATGATGTGAATTGTTGATGGATGCGTAGGTCTACCTTGAAGGAAGAATAAACGAAGATATAAGGAATGGTTAAAGAGTTGCAAATATTAAGGAAAAATGAAAAAAAATTATTTAAGAAGGTTTGGGTATATGCAAAGATGGGGTAATAGTGAACCGGTAAGAAAGATAGAAAGTTGGAGCTCATAAGACTTAAAAAGAGGTCAAGGAAGACCGAAGATGACTTGGAGTACAGGTTTGAAAAAGAACTGAAGGATCTAGACTATAAACAGAGATAGTAGAAAATCGGGATGAATGGAGACGAAGAATCTATTAACCAACCATTAACATTTATATATTGGTTCATGTAGCCGAACCCTATCATTTGTGATTAAGGCTCTTGTTGTTGTAAATTGTCTTATGAAAAAAAATTCGAAGAAATTAAAGCGAAAGTCATCAATTCTAATGTTGTTGAGGATGATGGTAGTCGATTTGAAATAGCATCCAATGAGGTTATTGATATTTATAATCTTTGCGTTGAGACGAATCAAATAAGATCCCACTTGACTATATATTAGCTTATAGATTAAGAATAAAATACGAATTCAGAGTGAATTGTGAATAGTGTCAAAAAACTAAATGAGACAAGGTCACTGAAACAAAGGGAGTATTTCATTTCTTCGCCAACATTTGCTGATTTTTGCCTTACTTAAACTTTAACAATGACGCTCATCGAGGTATTACCTAACCTCTCTCCAACTTTGTCTCTCCTCATTTCTTCTCTTCTCACTTAGTTTTGCACAATTTTGCAATTGAATTCGTAAGTACCTATGGCACTGTTCTTGATTTGTTTTCATAAGGATTTTAGTTAAGTTTTCCAATTTTGAAGTGATTTTGTTGTATTTTCCCTTGCACAAACTTCAACACTGTGGTGAGCTGATGGTAGTGCTAAGGGAGAGTTGGCCCAGAAGTGGGCATTTGAAAACATTAAAGAAAAGAGGTAGAGAGTTGAAGAAGAAAGAAATAAGAAAATGAAATGTCAGGTCAGGTAAGTGTAGCGAAGTTTACACGATAGTTTTATTGTGGACGTTACGATATTTGCAAATATTCAAGTAAGTGGATGTAACAACTTTATATTTGCTACAAATTTAGATGGTAATGGATACTATCACGTCAAAAGAAGAATCAGAACGATACAGAAAAATTCACTTAAAGTATCAACAAGAAGATTGGGAAAGGCAGTAAAAGTACATACTCCCTCCGTCCATTGAATTTGAATCATTTTTTATTTTGGTCCGTCCCACTTAATTTGCATCATTTCTATTTTTGGATAATGGTCCACCACTTTCTTTTAATCTCATCCATACATTTTAACTCTCTTTTAATTTCATCCACACAATTCATTCTCTCTCCTCATTCATTACCACTTTCTTAAAAATACACCAATTTCTCTTTGATGCAATTCAAAGAGGACGGAGTAGTATTACATATCATGAAACACTTATCAGTGATAAATCTCCATAATGCACCAATAAAAAATATCAATGACTTAAATAATGTGAAGCATTTAATAGCTAAATTAGGGATATCATGAACTTGAAGCATTTGAAAATCAAATATAGCACTAAAAACTACCGTATCGATCACAATGATACGCCACCATCAGGCCAACATCAAGCATTATCCTTCCAAGTGTTTTAAATGCTGCACATAATCAAACAACAAATACATAACAAGAGAAATAAAAGCACAGAAGCATGACAAACTAAGGAAAAAGTAATAAATTATAATAAAGTTGATAAAAGGTATGTGACGGTCGGACTTCTACATAGATGACTATGAAAAAAATTGGATTATCAAAGTCGAAATCAACTAATTTTCACGATATATAGTGAGATACTGAGCGTGATGAGCCCAAAGGGTTCGTCAAAAATACAACAATAAATCAATTAAAAACTAGGATCACTGAAGGTTAAACGAAACTAACACCCTATGTTTACTTCGACACTTCACTTTGTCTTAGGCATATGTGGGACACTCGACACACAGATAAGGGAATGGAAACCTTGCTTGACACCTTGATTCCCATCCGAACTCTTATTTTAAAGTACATAAGAAAACATTTAGAGTAAAAAAAAAACTAAAAAAGATTATGTAATGGATGCACACAATGACACAAATGATTTGAGATCATAATTTTATAATAAATCTATCAAACAAACCACCTAAAATATGTTTATGTGAATCTTAAATGAGAAAAACACATGAAAAGTCTTCAAATTCAACGAAAAGGTTAAATGTTCCATCTCCATACATATATTTAGTTATAAAGTCCTATCTAAAATTTTTACTTTCAACATGCCAGACATTTGGATACAAACTTGTACACATGGCTGATTAACATAGCTAACATCTAAAAGTTAGATAGTCAGTGAGGATATCAACCAAGAATGAGATGATCAACCATTAACATATAATGTAATAAAAACATTTGTGTTAACTTAAATGTGCGTACACAAAAAAAAGGGATTGGGATGATACAACTTACCAACTTCTAGTTCTGGCAAAGCTTTTTGTGGCCATATATTCCTCCCACAATATGCTGGGTACCTACAAGAAAGAGGATGAGAAAACCTCTACAAAGATGGAAAAAGCGGCCCTAATAGAATAAAAACTTCCCTGTTACATAACACCCGCATCAGCATATTATTTCATAATAATAGTAGCTCAATAAAAACTCCTCCATTACGTTACGTAACAAAGATGGAAACACCAACCCTAATAGAATAAGTTAATTAATCACACACTAAGAGAACCTCAAATATTGCAAGTCCAATATCTATAGGCATATTATTGTATAATAATAGTAGTTTAACAACAAAAATGCAATTGTAAGTTTTATGTGAATTTTTTTCAGATGACACCGCTTCGGCTGCAATTCGTGTTATTTCTCCGTTATAGCGAATTCCGTGACACCGTGACCATTTTCCATGACCGCGGTTTTTTACCATGTTGAACGGTGAACTTTAACCCTTTCTTAGTCTTGATTGATAAGACTTAAGTATCCACATATGAAACATCTTAATGATTGAACTAAATAAAAACAAAGTTCTCAAGTGTGCACTCAAATTTAGTCTAAGGCAACATAAATTAACAACCGTTGATATAATGATTACATCAACTCCTATGTGACATAGGTTCTTTGTTTTAATGATATAAATGGCAATGATGGAAAAATAAATCAATGATAAGGATGTATACCCATTATTGTTCATTAAGACTCTTGCTCTTCATTATTCGATTACTAACGTCGTAAAAGGTCAAGATTGACACCAAAAATATACAACATAGAAAATTCAAATGTCAAAAGAAACAAATGTAGAGCACAAAGAGATTATTCGTCCTATTCTAATAAGTAGAGATTAGAGAAGGGGTCACACTTTAGATATTACAATGTCATGATTATGAATACACTGCTATACACATGCAAGCACTCAGCAAATGTTGCAAAAAAGAGTGTATGACATGATAATCTGTAGCATATAGGGCGACATTTCTACGGACCTACAAAGGAATAGGAGATTACATAAATCATTTAGTTGTGTCAATCATCTTACCAGGACACACCCATTTCATACAATTGATTTCAAGTATACAAATACAATCGTGTGGCCTTCCAGTTCAACACTTCAATTTTCAACCACATTAACCAACCATATGGATCCTACCATTATCAAGGTTTAGTGAGGTGAATATGTACTGTTCTTATGACAATAACCAATATAAGCTCTCTAATCCATAAAATTATAAATACAAATCCTAAACTCTACAACACTAAAATTCAGGTTGTAGAAGATATCACTAATAGTCATAAGTTTCATGCTAGGTAATAACGAGACACCATGGAAACATTTATTAACCATGTTATATTCTTATTCTATTTTTATCTTCATGATTGGAAATAGGAAAAAATACATTTTAAGGATGGCCACGGGTCCAATTCTCCCCCCATCTGCTCCTATTTTTAGGCTTTAGGTATAAATTTTTGAGACCCCAGCAGATCCAGATCCAAAAAAATAAATGGGTTTGGGTTTAGGTTTAGGTATAGGTCTAAGCCTCTAAGGTCTTCAGACCTAGACTCTTTTTCTAGACCCTACTTATTACATAAAAAAATCAGTTTTAAATTGGTTCTAAAACTATTTCTATATTCATTTGGACAGACTTATATACAGCCTATAGACCCATTTTACTACTAATGAAAACTTTGAAATGTAAAAAGTTTAAGTATGAATAATTAAATCAAGACCCAATTAGGACCCATTTAGAATACTAAACCTATCAGAACAGCGGCCTGGGTTTGGGTCTGGGTCCAAACTTTTTAGACCCTAAGGGTTTGGGTATGGGTCCACTAAAAATTAATGGGTTGGGGTGTGCCGGGTGTGGTTAGACCCGACTCAGACCCAACCCATAACCATCTCTAGATTTAATTCTAATACAACCCCTTTGTTTTGACCTTTGCTTCATGGTCGATATGATATTTTTTAGAAGTTAAATGGTATTGTCTGGTAAGTCACAACAATGACTATCAGCCTTTAGGTAAACTTTTTCAAACTCAAGTTTAATTTTCTACTTTTAGCTTGTAGCCATTCCGTAGGGCTACATAGAACATTTGTCATATGCAAACATGGAATTGAGACCCCTCATAAATCCATCTTTATAATATCTTCAGCCACATCATGTAAAAACAAGAGTATTCAAGAATTAGCTCAATTTCAACTAGTTCAACTCCTAGTCAAACTAATCCAAAAAAACTACCATAAATATTTATATCATCCATATTATCTAGACATCTTATTATTTTCATCTTCTACCTACTATGTTCAATGTCGCTAATGTGGCTCCCGCCTAGGCAAAATAAGGGGTTTTAATGCTAAAAAAGAATATTCCATAAAACAAATCCAAACCACTTACCTTTTAATAAGATTTTGATCCGTTGTCGGCACATCTAAAATAGGATTTGCATAAAATGAGCCTTTTAACATATCTGCATTAAAAAAAAAAAAAGACAAATTTAAACCATAAACCGATAGTTGAATAACAACATGGTAAAGATACTTTCTCTATAACTCGAATGAACTGCGTAGAAAATCCTCACTTATTATAGGGAAATTCCACATGGTAGCATCGAACTTTCATGAAACGTCAGTGGTAGTGCTTTTGTAAGATTTTTCCACATGGTAGCATCCAGTTTATGCCTTATCCAACTACCGTAGTATTTTCCGTTAAATTCTTATCAGCATCCGTTTAATTCACTATTTTAACGTTTCTACCCTTATTAAGTGTTGGTTCTTGTCTTTGTAATTTGCCCTAAGCATTTAAGAGATTGATATTTTAAATGGTGAATTAAAACGCTAAAATAGTGAATTAAACATTTGAGAGCATAGAAATGGTTCAGGGCAAATTATAAAGAGAAGAACCAACACTTAATAAGGGTAGAAATGTTAAAATGGTGAATTAAACGAAAAATTGACAAGAATTTAACGGAAAATGCTACGGCAGTTATATAAGGCATAAACTAGATGCTACCATGTGGAGAAATCTTACAAAAGTGCTACCACCGGCGTTTCATGAAAGTTCGATGCTACCATGTAGAATTTCCTCTTATTATATTCCATGTGGGCATGAAAAATGGTAGGATATTGTTTTACAAAATTAAACAAAAATCTTGCAAAGACACCATTGGCTCATACAAAAAAAGATATCATTACCATTTTATAATATTAATATTATACAAGTGACATGACTTTTTAGTATCTCATAAATTTTTGTCTTCTTTAGAGAGGTGCATTTCCCATGGACACTTAGGTCACATCCTCCCTTATGGGTAAAATTTAACCATCTTTCATCTCTCTCTAGACTCTGATCATAGTTTCTACAAGCAAAATACACTGGGTATGTTGATGATGATTTCTCAACCTTTAGCAAACAATTAGCCTACCAACTAGTGGAATTAGCTTTAATTTTTTTTAAAAAAAAAAAGAATTCCTTTTCAGTTTTGTACTAACCATCTATTCCTCGGTGGTAGTAAGATCCATTGATTTTAGGTATTTTGATGCAAAAGAGACATGTCATCATCCAACAAAAGTCAATAACCAAAAGTAAAACAATGGAGCACAGTTTATCAAGGTAATTAGTGAGTCATGAGAACAATGCTATACTAAAGGCCTTGCTATCAGCAACTAGTATGTGTTCACAAGACTATTAATGATGCGAAAAGGGGTGATTAGTTTGGACGTCTAAGAGAGATCTACCAAATGTTCGCCCATACAAAATTCCATGTGAGGCTGAATTGTCAAAATGTTGAGCCAACTTTATATTAATAAAATTGGATTACATTTAGTAATGTTATAAATATAATGAATTGTCTACTTGTGTTTCCTCTTTCATCAGTCCTTTGTTTTTCAACAAATTAATTTTGCGATTAATAAATTTGACCCTCTTTGTTTATATTTTAGTAATTGATTATCTATTTCTACTTCAACTCTTACTTAAAAAATTGTGTCTTGACTCAACAATAACTTGGCCTCAAAAAATATTTGTGCATCTCTATTTATAATAAAGTTAGAATTTTTTTTGCTTTTTAAGAGCTTTCAATAAGTTTTTATCCTTAACCTAGGAAAAAACATAACGTGCAATTCAAAAGAAAACATAATGAAATAACTTGCCAGGCTTCCCAGATTCAAGCTTCTCTTTCCCATGACTCCAGCCATAGTTGTACCTGAAAGTTTCAGTCCAAGAACCATAAAGTTAAAACACTAAAAGCACGCGGAAGTTCTAACAAAAAGTGAAAGGTCATACTAACATTTGATTAATGAGAACAATAGCCATCCTCAAAAGGGTCAACCAGAACAGGCCTTGATAGGTTATGCCACAAATTAGTAATACACTTTAAAATAGGTCCCAAAGCATCTATTTTAGAAGGGAAATTGGGATGAAAACAACACTTAAGTGTATCATTACATAAGGCCAGTCAGAAATATTATTGATGTGGATTTTATGTGTTTAGATAACGGTATTGTTTGTTCTTTGTTCTGATTCACAATCTATTACTAATCAAGTATTGTTGTATATATATGGCAGCATGAACAATACCTAATACACATTCTATCCGAATGACAAATCTGGAAGCATGAACAATACCTAATACACCCTCTCTCCTCCCAGGGTAAGATAATGGAGGAAGGAAGGATTGTTGTGGTGCTTCGTTACCTCTATAAGAAAAGGTGTTTATTTTAAAACATTTATCCAAAATAAAAAATCCATTGATTGCTTCTGAATAAATAAGAAGTACAAAAATAAATATTTAGAAACCAATAATAAAATACAACCTTAAACAAATTGTAGAGTAGGGTGAAAAACAAAATGATTACCCTAATACTAAGCATGCCTTTACCCCTTTTATATATTTGTTGGAAGAAGTCAGTAAACATAAAAGGAAAAATTGTGGACATTTCAAACCAATCAATAGAAATACCAAGAACCAATCAATAGATAATTAACCTGCTATCGGGATCTTCAAGTACTTTCTTCTCTTCTTCTGAAAGTTTGGCTAATCTAAAGGCAAATGCACGATATGATCATAAAAGTTGTGAGGCTAGAGCTATTAAAATATCCTTTGTGATTATACATAAACATTAAGATTCATTCTAGAATGCTTACTTTGGTGAAAGACGTAGAAGAGACTTACGTAGTGAAGAAAAACCAGGAACCTATGAAAACACACAAAAAAATTAGGTCAGTTGTACAAAAAGTTAGTTATTTTCTCTAATATCCATAGAAACTTATATGACAATGCATGAAACCGAAAGGTATAGAACTTCATCAACAAAACTCGCACAGTAAACCCCAAGCCTCAACCTCTAGAAAGATATTTTTGTTCTCCATTTATACACCAAAAGGCTTTACAACAAGGATTGGCTACACAACAGTGTGGTAGGTAGCATGGATCCCTTTATTCTAACATTTTAAACCTAAAGATCTTTTAGTCCCCCATTTTTCATGATGATTGGTATTTTGGTATCAATTTCCACTTGCTATTTTTTCGTTGTATCAATTGTCCAATCATCCTATGTCAAGCTTTAGGAAGCACTCTTTTCTTGAGTAAAATTTTATATATATAATTAAATTGACCACTGTTTGGTAAATGGTCACAAATTAAGGAACAGAAATAGGCACACAAATAAATTTATTATGAAAGTTCCATTTTAACTTGCATCACATTGCATCTACTATAACAAGTATAGTTCCCCCACTTTAACTGACTACTTCGATAGTAAGCAAAGGGAATTCATACAAAAAAAATCAAGTAAAATTCAACCTAGTTTGACAAAAGTTCTTTTCAAACGCTATAAATACCAACAAGCAAATTATGTGAGAACAGAATAAAAAATTCAAATATAGTTTGTTATTTCGTTTGAGGAATGACCATGAAAAGATTAATGGTATGTTCTGCATAGTTAATCTTATGTTCTATTCAAATCAAGAGTGTCCACCACTTCCACCAATGCACTTTCAATACAAAATAAGTTCTAAGAAGTCCAATTTAATTCAATAACTTCAATTCAATATGATCCAGTCTCGTTCATTGCTATTACGTTCGGAAAAAGCCGTTCTCGGCTCATTTGACTTGTTTCAAAGTTTAATAAGCTCAATTCAACTTCGTTTAAATCAAAACAATTCTGAATCTAAAAATTTCTATTGATTCATTCACTTATTCAATTTTAATTAGTACACACTACAGTCTACACACCAAATCACTTTAGATTTTAATAAGTTTTACCCATCACTTCCGAAATTTCACCCCTGAAAAGGTCTGATAAGTTTAGTTGAGTTCATATCAAAATTCATTTTCTTCAACTTTAATGAGTTCGTTCCATTATAAATTAATTCAATTCGAACAAGTTCACTTCATTCCCAATCAGTCAGAAGAACAAGTCAATCTACTTTATCAACATCAGGGGATTTGCATGATCGGAACCACTCTTCCAAAACATAATGCAAATTTAACAAATAATAAATTAAGTGATCAACTAATAGATACTTGTAAAACGAGCCAGTAAAGTTATGAAAATTTACACTGGAAATTGAGATAATTCCAAGTCCGTTAGGTCCAAAACCTTCTTCAATCATGGCTGACAAATCTGCGCTTTTGTCCTTGATAAAAAAATCAAAAAATATAAAAAATTTCAAAACAAATTTGCCAATTTAAAAATTAACGAAAACAATACCAGTGAATAATAACAAAAACATTACTTGGATGTCGGAAAAAGGAATGGTGACAGTATGGACAGTAGGAGGAAGAGCTTGCGAAGAAACTGACATCACGGGAGACCGAAAATGAAGAGATAAAACCCTATAAGTTGGTAACTTTAGCGAATTGTGAAGAATTGTTTTGGAGAAAGATGGAGGTGTAAAAATGTTGGAGAACTTCAGAGTCATCGCCGTTTACTATAATTTTTGTAGGACTTTGATACTAATATGTTACGTTTAAATATTTAGAGAGGGAAAATTAACGAGTACGTCTCAGACGGTCTCAACACAAATTAGACGGTTTCACCATTAGACATATTTCATACTTAAGTTAAATAGTCTAATAATAGAACTTTTTAGCTTATGGATTTCTTGTTTGGAGGTTATCTCACAGTGAGACGGTTTCATACAAGACACTGATTTACAAAACACTTACTATGCGCTATATTTCAAAAAATACTTACTATAATTTTTAGTAGGCATTTTGAACTTATTTTAGTAGGTATATTTATTTTAGTAGGTATATTTCCATACGGAAACAGGAATTTTGAATAATTGATATAGACATTTTGAACTTGTTATAGTAGATATTTTTGCATGCTGAAGTAGACATATAAACACCTAAAACACATAACATAAACTCCTACACCAAATAACCTAAATGCATACGGCACATAATATAAACTTCTACAACACATAAAATAAATACCTATAATAAATAACCTAAATACCTACAGCACATAACCTCAACCCTTACAACAAATATCCTAAATACCAACAGCACATAACATCTACTTGACAACTTTAACATATTAAAAACACCTACTTGACATACTGGAAATCCCTACTTGACATATCCTAAATGTCAACTTGAGGTATTCTAAACCCCTACCGAGTAAATGTGCAGTTCCACTATATTTTTTGTTTTTTTATTTTTAGAAAATCTAATGCGTCGGCCCAATTGAGACCGTCCCTTTAAAAGATGATCTGTCAAAACAATTCCTGAATAAATAACAGTCACTCAGTGAGTCACCCAAGGCTGACTATTGTTGATTTTCAAGGCTGTTAGTAGCTGATTTTCAGGGGTGTGGTGCGTGGCAAGTAGTTGATGGGGTGTTAGTTGTGTGTATATCTCAATTCTATTTGTATTGTCATAGGTGCTTATGTAATTTAGCTTATGTATGTAGTAACATGATTCGGGGTCTTATATTTTTGTCTTTTATTCCATTCGTTTTCTTTCTTTATTTAATTAATTGTAATGATTGGACTTTCTTGGTTATTTTATCTTAGTCCTTTTTTTTTCCTTTGGTTGTCTATAATTATAATTATTTTGTTTATTAGAATTCTATGCTTACCTAATGTTTACCTAATGATCGTTAGATTGTTAATGTGTTGTATTGATATTCTTGATTATTTCATATGAGGCCTTTTTTTTCCTAGGTTGTCAATAATTATAATTGTTTTGTTTATTAGAATTCAATGCTTACCTAATGGCTGTTAGATTGTTAATGCGTTGTATTATCTAATGCTTACCTAATGATCATCAAATTGTTAATGTGTTGTATTATCTAATGCTTACCTAATGATCATCAAATTGTTAATGTGTTGTATTTCATTGTTGTGTCTTGAGAGGTAGGTGATGTTGGACTTGTTTTTTTGTGTTTCCACCTATACATTTGGCCTTTTATTATTTGATCTAAATGTATTGAAATTTGTACTAATATTATCTTTTGTTTTTTTTTGGAAGGTAGGTGATATTGTACATGTTTTGTTATATTTCTAACCATATCTTTAGACTTTATGATTGGCTGATATTTTGTGACATATTAATGTACTTATTCTTATTTTTAGGAGTGACAATACATGTTTGGCATGCTTCTTGGATTAGTGATTTTTATGACATAATTTATGTACTTATTCTTATTTTTAGGAGTGGCTCATTCTATTTTTTGGGAGTGACAAATACATTTTTAGGATGCTTACCGTATTCTTGAACTTTGAGATTGCGTGATATTTGTTACATAGTTAGTATACTTATTTAGTTTTTAGGAGTGGCTCATTTCTATTTTATGCTTTTATATATATATATATATATATATATATATATATATATATATATATATATATATATATATATATATATATATATATATATATATATATATATATATATATATATATATATATAGACACACACACACATATATATATATATATATATATATATATATTATAGTTGTCCTCTGGACACTATAGCACTCTTTGTTCTATTTGAATTCTTTTGTTCTATATCCTATTTTATGCTTATATATTCACTAATGATCACATTTTACAAATTATCTATAAATTAACATCTGTTTAATACCTTATTAGACATTTTTAGATAATTCCTTTTTCCAATATAGAAAGAAGAAATTTACTTAACACATTCTCATGCATAGATTGGCATTCAGATGCTGCAATGTTTAAGTGCTTCAATCTTGTCACGTTAGTTTCAACTTCTCTATTCCATTAATCTTATTTTTTTATTAATAACTCTATAAAATTGCAATCCCAAATAAAGTACAGTTGACTAGTGGGTAAAAATGACAAAAACGGTTTGAATTTTACATCTACCTTTATGACTTACTTACTACCATATTTTAAGGGTAAGCAACTTAATCCAAAACATGTATACAAGTAACAATTGTACTATTTTGGTTATCTATACAAGTCAGACACTAGTTTTAGGTAAAATGGTACCACCATACTTAATTTTTCTATAAAACAGCAAACCGAGTAATATTTTCCGTAACACAAAGTTCATAGTTCATCATCATCAGTCAGTGAAAAAAAACGGACTTACATCCTTAGTTTTTAACAGTTGAATTCATCCTTTGTTGGTTAGTTTTTTCTTTCTACTTAAGTTGATTTATTTACAAGCATATAACTTTATAATGTGATCATATGAATGTTTATATGATATTTATAGACAAATTTATAGTGTATCTTGAAAAGATTATTAGTTTAAGTATATTTGTTGTGCTTAGATGCTTGGTACACCTTTAAGCTAGACCTTTGCGTTTTCATGTTAGTAAAGTTTGTATATGCTAACTAGAGTGCTATGTTATCTGAATTACAAGAGTCATGACGAGACAATCATCTGCACCTGAGCTGTCTCGCAAAGGATTAGTGATAAATAAAATACAAGTGAAAGTTATCGAGAAGCCTCGTCCTTTCCAATCACCAGGGAAAAAGAAATACCAAAGACTTTTCCTTCAAGATGCTGTAGTAAGTAATTTATACAACATCGATGTAGAAACATCTAGCATGTATACTATCTAATACTGAGAATGTAATCTATTCGTTGATTTGATAGGGTGATGTAATGCAAGTGACTCTCTTTGAAGATAATATCACTGCATACGCTGAACTTATTTAGCTGAATGGAGAATATACTATCACAAATGCAACTCTAAAGTGTATTGATGTCAAATACCAGAGAAGGGTAAATATGAACTTAGCTTCAACAATCGGACTATGATTGAGCCAGTTTCTTCTCAGAAGCGTAATGTTAAGCTAATGTACACTGCTTCCGAGCAATCCCCAAAAGTGCAAAGTCCGGTGAAAAGTTTAGTAAGCAGTCCCAATACCTCTTGTGCAATGTTTTTCTAAACTAAAAGGCACATGACTAGTCGAACACACAATTATTTAACATAGATGTGCTTGGCATTGTTCTTTTTGTTGGAGCTATGAAGAATGTGAGAGGTCCAAATCTAACTGAAATCTACATTACAGATCATAGGTTCTTAACTACTCTATACACATGTATTTGTTATCTATGATAACTACATGAATTGAATAATGTAACTAACTTAATATTTACATATCGTAGTTCTCAACATCCATTAGCTTTCTCAGCATGGAATAATTTAGCTATCTTTTTTAAGTGTAAATCTAATTAACAAAGTACTACTAGTATGTGTTTGTTTTTGTATATTTCTTAACACGTTTAAAATGAAGGCTTTAGTATATCAACCACCATGTGCACACACATTACTGAAGAACCAGAAGGAGATAAAGTTGCAACATTGTCAGGATGGTATGAATAACACCAATTAGGCCAGTTAAATTTTAATCCGATTCAAAATTAGCCCGAAACCTAATTGAATACATTTGATTCTAGCATTTTTTATTGTAGCTTTAAAGTCGATATATTAGACTTTATTCAATATGATATCTTTTAAAAAAACACAAATAAATTATTACAAATTTTTTGATTAAATTTAATAGTATGAAAAAAATTATATAAGTTCTTAACATTTTTCTCACTTCTCATGATATTTATTTTCATCCCTAACCTTGAATTGTTCATAAATTGTGATTATAGGAAGCAAAAATTGGAACGGTGAAATCAGAGTGATCAAAATATAAATCCGGGGCAGGATGGGCATTTCTCCATCGATCAACTGGTATATATAATATATATAATTAAAGGCAACTAGGGTTCTAAGAAACAAAGTTGCCATAAGTTTTAAAATGAGGCAGGAAGAGGCTGTGGGAGTTTCCGTGGATCGTTTTGCCCCTTTTCCTGTGCCGGTGATTTCTTTATACATCTGTAAAACGATCCTCCGTTTTCTATCTTCCTCTTTTTTTTTTCTCTTTTTTTCTCTTCTTTCCCTTCCATTCCAACTTTTACACCCTTAAAAAAAGAGGCTGTGATGAGTTGAAATGTCGAAAAGTAGTCGATTTCAATTTGGTTTTTGGAGCATTTCTGTTGGTGGGTGTATTTCATTTGGCTTGGCAGCAATTTGGTTGATTTGGGATGGTTTTGGCAATTAGCTATGGTGATTAAGTGATTTGCTTTGCCGCCATGGTACACTTTTTCCACCTTGTAATGCTCACCAAATTGTTTTGATGAAATTCAGATCTGAGCCTCTTCTTTCATAGGAAAAACCCAGATACAGGTAATGTTGATCAGGTTATATATTGCTTATGGGTCTTTAAGATTATTAATTCTAGTGCATTTGAGTTATTGCATGTTGAATATGATCCTTTTTGGTATTGTTTTTATAAATCCTTGCATTTGCAGGGTAAAGAGATTCCTTACACATTCATTTGTGAATTCTATTTCTATTTGTAATGTCTCAGGTAGTGGAGAAACAACAACTGATTAGTTTTCTTACTGGCTGGACAGCAGTGACGGAACCGTACTTGCTTTGCCGCCATGGTATCTCCTTTCTTTTCTCATACTTGATCTAAGGCATGCTCATTTTTGCATATCTCAATGTTATACTCCCACCTAACCATTTTAGTTGAGTTGTCCCATTTTCTTATTTAGCAAAGTCGTTTTAGTTGTCATATTTTTTATTTTTGTCAATGTTTTTTTAACTAAATATCCTTAGTTGACACACGTAATTACGAATATACCCCATATACCTTACTTACCCAACTACCCTTCGCTACTTACCTTTCACTGCTTACCCTTCACTATTTACTCTTTTTAATGGACCCCACACCATCCTTAATAACCGTGTCCAAGCAAATGGGACAAGTAAATTGGTTCGGAGTAAGTATTGTTTTTAATGGAATGAATGGTCTAGAAAGTGAAGATACCTTGGGTTAACAATTATTGCATTTACGGCCTGTTTGGTAATCGTACTAAACGGTGGAAATAATAATAAAAAGTTAATGTAATTCTCTGAGGAATGCCTCTTGACAAAATGCATTATCATTTAAACATATGGTGTTATGTAGCAGTGGAAAATTGTGAAGAAAATAACTTTTTTATGATTAATTTTCATTACCATTGAAATGATACATATCGTGAATATTTACGCTACAAATCATGTCATTTCCACCACTTATTACCGATTACCAAACAGATCGTTATATGTTCAAGCAGCCTACATCGAACATTTTTAATTGCTAAGCTCAGACTTCTTAAGAAGAGAATAATAATTATAATCTCATTAGTTTAAGAATTGGAGAGTATATGACATTCTATGGGATTTTTGAGGCTGTGATGATAAAATTTTCTACTTTAGGTAGTAGTGTCTCAGGTAGTGGAGAAACAAGGAGTTTTATCATTGGCTAGGCAGCAGTAAAGGAGTTTTACTTGCTTTGCCGCCATGGTACTATTCTTTGTTTTTCATACTTGATCAAAGGCGAATCTGAGCCTCTGTTAGCTAGCCTCTAAATCAGTGAAGCATAATTCGCTAGTTATTTCGTCTTTTGGATTCTTAATTCGCTCAAAATGGATTAAAAATAGCCTAAAAACCGACCATAATTCGCTTTTTTCGATTTGTGATTCGCGAATAGATCTTTTGATTAGAGGCTATGATGAATGCAAATCCTCCGTATTAATTTTGTTTAGAGCGTTTTATGAGTTGGGCTTCGTTCTATTTGGCTTGGCAGCAACTATTTTGGTGTGTTTGGCATGTGGGAATAAGGAATTCAAGGTTTAGGTTTAGGGTTTTGGGTTTTCAGTTTGAGTTTGTGTTTGTGTTTGTGTTTTTGTTATTGTTGCTATGCCGCCAATGGTAGAGAATTCCATACCTTAAAATGCTTGACAAATTAAGATATGATGAGCTGCAGATCTGAGCCTTTTTAGTTTTGCCACTTCCACTACACATTTTGGAGATGCCTTTTCTTAACAAGGCAAGATAATTTTTGATATGTAAATTTTTATCATTTCAAAAAAATTATTGATGAAACGAATTTCAATTGTTGGTAAGATGTTTTTGTTTGGCCATGTGTTGTAAATATTATTTTAAATAAGAAATCCACATCATTTTCGAGTTGGAGACATTGTATTTTTAAAATTTTGTTTGAGGAAAATCGAAAATGCTCTGAACTATTTAGATGGAAAACAAAAGAGCTAATAGGTGGAAGGCAACTCCTAAAAATTGTATTATTAATATTATTAAAATTAGGTATTACATTGATAATTCTATTAACAATTAGTCTTTTGAGAGACCGTTCCTTTGAGAGACTGTTTCTTTGAGAGATGTATCTCAAGTCCAGCCCATTAAAGATTTATATCTGCTTACCGTATTGTTAATGCCTACATATATTGTCCTTAATGCTTATCGTATCATTAATGTTTACTTTTAATATTTTAAATGTCTACTTACATCATTTTTAGTACCTATTTATAATATTTTAAAAGTATATGATCACTAGTGGAAAAAACCTCATTTGCTGCGATTTCCTGGCCATTATTTGCTGCGGCTTTGGCCCCAAGCAATAGTGATAGCAGTAAATAGCCTATTTTAAATGCTGCGGTTAAAATCCGCAGCAAAAAAAGGCATTATTTGCTGCGGTCAACACAAAACCGTAGCAAATAAGGAGTAGTACTTGCTGCGGTCTGCACCAAAACCGCAACAAATACTCCTTATTTGCTGCGGTTTTGTGTTGACCGCAGCAAATACTTGGTATTTTTTTTTCTTTTTTCGTTTTATTCTAATAATAATTCAATAATAATGTACAATGTAATAACAATGATTTATCCAATAATAATCCAATGATAATCACAAATAATCACCAATAATCACTTTGTAATAATAAACTCTCGATCGTATATATAATATTATGTACGTACATATATATATATATATACATATATATATATATATATATATATATATATACATACATTAAAGTCCTAATAAATCTATACTAATTACAATTTATCAAGGACAAAAATTAGCAAGATACGTGGCAATCTTGTCTTTTAATTCGCGCATCTCTCCACTTCTCAGAGGGCGTGTTTTTCTCGGAATGTCGGATAACACCTATGATATAGTATAAAATTAAAAGATTGATAAACATTAGATTTTACCAATAATAATAATTTAAGAATGTAACAAATACTTACGGCATTTATATTTTCGACTCCAAAATTCTTCACGGATTTTATAATATCGTCCATGTACTTCAGCGTGTAGTAGTCGCAATCAACGGAACTAGAAGGTTGTTGAAAGCACTAAGAGAAAATAGATGTGAGTGCCAAAAACGCTTAAAAACGCATAAAATCGCCACTTAATACGTAATTTGTAGCATATGACTATGATTTTCTATACTAACCACTTCAAAACAATAATATATACCAATTAGTGTTGTGTGCCAAGTTTCGTGCAAAACAAACCAAGTTACTTTATGCGCAAAAGTGCTAAAAACGCTTAAAAACCCTTAAAATTGCAACTTAACACGTAATTTCTAGCATATGATTATAATTTTCAATTCTAACCACTTCAACACAATAATATACCAAATAGTGTTGTGTGCTAAAGTTTCGTGTAAAACAAATCAAGTTTGAGCTATTTTATGCGCAAAAGTGCCAAAAACGCTTAAAAACCCTTAAAATTGCAACTTAACGTAATTTCTAGCATACGATAATGATTTTTAATTCTAACCACTTCAACACAATAATATATACCAAATAATGTTGTGTGCCAAGTTTCGCGCAAATCAAACCAAGTTTGAGCTACTTTATGCGCAAAAGTGCCAAAAACGCTTAATAAACGCATAAAATCGTAACTTAACACGTAATTTCTAGTATATGACAATGATTTTCAATTCTAACCACTTCAACACAATAATATATACCAAATAATGTTGTGTGCCAAGTTTCGTGCAAAACAAACCAAGTTTGAGCTACTTTATTCGCAAAAGTGCCAAAAACGCTTAAAACGCATAAAATCGCAACTTAACACGTAATTTCTAGCATATGACTATGATTTTCAATTCTAACCGCTTTAACACAATAATATATACCAAATAATGTGTGCCATGTTTTGTGCAAATCAAACCAAGTTTGAGCTAATTAACAATACCAAACCAAGAAACAACAAAAGAGGGTAGTTATAGACAGCAGCCTACCCGCTGATCAGCCTACCTTGTCGCGTGGTTTGAGCCTTAACCAAGGATACCTGGAGCCAAACAACCATGGAAACTTGATCTCCATACATGGACCAAGCCATCAAAGCCCAAGAACCATGAATGTGGTGCACACAGCTCACTAGGATACGAGCGCAAGGTGGGTCAGTCACTGATCAGTGCTGATCAGTGCCCAAGCTAGGTGTTTTGGTTTTTAATTTTTGTTTTAAGAGGCATATTGTATAGCACTTGATGTTTATAGCCGTTAGCTAGCTAGAAACCTATAAATAGAGGTTATCTCTCATGTATATGGATTCAGTTTTGTGATTAATAAGAATTCTCACTTTATACGCAAAAGTGCCAAATACGCTTAAAAACCTTTAAAATCGCAACTTAACACGTAATTTCTAGTATACGACAATGATTTTCAATTCTAACCACTTCAACACAATAATATATACCAAATAGTGTTGCGTGCCAAGTTTCGTGCAAAAAAAACCAAGTTTGAGCTACTTTATGCGCAAAAGTGCAAAAAACGCTTAAAAACGCATAAAATCGCAACTTAACACGTAATTTCTAGCATATGACTATGATTTTCAATTTTAACCACTTCAACACAATAATATATACCAAATAATGTTGTGTGCCAAGTTTTGCGCAAATCAAACCAAGTTTGAGCTACGTTATGCTCTCTTTGGTTGGCTGGGCTACACCATATGCAACCTTAGTTAAGTCGCCATCACTATCAATACCTAACTGAGGCAGCAAAAGAGAACAAGGAGTCGCCTCCAGAAAATTGCGTCGTATAGTATAATAAGCATCATATCATAATAAAATATTAAAACGCGTTGCAATTTAAATTAATAAGTGCTTATATATTTAAAAACTATGTACCTGTAGCACTGGCTTCGGAGTTGGCTCCGGATTTTGAGCAACGGAGTTTATGATCTCCGGTGTGGGGTTTTCCCCTTCAGGGAAAGTAATGGGCTGGGGTGCTACGGGGGTAATGGGCTCGGGTGTTGACTCGACCAAAGCATTAGGATCCCCATGTTGACTTTTTTGATCCTCGACAATCAGGTTTGCCAATCCAACAACGGGTGCTCCCATCTTCTACAACACGGCGGCCAGTTTGGCGAGAACGTCCTTCGTAATCTCTGCTCGGAGGGTCGCTACTTCATCCCGCAGCGTCATTCGGGATTGAGTAGCAACACACTCTTTGCCGAATGCCTTCTGTAGCTCCACGGGTACTCCTTTTCCGACTACCTGCCCACTGTGGTCTTTCCCTAAGACCATATGAATTGCGTCAACATTGCCTCTTGGCGTGAACTCCCACGTAGCTTCTTTTTCCTTTCAGCCCATTTGTTCAAATAAAAAGTGACATATATAGCAATTAGTATAAGTAAATCAAAGCCAAAGAATACAAAACAAATCAAGAATATACTTAATAATTTCAAAACTCACCACAGCATCAGCAACCTTCTTTGTTCCCGAATCATTAATGGTAAATTTACCACTTGTATCTCGGGAATGAAGCCCGCAATACCAATCACGCACCCGATCTCCAGCAGGAGTATTCACGGATGCGGAGGTAGTCGTAGATGAGGGCGTGGATGAACTTTGATTGGGGTATAAACCCGCATCCACCCACTCTTTTCGGACCTCATCGTACGTTTTCTGGCCCAAGCGATGGTAAAATTTCCTTTTGCTTGCAGAATCAGAAGCTTTACCACGCTTTTCCTAATTAATCAATAAAAATCGAATGTCATGTATTAGTTTAATGACTGAAGCAAAAAAAGTAAATTCAAATCAAAAACTATAATATAACATGAAATACTTACAACTTTTATGGGAGTTGTTCTTTTGGCAACAAATGTCTCCCAATCCCTCTTCGATATGTGATCCCATATTTCGTAGGGCATCTTCGAAGATGCTTGCTCTCCACCTTCGTTTCCCGTTTTGACCTTTTTGGTCGTACGGGCACGGCTTTTCGTAATCCAGCCAGTTACTAGCTTGGATTTGAAATCTCTGAATCTTTCAGCAACAGCTGAAAGAAACACATTCTTCTAGTCCTCATCGCTCTCGATGTGGAAAAGATTCTACAAAAAAAAGTTATATTTATTACTGTCAATTAAATTAATTTTAAAATGAAACTAAATGAGTAAAAATAGTAAAGTTGCTTACCACAGTATCATTCCATAGAGAGTTTTTCAGACCCTCTGGAACCTCGTTCCATGCGTGCAATATGGAAATCTTGCGGATACATAGGCCCACTTGTTTTCCATATTGCCTACGTTATTTTCCGCAGGGTTGACCCAATGCATTGTATTCCAAATGCATGGGTTCTGTGACTTTGAGGTTTTTCGTAGGAGCTCGCCCTTTTCTTTTCTTACTGGTAGTGGGAGCATCCATTGGTGGGGCGTCTTCAGTCTCAAAATCTTTGTCAATTGGTGGAGCGTCTTCAGCCATACGCTCGTACCTCACAATTTGGTCTTCACTGTCGTAACTACGATGCTCATTATCCAAGGTCTCAATCTCGGGGACAATTTCGTCTCTGAATAGATGCATTGTATATCGGTACCTGAAAGATTATAAATAGAAATATATTAAGACATAAGCTAAGTAATATTAAGAATATGACTATGATTTACAATTCTAATACGTTCAACACAATAATATATAACAAATAGTGTTCTGTGCAAATTTTCATGCAAAACAAATCAAGTGCCAAAAAAAAACTTTAAAAGCTTTAAATTCATACCTTGTGAATCACTTAATTCAAATGTATTCCTTCCGTGTGATCTACACGCATATAATTAACATCTACATTATCTACATCATCTTGATCCAATGATTTTGGATTGATAAAGGGAGGGGCGTTTTTAAAAGCTTCATATTCTTCCTCATCCTCAACATCACCTATACCAATGATGCTTCTTTTTCCCGGTACAACAATAGACCATTTTTTATCAGACGGGTCTACAATGTGGAATACTTGCTTGGCTTGTGTGGCTAGTATGAATGGCTCCTCACTATCACGCAAACGAGCTAAGTCTACAAGAGTGAATCCACAAGGGTCGTCATTTTTTATGCATTGTCGATCATTATCTACACACTTACATTTGAAAAGACCAATATTGAAAGTAGAGTAGTCAAGCTCCCATATTTCATGTACCCGCCCGTAGTATACCAATTTAGCATCAACCGGCGCTTGATCCTTCGCACTCACGTAAAATGTAGATGACGCCAAAATAGAAACCCCACTATTCTGTAGATAAGATGACTTCTTGTCTTGACCCTCAGTCCAAAATGTGAAGCTATTGACATCGTAACCCTCATATTTGTTGACATCATTAAGCGGACCAAAAGTTAACCACTTAACAATTTCGGATACAACCTTGAGTTCTTCGCATATAACTCGATTATGAAACCAATTAATAAACGTCTTGTTATGCAACTGCATCAATGCCCTATCCCCTTTAGAAGGATGTTTTGCTCGCAATATATCTAAATGCTCACCAAAAAAAGGATGAACTTCCGGAATATGATGCAACACATACAAGTGTGCTTGTAGTAGGCTGTCTCGAGGAGGTGTGACCGATTTGGAGCCAATTGTTCCTTTTTCCTCAAGCCTTCCTTCATGTCTAGAGGTGGGAAGTCCAATAGGCTTTGCCATGGCCAAATACTCGGCTATAAAGTTACTAATCTCATCGCTCACAGTGCCTTGAATCATACTCCCCTCGGGTTGTGCTAGATTTCTCACCTTGTTTTGTAAAACACCCATGTGTCTTTCAAAAGGATAACACCACCTTAAAAAAACTGAACCCAAAAGCTTGATCTCACGAACGAGATGGACAATAAGAAGAACCATTATGTCAAAGAAAGAAGGTGGAAAATACATCTCAAACTTGCATAAAGTTACAATCATGTCGAGTTGAAGTGTATCAAGTTTAAAGGAATCAAGAACTTTACTACAAATTGTGTTGAAGAACGAACATAGCTCGGTAATAGCATATCTCACATGTTTTGGCAGTATTCCACGGATTGCAATTAGTAAGAACACTTGCATCATTACATGGCAATCGTGAGATTTCATGCTTCCCAACTTCAGCTCACCATTTAGACTCACAAATCTCTTCATGTTGGATGAGTACCCGGACGAATCTTTAATGCCATACAAACACTCACAAAATGTCCGCTTCTCTGCTTTGGACAATATGTAGCAAGCTGGAGGCAAATAAACTTTGTCATTACTCATCTTCTTCTTATTGCCACCAACTTCATCAGCTCTATTTCTTTTCTTACTTACTTCAACATGTGCCCACAACTCCGGACGAAGACCCTTAAATTCAAACCAATCTCGCACGGCCCTAACATCCTTTGTCTTACTCGGAATGTTCATGAGAGTCATGAGTATGGCATCGCATACATTTTTCTCTATATGCATAACGTCAAGACAATGCCTAACCTGTAGATCTCTCCAATATCGAAGCTTCCAAAAGATTGATTCTTTTTTCCATAATTGGTCTTTACCCCCTTGCACTTGCCCCGTTTTACCAAATACAGTCTCAACTCCCTTAACCTGTTCATTAACCTTATAACCGGTCAACGGTCGACGAGCTACATGGTTCTCAACCTCCCCGTTGAACAACTTCTTCTTCTTACGATATTGGTGGTCTCGTGGGAGGAACTTTTAATGGTGCATGAATACGTGTTTGCACTTAGGAATCCACGTGGATTCCATGTTATCGATACATATTGGGCATGCTTTCTTCCCTTTGTTCTTATACCTCGATAAGTTGCCATATGCCGGAAAATCATTAACGGTGCATAAAAGCATTGCACGCAAAGTGAACTCCTCATTAGCATATGCATCAAACACTGAAACGCTTTCATCCCACATCTATCTCAAATCCTCAACGAGAGGTGCAAGATACACTTCTATGTCATTGCCAGGTTGTTTAGGACCCGAGATAAGAAGCGAAAGCATTATTTACTTACGCTTCATACACAACCAAGGTGGCAAATTATAGATTACTAAAAGTACCGGCCAAGTACTATGTTGAGAACTAAGATTGCCGAATGGGTTCATTCCATCCGTACACAGTCCGAGCCTTAAATTACGAACCTCATCCCCAAAAGTCTTATGCAACCTATCAATACTCTTCCACTTCGGAGAATCAGATGGATGTGTGAGCAAGTGACCTTTCTTCACCCTATCTGCATGCCACCTCAAATTTAACGCATCTTTCTTTATAGAAAACAAGCGCTAGAATCTAGGTATTATTGGAAGAAACCACATTACCTTAGCCGAGGGCCCGTTAGCATCCCGAGCCCCTTTACACTTGTAGCGCGATAACCCACACCTAGGAGACTCTTCTAAGTTCTTGTTTTCATTCCGATACAACACATAATCATTCGGACACGCATGAATCTTCTGGTACTGTAAGCCAAAAGGACACATGAGTTTTTTGGCATAATATGTCGACTTTGGAAGTTCATTTCCCTCAGGAAGCATCTCACCTAACACTTCTAATAACATTGTGAAACTAGCGTCACTCCAATTGAACTTTGACTTAATGTTGAAAATTGTCAACACTGCTGTTAGTTTGGTGAACTTTGTACATCCAGGGTACAAAGGCTTTTGTGAAGCCTCTGTCAACAAGTCAAAAACACGAGGACATTTTCCTAACTCATTCTCGACTCCCTCCATCATCTCATCAACACGATCCACATCCTCATCGACATTCTCTTCATCTGTCTCATACCTATCAACATGATCTACTACATCCTCATTGACATCGGCCATATTATTGACGTCCTCAACAATACTTTTCTCTTTGTAAACTCCCTCCTCACCATGCCAAACCCAAACATGATATTGAGGCCTAAACCCACGTCGAAGTATGTGCTCTCTAAGGATATCAACACTATCTACCTTTGATACACTGCCACAACTGACACATGGGCAATAAAAACCAACTCCCCCCGTCCTAACTTGATGTTCAACCGCAATTTTACAAAATTCTAATACGCCATGAATAAATTCCGACGATTCAATGCTTCCATACATCCAAGAACGATCTTTTGTCATCCTAATTAGTGTGATTAATTGATTCAAAACAAAATTAATACACAACTTTTAAACATATATACTTATTTCTAACAAACATATTTAACCCTAAAAAAATAGATACTTATTTATACCAAATCTATTTAACCCTAAATATACATACTTCATATTCTAATTCTATACTTCATACTTCAATATTAAGCACTACATTGTAAATAAAATCATATTCTAATTCTAATAGTTAAAGACATAACTAAAACAACAAACCACATTTTTAACAAATTACACAAATATTTAACAAACTAATAACATAAACTTGAATAATGCAAAATTCACAAATAATTTGATATCTTTAGCACTAAATTACTAAATTACATGTTAAACAACAAAGAAATGAACTTGCAAATTAGTAATATAAATATAATTACCTTGATTTCGTGGGTTAGGTTATCTACAACGAAAAACAGAGAAACAAAATTAGTATACAAACAGTTGCCTTAATTTTCGAGTGTTTTCATGAATATCTTGCAAAACTTAAATGCTTAACAAATTAAAAGGAGAAAAAAATACCTTAATGTCGTGGGTTTTGAAGATGAACAAGACCAAATTTCGTGGGTTTATGAACCAAGAAGATGAAAAACAAGTTTGAAGACACAGTCAATCGCTCAGTTTTTCGAGTGTTTTTAAATGGTGGGTTTGAAACAGGTTTTGAAGATGAAGAATTTATGGTTTTTAGAAGAAGATGAAGATGAAGAATGAATTGTTGAATGGCGAAAATGGTGGGTTTGCTTGAGAGTATACAACACAGTATATCGCAACAGTTTGTGAAATGAAGTAAATGGCGGGTTTAATTTTCATTTTCTGAAATAGAGTATGTATATACAACAGAGCATATTTGATGCGGGCCTTTAGCTTAACCGCAGTAATTAGGATAAGCATATATTCCTGAAGCCTTATTTGCCACGGGCCATACATTAACCGCAGCAATTGATGAATATTTGTACGTTATTTGCTGCGGGCCTGTTGTAAACCGCAGCAATTAATCTTATTTGCTTCGGGTTGCTTGATAACCGCAGCATTTGAGGAATTTATTTATTTTTTAATTGTTTTTCATCTTTATTGCTGCGTATATTAAAAACCGCAGCAAATAATTAGCAGCAAATACGTTTTTTTCCACTAGTGGATGGATCGGCCAATTAAAGATGATTTTTCAAAGCGACCGTCTCTCATAAGAATTTGTGTTCTATTAACATTCCAACTTATTATCATATTTCCACATAAAAATTCCCATTAAAAATTGCTTTTATTTGGAGTCGCTTTTATTTGGAGTCTAAATTGCTTTGATTATTCTTCTAGATAGTGTTCGTGTGATGCACGGTTTTATTAAATTTTTCGATATAAATTATATTAGTTTATATAAAGTATTATAACTATTGATATCACATTTCAAAATTAAATTTAACACAAAATATGTAAAATTATTTTATAAAAGTTTAAGCTTAAAATAGTTTGTCATGAAAAATATAATTGACTAATATAATTAAGTTACATAAAAATAGTCACAATCTGAATCATACTAAAATCAAGCATTGCATTTAAACAACCAATTGTATAAATAACAAAAAAAAGCCTAATAAAGTATATTATTTTTAATCATCTCAAAAAATCCAATATATACACTAAATAATACTTATTTAATAAATAAAAAAATATTTTATAAATAATTGAAAAATAACATATAGGGTTTTCTAATACATTAAATAATGTAAGTAATAAAGTTAAAGATAAAAAATAGTCATAAAAATAATGACATTATCATTAAATGTTGGAGGGAAAATTTTATTGAGATTGTGTCATGTTAGCAATTTTAAATAATAATGAAGTCAACAGTGTTTGTCTTAATAAGAATTATAGATTATTGATTAACATTTCAACTTATAAACATTGCAACTTATTATTACATTGATAATTCTAATGAGGAACATTTGTCCCATTGAGTCGTCAATTGCTTTTATTTGGCGTCTAAATTTCAATCCCCCATAAAGTCGCTAGTTTTATCCAAAAAGTATTAATAAAATCGTATATTATTTTTAGTATAATTTTTATATTAAAAAAATACGATTGTATTTATTACAGGTAAAACTATAAATATAATTGTAGTATAATAATAATTTAATTTATGGTATACATCAAAACTATAGAAATAATAAAAATGCAATCAATAATAATATTAATATTACATTAAAAATTATAATTATAATTGTAGTTAAATATTACATATAATTATAAAAATACATTGATAAGAAATTGGGTCACCTTGGTCTATAACTATAATATCCTCAACTTAATAGTATTTTTAATCGCGTATTTTAATTTTCTAGGCTAGTTAAATGTTGGTTGCAAATTATCTAAATGTTGTTGCGTGCTTAGTCGATCATTTGTCACTACATGAATATGGCATATCAATCAGCTATTTGCTATTTTTACGCATAAATTTTTCTCTTATACGTTCATGAGCAGTGTGATCATTAACAATGGAAAAAGAGCACTACAAATGAATAACAAAATGGCGACAACTCTTTTCATCGCCAATTAATCGCTAAATGGTCAAAAAGTGGATTGGATGACGGGCTGGCGACGACCCACAGGGTGAACGCCATATTGGTGGTCGCTAAATTTAAAACAGACGCGTGGCTGTCGCCAAAATATCATGGCAAAGGGCAACCACCTGGGGACGAGAAAACCCATCGCCCATTACTTCACATAGTTGGTGACCAGAGAGTGTTTCCGTTTGTCCATCGCCCACTTTTTATACCAAGGGAGACCACACTTTTCGTAAGCTAACCCGTCGCTTTATAAATGCTATTTTTGCTTTTTTTTTCCTTTTTTTGTATATATATATATATATATATATAGTCGCGAGGGCTTTGTTTTCTGGGCGTTTCCTATTATTCTTCCATCGCGCCTAAGTTTCACTACCGATGGAAGTGGGCTTTGAATCTGACACGCTTTTCAACTTTTGTGCGCTTTGAAAAGCATATTCGCATAGCGCTTTGCGGCCTTTTCCTTCCATGCCCTCTAACGTAATGATCAAGATAAGAGTTCCATTTGTATTGTTTCTAAATATATAAATATTTCATTAAATAAAACTCTTATAATAATATATATAAAAAATATGAAATAGATAAGTATATAGTTATTTTACCTTAAATTCATTAAAGTTAAAATTTTTTGTGGGTTTAGTGACACCCTTTCAATTGCTACTTTCTGCATCTTGTCTATAGTTGAAGGTAACTCTTATTTTAGAAGCAATTGTGTTTTCATGCATCGAATCGAATCTTATAATATAAAAAATTTAGTTTATAATGAAATATAATTAATAAAAAAATATTTATGATAGTAAGATTTTAAAAATATTTACTTGTTTATGTTTGATAACCATGGAAGAACCGGACAAGGATCGTTTATGTCGTCTTCTTCCAGTCTATGAAATCATTTGGAGTATTTTCATTATTCTTTTATAATTTAGTACATAATTTATTTGTTTTTATTGTTATGACTATTTTATATATTTTTATTTATTTATTTAAATAATCAATTGAATAATTAAATTATTATACTATATATATATATATATAGGTGTTAAAAGTGAATGTTAGGCAAGAACGAAGTTGGATGTACAACAGACGAAAAAAAATAGAAAGTTTAGTTTAAGATTTATGAGAGAGTTAAAAGAATTTTTAGATTTTACTCGTAGAAATAGCATAAAAATAGCACGACTTCTGAGATTAGATGTCCTTGTAAAAAGTGTAAAAACTGTTGTTATAAGGAAACAAAAAAAAAAAATAAGAGAACATGTAATAAGAAAGAGGTTTGTTGAAAATTACTATGAGTGCAAATATTCTCAAAACACAGAGGTAGGAATAAGTTTTGATGTTGTAGCGGTAGTAGGAGAGCAATTGTCAAACAATCCAAATCCTTACTGTAACAAGAGAGGCAATCTCGATATAACATTTAATAATAATGTTTAATAAAAAAAAATATTGTGGAAGTCTCAAAATGCCGAATTGTTAAAAACTTTAAATCATAAAACTAAAACTGTTTAAAAAAAAGTAAAATATTACCTCTGATAAGAAATATTGTTTGCTCAAAAAGAAAAAAAAATACATCATCATCAAGTGATCAATAAAGATACAAAAAGCAGCTAAGTTCTCGATAAATAGTAATTGCTGCGGCCTGGATCGGAACCTGAACTAAATTCTGCAAAATGCTGCCATCCATGATACGGATGACAGCCGATTGAATCGGTTAGCGCTTAACGCCGAGCATAACTTCCTATCCAGCTCAAAATACGGAAATTATACGCTACATTTACAAAATAATAATTTAAGTACGAACTTATACTTAATTGACACCACCGTATATTTTTACCATGTTCTTTTTCTGTTACATACTTTTAAGTCATTAAGTTACCATTCTCGATCTTGACAGAAGTACGTTACTGCCACTTATACAATTCGTTAACCTTAACACTTGAGTAAGTTCATTTGTTTAATACTCATAACCGTACCATGCATCATAGCATCAACACTAATCAAGTTTATCAGTGATCAACAAGCACATCAATATGACACCTAATATATGTAAGGGTCTGGTTAGGTGAGAACCGTAGTCCTAAACCCTAACTGTGGTGGGAGTCGTCACCCCTCCAATACAATATTTATGCTCGAGCTCTACAGGATAGGTAGCGAACCCCCTATCTTACACCGCATTTTACGTGCCGGCCAACACGGACGCCGGGATTTTACATGCCGGTCCATGGTTCGACATTACCTTACTATCAGGGTCATTCATTCAATACATTTCACACAAGTACATCACATTTTTATTACTCCAAGTTGACTTTGAATTTGAATTTGACCAACCTAAGTGGTAACTTCATTTATTTAATATAATTCTTGATCATAACGTTTGATTTACCTTTACGTCTTTATATATTCATTACTTAATTTTTACACAATAAATTTTATTTATAACTTTATTTTAATAAGTCAATTCACACTAATAACTTAATATTTTATTAATAGTCTCCAAATTAGTATTTTCCACAAGTAGCTACTAAAATATATTTCTCTTGAAATAAGTTTCCAAAATTAAAATTTTCAACTTTAAAATAAATAAAACTTTATTCTCCTCACAAAATCAAACATTCTAATTAAAACTCAAGTTAAACTGCAACCTTTGGATAAGTTTTCAAAATTCAACAAGTTTACTAAAAATAATTATTTCAAGTTTGGAAGAACAAGTAAACTTATTAGATTCGCAAAAATCAACATTCTAGTTATAAAACAAATAAAACTTATAATTTCACAAAAATCAATATTTCACACATAATTTAAGAACAAGTTTACTAAAAATACTTTTACATCTTTTTATATAAATTTTGGTCAAATAGTTAGCAGATAAATATTATTTTGTACTAAATAGTAACTAAATGTCACAAAAGTTATTTTTTTTATTTTTAATTATGAAATCTCATATATTCAAGAAAATCACTTCAATATTTAATAACTTATAAAGCTTTCTCAAAAATAACTTTTAAGATTTTATTTTAATATTATCACAAAATAGCTTATAATAATATAAAAAAATAAATCACCACTAAAAAAAATAAAAACTTTACACAATAACTTAAAAATTTACTATCACTTTAAGGATAAACTTAAATCTCAGAATAAAGTATAATAAGAAAATTCTTAATATAATCATACTTAGTAAAATACGTTCAAAAAAAATAACTTACTACCTTATAAACTAGTTTGAAGGTTAACATAAACATATTAATACAAAATTCTAACATAAAATAAATTCTTAAATATAATAACATTTCTAATGTAACACATAACTCTCAAATATACTAGCACTAGTTTATAACATAAATCATGCTTGATATCACTAGAATCAACTTCCTAAACTTGTTCAGAGATTATTAAATTAACATACTAAAAATACTTTTAGCATATACATACTTAATATAATCTTGATCATAATTTCATTAAACTAACTTCAACATATTTCATACTTTGCATATTATAAAGTAAATATAATGTAAAATTTCACAAAAAGAGTAGGGTAAGAAGTTATACCATACTAACACCAAGGATTAGTACTAAGTACTAATTGGGAAAATAATAAGAAATAAGATCCTCCAAGATAGATAATAATGCTCCAAAGATAATTAATTCCAACTCCCAAAATAATGATGATGATTTAAGCTAAATAAAGAGTGTTCTAAGCTCCATGTTCTTTAATTTTTTTTTCAATTAATAAAGGTATTAATGTAGTAAGGTTTTAATGAAGTGAAAATATAAGAAAGAATGTTAGAAAGATTTGATGATGGTGGTGTAAATGATCTCATGGCTAAGGGGGGGTATTTATAATGGGTTTGGGCAACTTTGTAGTTCATTAGATTGTATGAAAAAGAGTGTTAGGAGTATAGAAGAAGGTTAACTTGTGTAAGTGATTTAGAGTGTGTAAGTGAATGTGTAAGAGTTGGAGTGTGTAAGTGAATGTGTAAGAGTTTGGAGTGTGTAAGAGTTTGGAGTGTAGAAGAAGGTTAGCTTGTGTAAGAAAATGGTGATAGCTTGTGTAAGTGATGAACATCATGGGTTACCATAGAAAGGATTTTGGTTCATCAAAATTTTGTTCTAGTATGTACAAGTGAATATACTTTAAAATAATGGGTAAATTTGATCATGAAAATATGTAGTTTATTTAAAATTTTGCTTAAACTATACTTAATGTTAAAAAATACAACTCATTTTTATGTATAAAAAAATTATATCAAAATTTTAAGGTTAAAATAATAAGTAGTAATGTTAGTTTAAGGAAGAAAGTTAAAAAGTAACGTTTTACAAAACCGTGAATATAATAATAAAATTTTACTTTTCGTACTATAAAATAATAAAATAATATTTTAGTGCTTATAAAAAGATTTTAAACAAAATACTATTTTAAAGTTTAATATTTAAAAGAAATTACAAAATCGGAAAAGATTTAGGAATTAAAGATGGTTTGAAATGGATAATTAAAGGATTACAGATTTGAATTGAAAATTCGAAATAATTAATCGGAAGATTAAAATTAAGAATTTTGAGTCTGTTACACTTACTCACAGATGATGTATGATGCAGTTGCTAGTATATTTCCAAATACTTACAATCAGGTTCTTCCCCATAGTTTGATGTAGTATTAGTAGATAATGAACCACCGGTACACGTTGACGAATATCCGAACCCTCATTGTCGACAGTTCTTAGAAATGTTGAATTTTGTAAATAGTCCTATATTTGAATGTTGTAAAAATCACTCCAAGATGTCTATATTGGTCAACTTACAAACTTGAAGACAAACTATCGCCTTACTGAGAGATGTTATGACGATATTTGTGCTATTGTGAATGAAGTGTTGCCAGAAGAGAATACAATGATAAACAACTTCTACGAAACCAAAAAACAAATAGTTGCCCTTGGATTACCCGTTGAGAAGATAGATTGTTGTCCTAACGGATGTATGATATATAAAGGGAACAATGTTAATGTATATTATAGGTAGAAATGTTAATGTATTTTTTCTGATTTTTTTACTAATGTTCACTTTTAGTTGTAGATTGTGTTAATTGGGAAAATTTTATGGTTTAGATGAGATTAATTTTAGTTAGATTAATATTAGGATTTGATATATATGTTATAGGCAAAATAAATAACTTAGCGAAATCTACATGAATAATCTGTCAACTAACAATAATGAAAATAGAAATCAAGAAAAAACAAATCAAGTAAATGAGTAATAAAAATACTCTAAATGATTCCATGGACATTATGAAAGAAGACGATGAAAATGATTCTCGTCAAGATCTTCCATGGTTACCAAACATAAACAAATAAATATTTTTATAATCTTATTATTAGCATCAATATTTTTATTATTAATTAAATTTTATTATAAACTAATTTTTTAATTAAAGATTCGATCCGGCGTATAGAAGCTTAATTGCTTCTAAAATTAGAGCTACCTTCAACTATACATAAGATGTCGAAGGTAGCTGTTGGAAAGGTGTCACCAAACCAACAAAAGATTTTTACTTCCATGATTTTAATATAAGATAACTTTATACTTGTTTATTTTCATATTTTTTTAAATATATTATTATAAAAGTTTTATTTCATGAAATATTTATGTGTTTAGAAACAAAACAAATAGGACCCTCGTCTTGATCATTTCGTTAGGAGGGCATGGGAGGAAAAGACCGCAAAACGCTACGCGGATATGCTTTTCAAAGCGCGCAAAAAGTTAAAGTGAGCCGGATTTTAAGCCCACTTCCATTGATAGTGAGACTTGGATGCGATGGGACAATGATCGTGAACGCCCAGAGAACAAAGCCCTAGCTGCTCGGAACTCCTCCAATCGACGTGGAGGAGGAGACAAAGCTGAAGCCATCCATATAGATGGCTCAATCTTGCATGCTAAAACCATGCGGGATTTGGTAAGTGTTTAGTTATTTACGTAGCATTTAATTGGATTGATTTATTATTGTTTTGGTTAATTTTAAATCACTTTTTGTATTTCTAGAACAACTGAAGGGTCAAAGACCCACACCCTATAAGATATTTGTACGAACAAATGGGGCCTTTGACATTGATTTTGGGGATTATTCCTAATGGACTAACACAAAATCACAAAACGTTAATGTAATAATTTCTCCATCTTTTAGTTTTTTATGTTTTTATTTTCAATTATTAGTCTATTTATATTAATGGATTTGTTTGTTTCATTGAATGATGAATATCGTGCTTTATTGGGCGAGCATCCCACTGGCAATCCAAGTCAAATTTAGTTGGATGCCGTTAAAAACATAGATGCTGGGTTAAGCACAAAGAAGAAAAAAAAGGAAAGAGGTCTTTGGGGTGGGGTCCGCTTCCCAAACAATTTATCTGTCGGGCTCAACTGATAATCTTTCCTCTCAGCCTGCACAACTTGATTTTGATGCTATAATTCAACAGAGGTTTGCAGAGTTGGAAGCACGGTAAACTTTAATAATTGATTATTAGAAGCAATGCAAAGGGGAAATTCCAAAATGCGTTTGAGACTTGTCAAAGGCTCACTCAACAAATCGAAAGAGAATGAGACTTTTTTTAAGAGATTTCTTATTTCGTATTTCAATACGTATTATCAACCCCCTATAGCACCTCCTCCTAATCAACAAATGTATTTATGTAACTTTGGTGACTTTGTATATAAACTTGTATTAAATATGTAATATATTTTTTTAATTTTATTTATTTGTTTTATGTATATATTTATATCTTAAATTTACAATATATATATATATATATATATATATATATATATATATATATATATATATATATATATATATATATATATATATATATATATATATATATATATATATATATATATATATATATATATAATTCATACGAAAAAAGGAAAAATAAAGTAAAAATAGCATTGGACTGGCGACGGGTGGTTGGTCGCCCCCGGTATAAAAAGTTTGCGATGGACTAGCGACGACACACACTGGTCGCCAACTATCTGAAGTCAGGGGCGATGGGTATTCTCGTCGCTAGGTGGTCGCCTTTTTCAATGACATATTGGCGATGGCCACACATCCGTTATTTAGCGACCACCAAAATGGCATCCACCTTGTGGGTCGTCACTAGCCTGTTGTTCGATCCACTTTTTGAGCATTTAGGAATCAGTTGACGATGTAATAGGCTGTCACTATTTTATTTTTCATTTGTAGTGTTTCTATACATATCATATCACGAAAGTTTGTACAATTTGAGCTTCTTGCGAGTGCATATGTTTCTACTTAGGTTTTTGTCTGCACCTTTTCTCGAATTTCTCCCACCACATCCAGGTTACATATCTAAAAAATATAACACAAATACTTGTGAGAGACGGTCTTTTTGAGAGACTTCTGTAATTGCGCCGGCCCATCATATATTTTTTAAAATATTTTAAGTAGGCATTAAGAATAATGTAAATAGACATTTAAAATATTAAAAATAGGCATTAAGGATACGGTATGCATTAAGGATAATGTAAGTAGGCATTAAGAATACGGTAAGTAGGCATAAATTTTTAATGGGTTGGGCTTAAAATATGTCTCTCAAAATACTAGCTGAAAATATAAAATCAAACAGTATTAGTTTTGGGTTTTTCTTAATAATGGTGATGGTTTAATCTGTCGTCTCAAAAATAAGCCTCAAGTAATCCCTTACTCTCTAGCCTACAATGTTAAAGTTTGTGTACACTCAAGATAATAATAGTTCTTTTAGAATAGTTGTAAAAATTAACAAAATGGGTAGTAGTGAGTTTTTGTGCAATTTTGCTTGGGATTTTGAAAATAGAAAGTTAATAAGAAGGTAAATTACTCATAACACTGTTTATTAACTGTAATCTCCCTGCTCTAGAAAGCAACTTAGTTTTCCACATTGCCAACTTTTGCTCCACCTTGTTAATAATAGCTATGATTGAGGCATTCATTTGGACTTATAATATAATACTCCCTCCAAATCATTATAGATGTCCCATTTCCTTGGGTACGGTTATTAAGGGTGGTGTGGGGTCCATTAAAAAGGTGGTAGTTAGGTATTTTTAAGTAATTGGATTAATTGTTAATGATTTCCTCCTTTTGCTTAATAAAGTAGATAGAATGAATTTTGGAGGGAAAATTGGGTTTCACATTGTTTGGGAATTAATTGAAATTAATACATTTTCGAAATTGTTATAATTAACCAACCATTAAACTACTTAATTTAAATTACAAAAAATTACATCAAATAAATTACAAAAACCGTCAAAATCATAAAATAAACTAAGTCTTCAATTCTTCCTTGATTTCTTCAACGTTTTTTGTACGACAATTGAAACGAGCAACCCTCTCGCCACATGCGCATGCGGATATTAAATCTTTCATTGAGTTCAGATTTATAAAAAAACAAACACGGTATGCATTTAGCGTTCAAAATTAATTAAATAACTACAAAAAATCTAAAGGTTTTGATTTTGAAAAGAAGCCATCAATGACACTGAAAGAAAAATAAACTGATGAACAGAAGCCATCAATGAAACTGGAAGATAAATACACTGATGAAAAGAAGCCATCAATCCAGTGAGTTGACAATTAGTTTTAGTGGAATGGCGCCAAACTAAAAAAAAATTGCCCCCATACAACAACAAAAACACCAAGAATCAGTGCATCTATATAAGACAACATTAAATAAAGAAATCAGCACCTCCAATTAATTTCCAACAACTACAATGGTTATAAAAAAAGAGCTAGATAATTTTAGTAAGACTCAAATAATGCATGAGCTTTTAACGTCACTAAACAGTAAAGGGAAGCCACCATACGGGTTCATCAATGAAATTGCCAAGAAGTACGATGTGCATAGGAGGACAATCGGAAGGATATGAAGACAGATTCGGGATCAAAAAAAATTCAAGTTCCAATTAATGTCAACAACAAGAAGACAGAGAGCAAAGGAAGGCCATCCATCCCCTTTGATGAAAACAAATTCAAGTCAATTGAAAAAGTGAAGAAGACAACTTTAAGAGCACTGTCAAGGGCCATGAGAGTTAGCCAAACCACAGTCTGCAGATGGAAAACAAAAAAGTACTTTCGAAAGCACACCAACGCAATCAAACCGTTACTTATAGACAAAAATAAACTCGACAGGTTAATATTTTGTCTTACTAGTTGCATTTTAGATGAGCAAACAAGCAACTTCACATTTAATGAAATGTCAAATGTAGTGCACATGGATGAAATGTTGTTTTATATGACAAGGACACAACAAACATTTTTATCTAACTCAAGATGAAATAGAGCCACATAAAGAAATCCAATCTAAAAGATTTATCCCCAAGATCATGTTTATGTGTGCCGTTGCAAGACCAATCTTTTCTAGTGAAGGTAAGATGATTTTTGATGGAAAGATAGGCATATTTCCTTTTACACATGAAGTGGCAGCACAAAGGAGTTCAAAAAACAGGAAGAGATGAGAGCCAGAGACCAAACCAATACAATCAATCACTAAAGATCACACAAGAGACATGATTGTGCACAAGATACTACCAGCAATTAGAAGTAAATGGCCACCACATTTAAGCAAAACAATTTTCATTCAACAAGACAATGCTAAACCACACATTTTAGATGATGATGAAGTGTTTAGAGAGGTGGCAACACTTGATGGATTTAACTTCCACTTAGTGCAACAACCTCCTAACTCACCAGATATGAATGTGCTTGACTTAGGGTTCTTTAGGTCAATACAATCGTTACAACATTAAAAATCAACATACAACTATGCATAATTAGTAAACGCAGTGACTACAACATTTGACAATCTGAAACCAAATGCACTGAAGAATGTATGGATCACACTACAAGCATGTAAAATTGAGGTTATTAAGAAACTAGGTGGTATAGATTATGACATTCCACACATGAGCTAATCAAAACTTGAAAGGGAAGGGAGACTCCCACATTGTTTGGGGGTACAACAGGAAACAATTTACGAGGCAGTAAGATATCTGGACACAAAGGTGGATGAAACTACATTTGAGGTCATTTTATTTTACTTGGGGATTAAAGACGAAGCTGTTTTCCATCAACATCATTTAACAACAGCAAGCACAGAAGCAACAACAGAAGCAACAACAGAAGCAACAGCAAATATTCCAGTAACAAATGAAGCAACAACACCAACAAAAGAAACAAGTACATTAACAGGAGCAGCACCAGCATGAACACCAGGAACATGTAAATAGGACACACATGAGTATACTTTTGGGTTACATTGTTAGGTAAATGTTTAGGTCTAAACACGATGTAGAAATTAAATCATGAAGTTGTTTAGCCGTAAACATTTAGAAGGAAATGTCATATAACAATTTATTGATGGCTTCAAAAACAAAATGAAAAACAAATTCATCTCAGACAACAAATTGAACTCATCACAGATAACCCAAATCCCATACTAATTGCCTCCTACATCAGGTAAGAACATAGCCTCCTAAACATAATGTTTGGTGGCTTATGAACTGAAAACCCTAGATTGGTGGCAAAATGAATTGATTTAGAGATTTTGTAGCTATAATCAATTGTTTACCCTCAAAAAAAAAAAAATCATAGCGCAACAAAAACAAAACACAAACATAGACATGCATACCATACAAACCACACAAACAAAATCATCATTAGTCATAGAGGAAAGATGTATCCATACGAGAAAATGGGCCTCGAACATCTATATCAAACAGCAATTCATCATCATCCAATGATTCTTCATCTGAGGAAGGGAACAAGTTCTCAATGTATAGATCTTGAAGATCCAGTTGTAAATCAAACATATCCTGTATTTCTTCATCTTCAGAAGTTATACTTCTTCCCTAGTTAGGATCTGTTTCATTAAAAGTCGTAGAAGATGCAGGTAGGCGATTGTAGAAATCGAACCATGGGTTAGGAGATCCAATCGTAGGATCACTTTCTTAGGACGAAGACAACCAAGAAAGACAAGACCTTGGTGACGCCATGTTCGAAAAACCCAGAAAAGTAAAGAACAAACCCAGATTTAAAAAACTCCTAAAATTATTAGGGTTTCAAAGAAGACGAAGATGGTGGAAAAAAAATGAAGATGAAGATAATAAACCATAAACAGTAAGAATGAAGATGAAGATGAAGATCATTGAAGAAGATGAAGAAAAATACAGACATTGAGGATGAAGATGAGAGAGAGGGAGAGATAGGGTTTCAGTAGAGTAAATAGGAGAATTAAAAAAGGGAGGGAATGATTAAGATTATTGATGTTGGGTTATATTGTTAATTATTTTGGGTTAGTAGGGTTTACGGGGGTAGATTCGTAATTACGTGTGTGAACTAAGGGTATTTAAGTAAAAAAAGATTGACAAAAATAGAAATGTGACAAACTAAAAAGACTTTGCCAAATAAGAAAATGGGACATCTATAATGGTTCGGAGTATATTTTAGTCCTATTACTATACTCACTATGTTATATAGACAAATTTAGGTCTATAAATTTGTAACATCTCGGAATAACTCGGGTCGTACGAAAAGAGAAGATGACCTTTTAAAAAACGAAATAAATATTGTTCGAGTCAAACCGGGATGTTAGAAAGCAGTTAAAACGGATTTGAAGTTAAGGGAAACTTGCGGATCGAGTTCTATTAGTGTTATTATGAACTACTAGATATAAGAAATTCTTAGCAGCGGATAAGAACGAAAAGTTAAATCTACTTATTACAACTTGAGAACGAAAATCGCCTCATAAAACCAAATGTTCTTTAAACTTAATTAGAAGTTCTTATCAAGACTTCTATATCCTAATGATTTATTTCTCCAAGGGTCAATCCTCACTCCCCCAGACCTGCAACTTAACTTAACTTACTTCTAGTCATTGCCCAGATAGGAAACAACATCATCGCAAGGTCGTTAAGACCAAAAGTACACGTCAGCAAACGTCGCATACCAAATAAATAATAACAACAAGAGAAAGTTTTAATTTAATAGCTGTCAACTCACAGAAAAGTACGCTGCGATCATGCTAATAAAGAATAATTATTTTCATACAAAGATTAGTCAGCCATACTGCTGTACTATCCAGCCATACTGTCGGTACAACTCCAATCTCCATAAGTGAGACATTACATTAGGGGGAGCTAACCCCTAAGCAAGTCTCTACCATAGACACTCGCCTTACTTCGGTGCCTATGGTTAAGTATGTATAACCCCGCGGTGGCTCATAATGCCCCCATATACCGCGAGTAATTCATTTCCACCAATTGACGTCATACTACGTCCACATTAAGGTTAGTGAGGTCATACTACCTCTGCTTATCAGAACAACGTGTCAAAATTATTTATTCGGAAAAATAACATTATTCATACTATATATCCATACTTTACTTTTGTATATCATTTTTATATGATACATCGGACTAAATGCGAACTTTGCTGCGTGTACATACCTTAAGCAAGATAACCAACTCACAAGCGTCTTAATCAATTCCCGGTCACGAATCAACTTCCTACAAGGTTCAATCGTATTCGGGAAATAAGCACACATACACATTTTCCTCAAATCATCCATAACACACATGTACAATTACACCCATACCCAGAATACCACACACAACATGAACATCCATCACATACTATAACATGGTAAATGCACAAAACAGGACAGCATACATAATCTGTCCAGAAACACAACTTAAAACTGTCAAACTGAAAATCCGACTTAACCGTTGCGTCCGGAAGGTGTCAAAACCCCCGGGTACCAATTTCCATAATTTATAACACAGTATAAGTATGTTTAACTTAATTTCAAAGCCAAAAATGTTCCAAAAACACTTTTTTTTTCACCATTTTCAAAACCTACGAGATTTTGTCATTTTCATTTTTTTTGTCACAAAAATATAAATTTCAATGCTTTATTTCCTATTAAATCTAAACAACAAAATTTACATAATTTTCATGATAATCTACAAAAATAAATTTTAATTAATTATTATATTTCCCTACCAACATTATAAATTCCTTCTGTTAATCAATAAAAAAAAATAAATTTCTAACACCACATACATTTTTTTCTATGAGCATCCATTTTATATATATATATATATATATATATATATATATATATATATATATATATATATATATATATATATATATATATATATATATATATATATATATATATATATATATATATATATACTTTTCAATCATCCATCAAATAAATCCTTCACACACATATAAACATATCTAAAACCCTAAAAACCATACATTAATTTAGATAGAAAAATACATCATACTTTCACACATGAATTTTAAATCATAAACAAATCATAAATTATAAAATAACACACATAAAAATCATAGAAATTTAAATTAAAACTTAAAAATAAAACTAGGTTAAGAATTACTCACAATTGCACAAGAACAAAACACCAAATTGATGAACCAATTGATGATTTAGGCGTGAGGATTAGAGAGCATTTGGGAGTGTTTTTTTTTCTTCTTGCAAATGTTTTTGAAATGAAAGGATGTAAGGTAAGAAATCAATTAAGGAATTATGAAATTTAATTATGATAATTGCCTTAAACCATCCAATTACCAAAATGGAAGTTACAAATCTTCCCCAAATCCTCCATATAGCTGGCCACCCCTTTTCAAATTCCCTCTTTTATTATTTTTTTTTTAAATTAAAGATAGGTTAGAAAAAAAAAGGTTTGGGCTTAAAATGGTTTTAATTGCCTTAAAAGTTGAAATCTCATGATCTAACCCACTAACAAAAATAAAAAAAAAATATACTCTTCTCAAAAGAATAATAATAATAATATTACTAGTAAATCATTTAATATATCGGAAAAATATCGGGGTGTTACAGACTACCCCTTTAAAAAGGTTTTGACCCCAAAACCTCAACGTACAAACACAAAACACAGAACAACCACACACACAAAAAAAACGACAAAACAAACACACAACAAAAGAAATAGATCAAAATAACTTCGCTCGCTTTCTACCCCCCTTAAAAGTTACGTCCCCGTAACTTACTAACCTGAGGGAAAAGGTACGGATACTTCTCTCGCATGGAAGCTTCTGTTTCCCAAGTTGCCTCTTGTGACCGATGATTTGACCATAGAACCTTAACCATTGCAACATCTTTTCGCCGAGTACTGCGAACCTTTCTATCTAAAATCTGAACAGGTTGCTCTTCATAGGTGAGGCTTTCATCAAGCTCTAACGGCTCCGGGTCTAAGACATGCGAAGAAGCTGCAACATAACGTTTTAACTGGGAGATATGAAAAACGTCATGAACCTTACCCAGCGCATTAGGCAACGCTAACCGGTAAGCTAACTTCCCAATCCGCTCCACAATATCATAGGGACCAATGAAACGCGAGCTTAACTTCCCACGAGCACCAAAACGAACCACACCTTTCATCGGAGACACACGGAGTAGAAATTTGTCGCCTACTTCGTACTTATCAGGCTGACGTCGGAGATCGGCGTACGATTTTTGTCTATCCTGGGCTGCCTTCATTTTATCGCGAAATAACTTTACTTTCTCAGTCATTTGCACAAGCATATCAGGTCCTAAGGTGACAGATTCAGTAAAATCATCCCAACATACAGGACTACGGCACTGACGACCATAAAGTGCTTCAAACGGGGCCATTTGAATCGTTGCCTGATAACTGTTATTATAAGAGAATTCTACTAAATCCAAATGTTCATCCCATGAACCTTGCCATTCCATGGCTATTGCTCTCAACATGTCTTCTAGTATCTGATTGACACGTTCAGTCTGACCATCCGTCATAGGGTGAAAAGACGTACTATGAAGAATAGTGGTTCCTAAAGCCTGCTGTAATGATTTCCAAAAATGTGACAAGTATTGAGTATCACGATCGGAGACAATAGTACGAGGTATTCCGTGATATCGAACAACGTATCTAATGTAGGCACGAGCAAGTTGTTCCATATCCCACTTACAGTTCATCGGAATAAACCTTGCAGACTTAGTAAGCCTATCCACAATAACCCAAAGAGTATCATTACCAGCCTTAGTTCGTGGCAAACCTAACACGAAATCCATAGAAATGTCATCCCATTTCCATACCGGGACTTCTAAAGGTTGTAGTAACCCAGCTGGTCTTCGATGTTCACTCTTAACCTTTTGACACGTTAAACACTTGTAAACAAAATCTGCAATATTATTTTTCATACATGACCACCAAAACATGCATTTTAAATCTTGATACATCTTATCTCCACCAAGATGAACCGAGTATCTAGAATAATGGGCTTCGTTCAATAATTTTTCCTTCAAAGAGTCACACCCATCCGGTATACACCACCGTCCTTTAAAACGCAGACTACCGTCCTCATGAATTGTAAAACCTTCAGCTCTCCCTTCACTGATCTGCTCCCGAAGTTTAATGAACTTTGGGTCTTCCAGTTGCTTAGCCATAATCTCTTCGAAAAAGGTAGGTTGAATAGACAATGCACTCAACTTGGCTTCCAATTCCCCTTCTTGGATTATCTCCAAGTTCATTCTCCCAAACTCCTTACACAACTCCTCAGAGGTTATTAACGCTGAGACTGAATGCCTCGATTTTCTACTAAAAGCATCAGCGACTACATTCGCACGGCCTTCGTGATAGGAAATCTCCAAATCATAATCACTGATAAGTTCTAACCAACGTCATTGGCGCAAATTCAACTCGGATTGAGTGAACAAAAATTGCAAGCTTTTATGATCCCTGAAGACCTTGCATTTGACACCATAAAGATAATGTCGCCAGATTTTCAATGCGAAAACCACAGCCGCTAATTCCAAGTCATGTGTTGGATAATTCACCTCATGAGTCCTTAGTTGACGCGAAGCATACGCCACCACTTTCCTATCTTGCATTAAAACACAACCTAATCCATGTTTGGAAGCGTCACTATAGACAGAGTATTCCAAGGATGGATCAGGTAAGGTCAACACAGGGGCTATAGTTAACTTTTCCTTCAACAACTGAAATGCCTTCTCACACTCCTCAGTCCATTCGAACTTCTTTTCCTTCTTCATCAAGGCTGTTAGTGAACGAGCGATACGAGAAAAGTCCTTCACAAAACGCCGATAGTACCCTGCTAATCCTAAGAAACTCCGGATATCTGTAACATTCCGAGGTGTAGACCAATCCCGAACAACTGCTACTTTTGCTGGATCAACAAAAATTCCTTCCTTAGAAACAATGTGACCCAGAAAAGCCACTTGCTCTAACCAAAATTCACACTTCGAAAACTTAGCATACAACTGATTCTCTTGCAGAATCTGCAAGACTATCCTTAAATGCTCTCGATGTTCTTCTTGGCTCTTGGAATATACCAAAATATCATCAATGAACACCACCACACACTTATCGAGGTACGCGTTAAAAACCCGATTCATCAACCCCATAAATGCTGCCGGTGCGTTGGTCAACCTAAAAGGCATCACAGTAAATTCGAAGTGTCCGTATCTAGTTCTAAAAGCTGATTTACTAATATCCTCCTCCTTGATACGTAACTGATGATACCCTGACCGCAGATCAATCTTGGAAAACACTCCTGCCCCTTGTAACTGATCAAAAATATCATCGATCCGCGGTAATGGGTATTTATTCTTAACAGTGACCTTATTGAGTTCTCTGTAATCAATGCAGAGACGCATCGTTCTGTCCTTTTTCCTTACAAACAACACCGGAGCTCCCCAAGGCGACACACTGGGTCTTATATAACCCTTCTCCAACAACTCCTCCAATTAGGCTTTCAATTATTCCATCTCCTTTGGGGCCATTCGGTAAGGGGCTTTTGAAATTGGCCCTGTCCCAGGGATTAAGTCAATCGAGAAGTCCACGTCCCTTCTTGGCGGCATACTAGGAAGTTCTTCTGGAAAAACATCTCTAAAATCACAGACAATCGGAATGTTCTCAAGCCGCAGCTCCCGCTCCTCCACCTTACTTATACTACACAGAAACCACGTTTGCCCTTGCTTGATTAACTTCCTGACCTTCAATGACGATACGATTTTTATCCTCGGTCCCTTAGGAAGGCTCCTATATTTAACTTTCTCCCCCCTGGGTCCTTTTAAGGTCACCGACTGTTCTTCACAATCTATTATCGCTTTATATCTACTTAGCCAATCCATCCCAAGTATTACATTTAAATCATCCATTTCTAGAGAAAATAAGTCACTTGGAAATTTTACTTTCCCTATCTTAACCGGCACTTCACGGAACAACGTATCATAATAAAAAATCTCCCCAGAAGGAGTAGCGACTGAAAAAGATGTTTCCTCAGGGTTCTCCAATTCTAAGTCTTTAACTCTAGACTTTGAAACAAACGAGAACGATGCACCATAATCAAAAAGTACTTTAACGGATTTTGTATTAATACAAAACGTACCTATGACCACATCCGACGCCTGCGCCGCCTCCCTCGAGTTAACTGCTGAAAGTTTGCCATCGTTCTGAGTAGAAGTAGTAACACCTCCTTGATTACCACGTTGGCTTGAAAAGAAATACTCGTTTCTAGCATTTACCTGTCGTTGCTGGACACCGGAGTTATTTCCCGAAAACCTAGGTTTTGAGGCACCTCCTAAGTTTCGGCCAAAACTTCCACCATTGTGATTCCCCCTTCCAGCTTCATTACCACTCCGTCCGTTAATGAGACGTTGTTGGAAGCCTCTATGATTTTCCCCTTGCAACTCTTGTTGTCCCATGCGAGTATAACACTCATACATTCTATGGCCCGGCTTACCACAGTAAGAACAGTCCACTAACGCACCCCGGCAGTCCCTTCCTGGGTGATTCTTCTGGCACCTCCTACAGTTGTAGATTCTTTCCTTCCCATTGCGACCATACAAAGGCTTCTGCATTCTAGCCTCTAGTCTCGAATTTCCTCCACTCTTGCTGTTTTGACCAGAATGGAAACCTTTTTCCTGGAAGCCTCCAAACGGTTTGTGCTTCTTAAATTGATTCTGGACTTGATTACTCGCATTCGTATCATTCTGAAACATGGGTTCTTTCCTCTTTTCCCCGCTATGGCTCATCTTATCTTTTTCTTTCCTGATAACATTTCCAATTTGCGCAGCTCTCTTGTATAGCTGGTCTAAAGTATCATATCGATCAGTCTCAATGTGCTTTTGGATCTCATACGATAAACCTAACTCAAAACGCTGAATTTTCTTTCCCTCAGTTGAGACATCCTCAGGGAAAAACTCCAAGTATTCCATAAATTTCTGATAATATTCATCCACCGTTAAGTTTCCCATTTCGAACCTAGCAAACTCATTTGATTTGTCCTTCCTCACATGAGGCGGATAGAACTGGTCCCTTAACGCCCCTTAAATCCTTCCCAGCTTAAGTCACCGTCGTTTTCTGATATCAACCTTATCTTACTATTTGTCCACCAATAGTCAGCGTCTTCCACTAGGAAAAACGCGGCTTGGTCAACTATGAGCTCAGTAGGACATCTCACCACACTAAAAAGCTTGTCAAATTCTCTCAGCCAATTTTCCAGCATAGAAGGTTCACCTTTTCCACTATAAGTTGAGGGTTTACTCTAGGCTATTCTCTTACTAATTGACGAAGCCTTTTCCTCCAAAGATTTCTGTCTCGGATTCCTTGCGCCAGCTAGGGCCTTAACTAGGTTTCGAAGCACGCGGTCAGAGTTTCCTCTTGGCACAGACCTTTTCAAAAAGGGTGGCATGATGGCAGGTAAACTGCATTAGGTTAAACAAGGTATGTAAATACATTTCTACAGCGTTGGTGGTTAAGGAAAACTCATTCTGTTATTGCTCTAAAATAAACAAGGTAATAGTCCTAAAAGGTAAAAGAGTTGAACTATGAGTCTATAATCAAATCTATTCATTTTTCCATAAATACAATACTTAATCGATTCTACTTACTAATGTTTAGACTTTTAAAAACAAAATTCAAATTCAAAACAATATTACCATATAGTTCCAATCTAAAAAGAAATACTTGGGTATAAATTCCCACATAACCACAGTTCAAATAGTACAAAAGTTCGAGATAAATAACCAAATCATTTAACCAAAAAATTGTTCGCGATATATTTTACTAAGGAACTAGACATACGAACTCGTACACATGCATAATCAAATAGAGTAGAAACAATCAGGCAAATAAAGGCGACGCATCCAGACGGTCCTGATCCTCCATGTATCGATCAGGGTCAAAATCAGCATCACTAGAGTCATCGCTAGACGCGCTATCGGAATCAGAAGGGGTTCCTACAGATAAGGAATCACTCATAGTAAGTCGCGCTACGGAATCAGAAAGTTCTACAATTATTGGTTCAGGTGGTTCTTCCTCCCATATAATTATCTCACTTTCTTCCTCACTCATGAGATCTTCTCGCCTCACCCAACCCCCTAGAATAACCACCTCGCTATCAGTATCGCTCATAATTTCATCTCTATCAGCTATTCCCCCCTCCTCATCAGCATTATATCCATCTCCCAACTTATCCTCATAAGGTTCTTCTACCACACCTAAGGAATCTTCCTTCATAATTTCTTCCTGTTCCTCATCAAAATTTTCCTCGAAATCCTCCTCAAATTCTTCTTCTGGGTCCTCATCGGGGTTCTCCTCCGGGTCCTCTTCTGGATCCTCCTCGAAATCCAACTCATTGAAGTTTATTAGTAACACTGAGTTTGGGTTTACTACAGGAACAACCTCCTCAATAATATTTGTCCTAGCCCCACTAGACTCTGGAACGTCAAATCTGTCCCGACCCACAGTTTCCACTGCTCTTACCCTTCTGTCAAGTTCTAGGTGTAACTGTTCACTCCTCTCTTTCAGTACAATCATCTCTTCGTCCATTATCCTTTCATACACTTGTTTGGATCTCTTGTAAATCATTTCCATTCGTCGGGTGTAATCCAAATCGCTTTCTCCCTCTTTTCTGTCCCAAATTCCCAGAGCCTCTATTTCTGCCCAGACTGAGGCATTAACTAAAGCTCTCCAGGGTTCCTCTCGGGTATTAATTCCTTCCTCGGCCGGTCTTTTTCCTTTATCTAATAAAGAAAAGTAAAAATCGAACTTCCTGACTCACAAAGAAAGAAAACGAGACAATTAATGTCTGAGATTAGAAAAGGATAGATAAATCAGAGCATCAGAGATATAAACACAGAAATTCTATCATGCACACCTCAAAGTTATCCATGACATCATGCTTAAAGACACCAAGCACAACACATCATATCCCTTTAATGTCTACCCCTTTTACTCTCGTCAAAATTTTTTTTATTTTATTTTTTTTTCTACGTTAGTCTATCGATATAGATAAACAACACTAAATAAAACTCTCGCTCTGATACCAGTTGTAACATCTCGGAATAACTCGGTTCGTACGAAAAGAGAAGATGACCTTTTAAAAAAACGAAATAAATATTGTCCGAGTCAAACCGGGATGTTAGAAGGCAGTTAAAACTGATTTGAAGTTAAGGGAAACTTGCGGATCGAGTTCTATTAGTGTTATTATGAACTACTAGATATAAGAAATTCTTAGCAGCGGATAAGAACGAAAAGTTAAATCTACTTATTACAACTTGAGAACGAAAATCGCCTCATAAAACCACATGTTCTTTAAACTTAATTAGAAGTTCTTATCAAGACTTCTATATCCTAATGATTTATTTCTCCAAGGGTCAATCCTCACTCCCCAGACCTGCAACTTAACTTAACTTACTGCTAGTCATTGCCTAGATAGGAAACAAAATCATCGCAGGGTCGTTAAGACCAAAAGTACACGTCAACAAACGTCGCATACCAAATAAATAATAACAACAAGAGAAAGTTTTAATTTAATAGCTGTCAACTCACAGAAAAGTACGCTACGATCATGCTAATAAAGAATAATTATTTTCAAATAAAGATTAGTCAGCCATACTGCTGTACTATCCAGCCATACTGCCGGTACAACTCCAATCTCCATAAGTGAGACATTACGTTAGGGGGAGCTGACCCTTAAGCAAGTCTCTACCATAGACACTCGCCTTACTTCGGTGCCTATGGTTAAGTATGCATACCCCCGCGGTGGCTCATAATGCCCCCATATATCGCGAGTAATTCATTTCCACCAATTGACATCATAATAAGTCCACATTAAGGTTAGTGAGGTCATACTACCTCTGCTTATCAGAACAACGTATCAAAATTATTTATTCGGAAAAATAACATTATTCATACTTTATATCCATACTTTACTTTTGTATATCATTTTTATATGATACATCGGACTAAATGCGAACTTCGCTGCGTGTACATACCTTAAGCAAGATAACCAACTCACAAGCGTCTTAATCAATTTCCGATCACGAATCGACTTCCTACAAGGTTCAATCGTATTCGGGAAATAAGCACACATACACATTTTCCTCAAATCATCCATAACACACATATAGAATTACACCCATACCTAGAATACCACACACAACATGAACATCCATCACATACTATAACATGGTAAATGCACAAAACATGACAGCATACATAATCTGTCCAGAAACACAACTTAAAACTGTGAAACTGAAAATCCGACTTCACCGTTGCGTCCGGAAGGCGTCAAAACCCCGGGTACCAACTTCCATAATTTATAACATAGTATAAGTATTTTTAACTTAATTTCAAAGCCAAAAATGTTCCAAAACACTTTTTTTTCACCATTTTCAAAACCTACGGGATTTTGTCACTTTCATTTTTTTTATCACAAAAATATAAATTTCAATACTTTATTTCTTATTAAATCTAAACAACAAAATTTACATAATTTTCATGATCATCTACAAAAATAAATTTTAATTAATTATTATTATTTTTTTCCTAAAAGAAATAATTCTTTTTACACAAATGTACACACACATACACATCATAATATACATGTATATTTCCCTACCAACATTATAAATTCCTTCTATTAATCAATAAAAAAAAATAAATTTCTAACACCGCATACATTTTTTTCTATGAGCATCCATTTTTTATATATATATATATACTTTTCAATCATCCATCAAACAAATCCTTCACACACATATAAACATATCTAAAACCCTAAAAACCATACATTAATTTAGATAGAAAAATACATCATACTTTCACACATGAATTTTAAATCATAAACAAATCATAAATTATAAAATAACACACATAAAAATCATAGAAATTTAAATTAAAACTTAAAAATAAAACTAGGTTAAGAATTACTCACAATTGCACAAGAACAAAACACCAAATTGATGATTTAGGCGTCAGGATTAGAGAGCATTTGGGAGTGTTTTTTTTTCTTCTTGCAAATGTTTTTGAAATGAAAGGATGTAAGGTAAGAAATCAATTAAGGAATTATGAAATTTAATTATGATAATTGCCTTAAACCATCCAATTACCAAAATGGAAGTTACAAATCTTCCCCAAATCCTCCATATGGCCGGCCACCCCTTTTCAAATTCCCTCTTTTATTTTATTTTGTTTTTTTTGAAATTAAAGATAGGTTAAAAAAAAAAGATTTGGGCTTAAAATGGTTTTAATTGCTTTAAAAGTTGAAATCTCATGATCTAACCCACTAACAAATATAAAAAAAAATATACTCTTCTAAAAAGAATAATAATAATAATATTACTAGTAAATCATTTAATATATCGGAAAAATATCGGGGTGTTACAAAATTCCAAATGTTCAACAAATCTAATTGGAAATAAGTGGGTTTGGGGTGAGACTTTTAATCAAATTAATTAAATGGATTTACCCAATCTGATTTGTTTATTAAATTGGGTTAGATTCAAGTCAAAATTTTAAACGTTAATTTCGAGTTAAATCAATCATTATAACCTAAAAACTTAGTTTTTTTTTTTTTAACATTTTCCAACTTTTCGTAGTATACAAAATAAACTAAAAAAATGAATAGTTTGAAATTAAGGCCCAAAAAATTAGATATAGACAATGTTAAAAACCTTAAAATGAAAACAAAAAACTTAAAAAATGTTAAGTAGGTTAAAAATAAGTCGATTTGATCTGTTGTAGGTTCGGGTGGGGATTGTGATTTTCGACCCAATTAACTAAATAGGTTAGCTTTGAGCCATGTGGTTTTGACCTGTTATATAGGTAACCCAAACCTAAATTTGACCCAACCTAATTTGTTTGACGGGCCTAATTTTCGACTAGGTTGTGGTGGTGGTGAGGTTCCGATGATGGGTGTGTGAAAGGGAGAAAAACTTAGTAGAGGTGGATAACAAAGAATGCTGGAGGTGATGAGTTGGTGTTGAGGGTAGGCAGGGGCGAAGCCATGATTTTAGTTTAAGGGGGGCTAAATTATAGATATACTAGAAAATTATTTATAATATAAGGTGTTCAAAATTGACATGATGACCCGAAATTTACATGACATTGTAATCGAATCCGATTTGATTCGAATTTAAAAATGATTTAAAATTATGTAAAAACAATATGGACACAAAATTCGATTTTAAACATACCCAAAACACCCAATTCGAAATCAACAATGACCCGCACAAACAATTAAACACTAGTTAAGCTATAAAAATATTAAAATCATAGACTGAAATTAACTTGAATCATATAAATTTATTAGTCTATAAAAATAATAGTTTAAATTAGAGTTTGATCCCTTAACCTTAGATTACAAATGTGTTAATCCAACCATTGAGTTATAGTAATTTTTGTTATATTTTTACTCTTTAAAGATTAAAGTATATATCATATTAGTAAGGGGGACCAAAACGAAATTTACTAGGAATTATATTTTCGATAAGGAGGATCGGGGCTCCCCAGTCCCCCATGTAGCTTTGCCCATGAGGGTAGGGTGGTGTAAGAGTATCGTAGCTGTCATGGTGGGGGCTGGAAATGGGCTACGGGAGGGGGAAGGACTATTGCTAAGGGTGGAAAAGGTAATCTCATAGCTTTCTTTAATTTTATTCTTTTATTTTTTAAAAATATTTGTTCATGAATCACATGTTTTAACAGGTTAAATTTTTGTAGTTATGTTCAAGGTAAATACATCATAAAGTTTGAAATATTAATAGTAAATCAGTTATAGAAATTATTGTAGAAAAACGGAGAAAATGTTAGATTATTCTAAATAATTTTTTCTAAATTAAAATTACAATTTTAATTTTTAGAAGGAATAATATCTCTTCAACCACACTATATACAACTACCTCATTTTTATTATATTTGCCGTTAATAGTGTTATTTTTCCTGCAAAATATGTCATATTTTAGAATGGATGAGGTAAAAACCAAATAGTAAAGATTCAAATGGACACCCATGGGCATACCATCAACCGTCCCTATAAAAGAACCAAAAGGTAAAATGTAGGTTAAAAATCTCATTAGTTTAAGAATGAGGCTGGGGGAGTCTTCTGCGAGTTCCTGACTGTTTGTCACTCTCCTTCCATAACCACTTCTCGGTGGTCATTTAAGCCGGTGATTTCTTCCAAAACGTGAAATGTAGGTTAAAATTCTCAGATCTTTTCTTTTCTCTTCTTTGTGATCTGCTGCCTGCTGCCTGCTGCTTGCTGACTTCTGTTTATCTCTGTCTTTCATCATCAACTGTTTCTTCCTTCGTTATGGTATTATTATTACTCAAATTATTAAGAGGCTGTGATGAGATTAAATCGTACAAATTAATCAATTTCAGTTCGGTTTTTGGGGAATTTTAGAGGTGGGTTTTAGTGTTTACCATTTGGCTTGGCAGCTACTCAAATGATGGGTTTCTGCCCTTGTTTGTGTTAGCTTTGCCGCCATGGCAGACTTAAACCTATCTTGAATCTTTCCCACCAAATTGTTTTGATGAAATGTGTATCTGAGCCTCTTCTCTATTCCCCAACTTAAATCTTTTTCAATTTTTGAAGATAATGACTTTGATTTAGTTAAGGAATACGTAAAATTTTTTTGAGAGTTTTATCTACAATTATGAAGTAATGTTATTCATGAAAATGAAAAATCCAATTAAGGTTTTTCTTTTGAAATAAATCAAAAAATCTATATGAAACTAACTCGTGAACATTTTGGCAATTTAGATGGGATGAATTGTGATTGATGGGTTTTTTTGAGGAGTTTTGTTTTGATGAAAAAATGTGTTTAGAGATTAACAATAATAAGAGCATATTCTTGAAAGTACATAGTACTGAAACAGACATTTGAGTTCCCAATTGAAGATTTGTACAGATAAACAGTGATAAATCCATCCCAATTCCCCTCTATTTAGGACTACAGTTTGGAAGGTGTTAGAGCAAATGCTGGGAGATTCTAATTACAAAGAATGAAAAAGATTTTAAAATGCAAAGATATAAAACAAACACACTAAAAATTGGAAAGTGGAAAATTTCTAATATCAAATTGATGTTAGACTATAAAACCCACTCAATGGATGAAGATAATTTATTGATTTGTTCTTGATTACATACATTAATCCATCTCTATCAACGGAAAATGAAAAACTATAGAGAATACTTGAGTAATTGATAATCTCCAATCATTTATACTAAGGATGGACATAAAAGAATACCATGCGAAAAAAACAGAACCACGCGAACAGGAGCCGCACAATTCAAGCTGCAGCTTGCTCGACTGGGAGACTGGGTCGAGCGGACCTGCTCAATTGGTCGAGCCAACTTCTGCTGGTCAAGCCAATATGCTCGAGTGAAGGTGCAGCAACATTCTGATCTTGACACCACTTCATATACATATCATACTATACCCCCACAACATCCCAATACACATTGAGATTATAAATCACACTATAACAGAAGGTGGGTATAATACTATGAACAATTAGCATAAAGCTATAAAACACTCGGGAGACACAAGAGTTGAAGAATATAAGTACCGGATAATTCATGTGAATGGTAGAGTAAAATTGTACCAAATAACAAGTTTTCTAGTCTATTAATGGGATATGATCTTAGTTTTTTTAGGCGAGATACACAGAGATGGAGTATGATGATGATGAAATGGAAGTATGGAACCCATAAAATGCCTGAAGGGCAAATTCTAAGCATGAATGAGGCTGGCAGATCGTGTTTGGGGATTCCAGTGATTTCTATAACACCCAAATGGCCCTCAAGAGTCTGAGACTCTAGTCTCTAACAAAACAAAAGAATCAGCTGTTAATCGTGGTTCTTGCATGTGTTTGGCTTCAATCTTTCCAGCCAAATTGTTTTTAAGGAATGTGCATTTTGAAAATAGCTTAAAGTTTTAGAGGCTGCAAATTTGATTTAATTTTGTGTTTTTCATAAGTGAAAGTACATTGGTATATGAGTTTATGTTATTTTGAAATTCTTCGCATGTAAGATAAGATTTCAAATTAATAAAATAGTGAGTTGGAGACTTACGTATATTTAGGTAAACTAATAATCCTAGTACCATATGATTTTGTGAAATAATGAATCTCACTTGTATATGCTATTTAACACTCTTGATCTGTGG
>NC_080055.1:17688013-17720513 GCF_026212465.1 Amaranthus tricolor
ACAATTAAATACACATGATAGCTAATATATAATTTTTTTAAAAAGATGAAAATGGGTCAACGGGTCGGATCTGGGTCTCATACGTGTAGACCTAGATCCGGATTAGTACCCTAAGGTCATGGACCCAGATCCAACCCGGATCCACAGGTCGAAAAACAGGTGGACCCTAACCCTAAAAATTAGAATCGGATTGGATCTAAACCCTTAGAGTCCAAAATCCATGCCCATCCCTACTTACAACGTCTCCTTGCTACTTATATGGCCATTCCTCCTTTTTCAGAAATTAATCCAGCTTTGATCTATTTTGGAGTATACTTATATCATCCGTATACCAATAATTCAGTAGTGTATTGGTATTGGAATTGGTATTGGTTTGGTATACCAATTTGCCTCCCTATTTCGTAACGTAAGCCCATTGCAGTTGCTCTAAAGACTAAAGAGGTAAAACACACGTTGTATTGATTGTGTTGACGTACTAAATTGGTTTGAACATCAATTATTAAAACGTTTAGCACTTTGTTCTTGCTTTGGGTTAATATATAAAGGTATACAAGAAGACATTAATAAGTGTTTCATTATAATTATGCAATACATTGAATAGTTAAAAATCACATGATTTCTAGCCCTATTAGTTTGAGCATTGCCAATTAAACCTTCAATTCATCAATGCTAGGGTCCAGTGGCTCAAAAAGGGTCTCGACTTCCTGCAAGTCAACTTCCTCCACACTTGATGGCTTCCATTTTGGATTCTGCAAGCAAGCAATGTAAAATCAGTAAATAACATGACTTCCTAGATTAAAAGGTCTTAATAATGATATCAATGACACCAAAACATCAATCTGCAAAAAAAAAAATTCCAAATAAAATCAAGTTGTATTGTTCTAAGGTTTCGGATTATGCTAGATTAAAATATTTAATTTAATTATGTATACTTCTTATCAATGTGAAAGAGTCTTACAGATGAAGTTTGTTACGAAGGATCAATGGAACAATCTTTTGTTATCATCCTAGCGATGCGTACATTAACTCTCAAACCCCATTTAGGTGGAAGTCATTTATTGACATTGAGATAATAGAATAGATTGAAGTGAAAGTTATTGTTCCCACACCTATTCGTTCTGTACAACAACAAAACAAAAAAAATAGTTGTATGGTGTTGAAGATGGTGACTCAAACTAGAGTCCATCCATACAGTTCAATGAATCATGGGGCTGGATAAACAAGTTGGACGCGTTGGCCGATTCGTTGCTAGGGGCTGGAATGAAGCACTGTACACAGTGGCAAACGCTGAGTCGGCGTCCATGGAGTTCGGTGGACAGCCAACTCGGCTGTAGAAGCTGACAAGAAAGTTTCAATCCAGTGAATAAAGCCGACTCGACGGCTGTGGGATATTGATGGCAGCCAACTCGGCTTGCCATGCGTTTTCTACGGGAATTAGTTTTCAACATGTTTTGGACGGTTGTTTTGCATGACTTGGAGCCCAAGTCGCACAACATGTGGATTATGGAAACACGACTAACCTGATCCTTGTCGACTAAGACAGCACGGACACCTTCAGGGAAGTCTCCTCTCAGGGAAGATCTCAATGCAATTCTATACTCCAGTTTCATCACCCCATTCAGCTAAATATCAAAACAACAGAACAATGATGAGAACAGAATAGCACAGAATATGCAGCAGCACATAGTGGAGACAAATTTCAGAATTCAGACTCACTTTTGAGAGTTCAACATCGTTACTTCTAACGCCAGCTGCAACTTTTGAAAAGTATTTTTGTGTCAAGCAAAGGGAGAATGGAGCCCCTTTGTCAAGCCCTTCCAGGGCCTCCTTGGCCCATCCAGCCACTACTTATAGAAACCATGATTAATTAAGCGACAGTGCACACAGCCTTTGAATTGGAGGACAAATATGTCGAAGTAGCTTACCTTTGTCATCTGAACTCTCCTGATGCTTTCTCAAGTTCTCCAACATCTCGTTTACTGACTTGTTTGCTCCAAAGGTTGAAGCAATGTGAGGCAAAAGAAACTTCAGTTGTGGCTCGGACTCTGGTTGTGAACTGTATTTCGATACTAGTGCTGCAATGTCCTTGTGTGGATCTTCCGAACTGTCCAACAATATAATAAACCGCAAGTCTTAGTGAAAAATATGAGATCAGAGAGTCAAGCACTTGCATTTCATGAACCTCAAATTGTATTATGTAGGCTTGGGACGACCATAGAAAGCAGAAAATATGAGATGTGCTATATTCTAAGAACACAAGTAAATTCTTCTGATGTTCAACAACTCTGTCAGCAATTGAAAATTATGTAGATGTCACCAAGGGAGGTTGTTTCTATATTTTAAGTGATCAAAAACACCAAAGTATAGCCGAAGAATTAAACTTCATGATACAAGCAGCAACTCAGGAGAAAGGCCAGGGACAATAATAAATTAAGCTTTAGTCCAATTCTTATGCATGCCAGACAAATGGACTATCCATATTAGATAGTTCGGTAATAGGGAGATAAGACAGTACATACAATGTAGTTGCTAACAAAAAATCCTTTAGAGAGCCAAGATTTTTAGATGGCACATAATGCGTCCCAAGGCCAACATATAAAGCATCAGCCGGATTAGATATTCTTTTACCAGTCATACCAAGATAAAAACCTGCAGGAAGAAAGAAAAAAATTAAGTCATCTATAAAAACCAAAAAGGTTAGACAAGATGCAGAAACAATTACAAATGTCTAGTTTTCTTTTGAGCCGAGAATCGGTAGATATGTTTCTAACACATGCCAAAATAAGTATCTACTGATATGGGAAGTACTTGAAGCCAAAACAATTATGGAAGAGCAGGTTTAATTGATTATATTCTGATTATCATGGATATGAAGAAACCACTAAGGTTAGCCAGAAAGTCTAGCTATTAGTAGAAAACTTTTGGATCCTTTTTAGTAGCCTTGTTTGAGTAGGTTAGCGAGAAAGTCTATCTATTTTCCTTGCCAATTTTCTAATACTCTGTCGCTGCACATAGCTAAACTATCTTAGGTGGTTCTCTTTCATCTTATCCTCAATGGTTGTGACACCTAAATTTTTTCTTATGTGTTCATTTCTAATTCTATACCTCCACTCATATACCTAAGTATTCACATTTTCACTACTCACATCATCCTAAATTAACCCTTTTTAAAAGCCCGACGCTTAGATACCATATAGTAGTGTTGGTTCAATAGATGTTTGATAAAACTTTCCTCTAACTTTAGAGGCACACCTCGATCATATAAACATAAAACCCCAGCATCCACTCTCCATTTTTGCTTTTTGCACTTGATTCTTATAGGTCATATCTTATTGGATATCACCAATACTCTAAAATATGGAACCAAGGTATTTAAAACAACCACTTGGACATATTTCTTTTTTTTTTTCTAGCTTAATAGCGTCTCCCGTTATTTCATATGTGCTAAAATTATACTTCATGAACTCCATCTTAATTTAAACCCTCATGACACCAACTCGTGTCTCCATCATTCTAACTTAGCATTTACTCCACCTGGTCTCATGAACTCTGATCTACCAAAATAATGTGAGTAATGAATTTTTTTTTTTTGGGTTTTTATTAGTGAAACAAAACTTTGCTGAAATTTCTGCAACATTTTCTTAATATTTTCGATTCATATTGTTGCTATCAGTGATTCTGGGTACTAAATCCGTCACTGCCTGAAAAGTAATTTACCCTAATTGAAATAATGTGAATATTAGCAAAACTTACACTTTAGGTCATTTTCCTTTGTAAATAAAAAGGAAAAGCAATAATAACATACTTGAAATTCTTTAACTGAAGAGAGGGAAAAGTGAGTATTTTTACTCAGATTTTCTTGCATAATTTCAGGTACATCAGCAAATGCTTCAGAACTAACAAGTGAAAACTAAATTTAAGCTATAATAATATTCCTACAATAAGCAAGAATGCCCAGTTTTTTTTACATAAATGTATTAATTTTTTTTGTCATGAAACCAAGATTTGGAACAACATACCCAATAAACACCTCATGACATACCTAGTTCCAATTTTCATTTGAGAAACACTTCAACTTCACAAAATTTCAGATATGTAACAGGCAAATGCTAAAAATACCATCAGAAAAACATCAACATATTTCTATTTTTGTTAGTCGAACATGTAATAACATGGAAGTCAATTAGCCCATTTTAAAGATACCTATAATCCCTAAAAAGGTAATTTGAAATATCCACATCACACAATTGTTTCGTTAGGCATTTTGAAAAACATAATATGAACTTTCTTCTTTATTTTTCCAACTATTTTGATCTCAAAGGGCAGACAGGGTTATGATATGTGTAAGTGAATTAGTGAAAAACTTACCTACTGAACCTTCTCCAGGACTGTTTGCAGCTATGTATGAGAACCCCACATCAGGGAACAAACCAATTCCATTTTCCGGCATAGCTAGAAGAGTCCTCTGAAGCATTGCAAAAGGGTCAGAATGGTAGTATTTGCAACAATATCAGACATATAAAACTAACAAATTATAACAGTACCTCTGTAACAATACGGTAACGTCCATGGCCAGATAGGCCAATACCAAAACCCATAGTTATACCATCCATCAAGCTGATGTACGGCTTTTTGTACTCAGATATCTTACATATCAAAGAATACTCTGCCGTGAATACCTGCCAAAACAATAATCAACATTGTTAAAAAAATTAGAATCAGCAGAAATACATATTAAATTGAAACAAATGGAATATAACATTTTTGAACAATCACAAGATATAAACTAGGGATTTAGGTTTTGCATACTGGTGTTTTTTGTCGTGCAAAATGGGGGTGGTGAGGGATGGAGCTTGAAAGGATGTAGATCAACATTATGAGCAAGATGCCATTCCTATAGAAAAGAAGCACCCAGCTAAATGGAGGTTCTTGGAATTCTTAAAAGTAACAAATTCTCCAAGGATAGCCATCAACTTTTTTTTTGGCATAGGATAGTCATCAACTTGAGGTTTAATAATGGCACCAAATCAGAAAACAACACAGCAACACATATCTATATCTATATCTCTAAAGAAAAGAAAATAACAACAAAATTTGTTCTTCTTGGATCATGAAAAAAAAAATTACGCAGCAAGTACATTATAGAAAAGTAATGGGAACACAAGACCTCAATCACATCTGATAATGTGTTATTTGTACTGATCTTCTTCACATCACCACCTGCAGATCAACTAATTTTCAGCTTACATATGCAACGAAATGACAATTTTCAAAATTATCTTTCTTTAAATTATAAATATACAACCAAAGATAACAAATAAACGTATTAACTATCAGCAACAGTTATCAAATATCCTGATCTCTAATATAGCAGGAAAGATAATTTCAAAAGTTTAAGGAAATCTTTTGGACAAGAGGTGTGTTTCTGTCCTTTTGCATGAATAGTCACGTCAAATGCCCTCACTTATGATTGGAACATAAACCAAATTGCACTGAATAAGTGCTCATTGTTGGTTTGATCAACTGTTTGAATTTGAGTCTGGTTTTTGTTTTAAGTGGATTTCTTATGGTTTAAGTTTAGTTTCCAGAAATTAAAAAACACTGTAAACTTTGTGGTTTTTACTTTTTGGAAACAAACTTAAACCATAAGAAATCCACTTAAAAAAATTAGACTCAAATTCAAACAATTAACCAAACCAAAAATGAACATTTATTTGGTGCATTTTGATTTATGGTTCTGATCATAAGTGACGGGTTTTGAGGTGACTATTCATGAAAAATGTAGGAATGGTATTAAAGGTAACAAAATCAGAGGAAAAGTGGTTACATTTGATGCTACTTGCATTTGAATATAATATACGTGACATTATGATAAAACTTGTTGCCAGTCTCCCATAAGTCTAGCAATAACAAATTAACTTCGCAAAGGGACAATTAATTATTACAAATACAATCATGGTGGACTAAAGCAATAATTTTAGTCTCATGTTCACAAGATTTTCGATAAGCTATTGATTTGTACTAATATATTGATTTGAATCAAAATATACTCCTTAAGTTAAAAACATAAGAACAAGTATAATAAAACAAACCAAACTACAAAAAAGCTCATACGTTTTGGTTTGATGCGATTTGGGTAAACTACTAGTTAAATACAGTTTGTTATGGTTTCAAAAAATTGCTTAACCAAATTTTGCATATTGGTTTGGCTCTCATGACAAACTACATTGAGAACAATACTACCAACAACTCCACCAGTAACAAGCTGACAAAACATATACTCTACCATTCTAAATCGATGCTTACAGAAGGAAATTAGCAGCATGTGGAGACAAGGTGGAAGTAGAAGAGGAAGTGGAAGAAACACATAATAGTACAGAAAGAGTGAATGAAAATCTTTACCAAAAGATAAATTCGTTCACCAAAGGAAATATGCACTAACAATAAAAATATCTTTATGAAATTCCGAAAATGAAAGGTTTAAACATCAAATTGGATCATAGGTAATACTACCCAAAAATTATTAAACATGTAGGAACATATCCAATTAACTTACCGGAACAAAATGCACGAGGTGAACTACTCTCAATTAAAACACATTTCACTATTGGGTCTTCTTCCCATTGGTCAAGGAAATTTTTGTATTTCGTGTCCATCTCTGCAGCAAACTAATCCACAATGATTAAAAGCACAAAAATAGAAAGTGCTCAATATGGCAGAAAAAAACCATAAATAACAATGTACACCAAGAGCAGTTTTATCCTACTATTGCTTATTCCCACGCTGACAAGTTACATATTCTCAATCAGGAGTGCCAAAAGCTTAGCATGTAGCTCAAAGAATGCTTAGTGAAATAAGAGGCACCAGATCATCCTTTCTTATTTTGCAGCATCACATATAGAGCATAAAAAATTAAAGTGTTGGATCTTAGACACTATAATTTAAATAAACCCCAATAGGGGGGTTATTCTCACAAGTTGATATAAAATAGATGGATGGTTTAATAAGTAAAGGAACAATACGTTACAACTTGATTGGGAAAACATGAAATAAAACCCTTGATTCGTTCAATGATCTAGGAGAACTGTGATACAGAGTTTACTTAAGAACTACAATATCAAAATGAAGAAAGCATGTAGCTTTTGAAATTTCCAGTTACTTTCCAATGAACCATGTAGCTTCCACATTGTGTTTGATTAGCAATTGGAAATCATAGTGGAAAAGGGGCAAAGATTACTCCCAACAATAGAAGGGTTTGGTTAGCATTTAGCAATCACAAGTTTCAGATTTATCAATTGAGACAAGGGCTTGTTCTTCCAAACATACAAACTTACTTGAGTACAACTAAGTTCAATTATAAAAATTTCACTTCTATTAAAATAAATTCTACTAATTAAGTTCTAAATAGTTTTGCTTGATCATTTTCACTACTTAATAAGTTGTAATAAATTCAGTTTTACCTGTTCTAAAATATAAAAAACACCACCAAGATCACCTAAAGCATCTAACTTTCAAAAAACATCATTCTTTCTTCCAATGTCCATTAAAGAATTAAAGCCTGATACAATTTATAATTCTACGTTCAATCAGTTCCTTATTTGACAAAAAAATCTATCTTTTGTCCACAGCAGATCACTCAAATTGTTCACTATTTCAACACTCATTACTCTTTTTTCAAATCAGAGTTATAGGTTAATCTTATCAATTGATCTACATTACTTTTACAAGTCTATTACTACTATGTTAAATCAAACTACAATTCTAATCGAACAAATACAACTCCACAAAAACCAAAAACAACAATTAATTTCAAAAAGAGTACTTCAAAATAATAATAGAGGGACAAATGACCTAAGTTCATGGCGTTGAGAGCTCGAGGACGATCAAGAGTAATGACGGCGACACCATTAGGGTGAATGTTACCCTTGACAAATTCATCAGGAGCAGAAGCGGAAGCCATGATCGATAAGCTTCGATGAGAAAGAGAAGAATGAAAAGCTGTGAAAGGAAGGTAACTTGGGGAAGGAATGCAAGGAGATGATCGACCAAGAAATCTCGTAATGTCCAAAAGCTTCAGCATTTGACTTAATTTTTGGGCAAATTTTTCAGGGAGACAAAGAGTGGAAAGCTGAAATATTGTTAGGTGCAAATGTGCAATACCGCCAATACTCCATGACAAAATTTGTGAACATATTTTGTTTAAATATTTAAAAGTGTTTCTTGCATTTGCAAACATATTTTTTTACGCTGTTTATAGATTTAAATATTTAAAAGTGTTTTTTGTATTTGCGAATATATTTTTTTACGCTATCTATAGGTTCAAATATTTAAAAGTGTTTCTTGCATTTGCGAACATATTTTTGTACGTTGCCTATAAGCCGGAATACACAGACACGCCACTGAACCTGCGTGTCGCGTGTCGGATACGGACACGCGAAAATCCGTGTCCGACACGCCAAATGAAGTGTCCAACATTTTAATATTTTTTCGGACACGCGGACACGGCAAGGATACGGAAGGGACACGGCAAGGAATCAAGGACACGTTTTTAAAAAAAGATAATAATAAAAATTATTTTTTATTTCTACATGGTGTTGCCTCACCTCCATTCTCATTTTTTTTGTATATCCTCTTTGAATATTTGTTAATTGCTATTTGTTGGGCTTCTCTCTAGCCATTTTTGGCCCTTGTGCGCCACCACCACAAGAACCACCAACCTCTTGACCCATTTTCTAGTTTCAACTTTGTGAGTCATCTCTTCTCTTTACTCCAATTAAATTTCTAGTCTTATTTGGAGTTTTATTAAGTGTATTGAGTTTGATGTTGATTTTGTGTTAAGTTCATTGAATCTTTTTGGTGGATAAGAATTTGATTGATGAATTAAACATGTTTATGACTTAGGGTTTGAAGTGTGATTTGAAACTATGGGTTGTGTGTTGATTTTGTACTAGCTTCTTTGAATCTTAGTATGGGTAGTAATTAAATACGTTATCTTTGAACATGAAACGATTAGGGCTTGGATTTAGAGATGAAATTACTAATGATGTGTGTTTTATTCTATATTTTAGTGATGATTGATTAAATAACTTTAAAAGTTGCTTTAAGATTTGGTCGATTGGTTATTGTTGTGAATAATTAGTAAGGGTGATGATGTTAGTTGACTATGAAAGTGATTTTGATTGATTAAATTGGGAATAATAGTTACTAATTGTTGTGGTTTGATGGTTGTGAATTACAAATACCCTTATTAGGTTGTTATTGAAGTTATAGATACATGGTATTAGTAAGCCAAGAGCATAATGTCAACTTATCGTCGATGGTTGCTAGAGTAATTTTTCGTGTTGTGTTGACTATATTTCTTAATAGCTTTGGAGAATGTAACAAAGGATATCCTGATACGACAACTCTAATATTTGCCTTATCGTTATATGAATGTTATATTAAAATTGTAAGATTTAGTTGTGATTAGTTATTTTTGGGTAACGCGAGTCGATATGCTCAAAATTAGTTAATGTAAAGAAACGATTCACACATACTTCTACTTTAAATTGATGGAAAGACTTATGTTGTGTTGAGTTAATGATTTTGACTTGTATTGAATGAGTTGTGTGCGTGCTAGGGTAATCGGAAACTCATGTTGAATGGGTGATAGCGGTTAATTTGGTATTTAGTTTGGTATGTCAAAGTAGTTAAGGGAACTTATTAATTCTACTCATAACTTATATAGGTGCCCATTTCGTAAGAGGAAAGTAGAGCCTTAGTTGGGTGATTTTGTGACTTTTGATCGTGCAGTGACGCTTACAGGTACGTACACGCAGTAATAACCCTTATATTCAATTTTCTTTAAGACATTATTGTTTATTTTGATAGTATGCATTGTATTGAAACTATGAAGTACTAGTGAATACACTTTATATGAAGAGTTATCGACTATGAAGTCCTTGCGCTTAAAATAGTTTAGAGAATGAGAGTGTTGATAGAAGGCGGGAACCACCCCCTTATTTATTTAAGAATTAGATTATGCCTTAATTGTAGTTAATATGACTCCGTTATAGGTGAATTTCATATTCTATTGAGTGGCTCAGTGGGTTTTGGCGCACTGCTATCCCAGGACGCTCATTAATAGTTGAGAGTGGAAGTTATTCCCATCTGATAAGGTACTAGATTATGATTAGCTGGCGTGACTCAACTGGATTATGTCCGGTTGTTTTATTAGTCCCCTAGGTGAGGTTCGACGGGACCATCGTAAGGGGGGTATGAGCATGCTTGGGTCATTGGGCGCCGGGTGGCCGATAACGCCCCTTGACCGAGGTGTTACCATGCGGGCCTTGCAAACCCCAATATGGTGGCCTCTTCACTGGTTTAGTACCCCAGTGTGTTAGTTTTTCCCGAAGGTAGGACTCGAGAGGGTCAGCTAGAGGGGGCATGAGCTCATACTTTGCCAAGGGCGCCGGGTGGCCGATAACGCCCTTGGCCATGTCACTATGCCAGGAATTAGAGAAAAGATCCACTAATAGAAAACTATTCAATGATAGAAAGTTATTCATTGATCGAAAGTCATTTAATGATAGAAGGTTCATTCTTTGGTAGAAAGCTTACGCGTCGATAGAACGTACTCTTTGATAGAACATCCACTTATTGATAGAATAATTTATACTAGTGAGAAGTGTGCCTAAGTTAAGTTACCTCAAGGGTATTACGGACTATGATCACACTTACCTTAAGATAGACAAGCTCTATAAGGTCATGTGTTAGGTATTCTGTTAATGCCTTGGTCGAGTTGAACTATGCGTGTTTGGCAAGAGTTTATGTTTGAAAAGAGGAGCGTGAAGACCTGCATTCTACCCAAGAACACCTAGTTCGGGTTGGAAAGCACGTAATGAAATTAAGAAGTATAAGTGGCCGATAAACGGTTACTATCTGTGCTTGCGTTTTATGAAATCATCTTATGTTGTTTTATGATATAATGCTATCTAGTAGTTGGCCTTATTATATTTGATGCTAGTTACTGACGTGTACATGTTTGTGTTTATGTTTGTTTATTAATGACTTTCTATGATTGTCCTGCTATGACACATTAGCCTTGGGTCTAATGTCGAGCAGCCGGGGGATCATAGACAAGCATCGCAGGTACTAGAGCTTCTTTTGCATTGCATTGCATTTGGGGAGAGTGATGAGGGCGAAGCATACTTGTGTCATACCGCTATCTTTCGATTTTGTAGTTTTTGTTATCTTTTATAAACTTTGGTTGTATATGTTTTGTTATGAGGCCTTGCGTCCTCCCTCGTATATTTGTATTTTCGCTGCGTAGTTTATAACTCTGTATGGTTTTAAGGAGTTAAGTCTTTTTAAAACGCAAACGTCGACACTGGAACCACGATTCACGCTTGGCTTGTTGATTTGAGAAGCTGGCGACGAATCATTCCGCCGTGACATAGTTTTGATAGGTTGTTGGTGCCTTTACTTTATTAGCTTCTAAATAACTTTTGTCTTTCTACAAAGACGCACAGTTTTAAGGTAGATGCTGCCGAAATTTCCACTCACTCACCTTATTAAAGTTAATATTTAACATTTATCTAAATTCTTTTCCTTTTCTTTTATGTAACACCCGAATTTCCTGCCGTCCTTTACGGTTTTGGTTTCGTTAACGGGTCGGAAATTCTGGGGTGTTACACTGAAATCCTAGGTTTGGCTAAAAACTAAAAGTTAAAGAATTATTGGGTTGGCCTTAGGGTATTGTAGACATACTAGAGTACTAATATAATAAACTAAGTTGGATAATATAGAGCATTTAATGGACAATTAAAACTTAAAAAATAATAGAATTAATTATTTAATATATTAAACAAAGGGGCGGGTCGGTATACCTGTGGGTAATTTTTGGTGTTGTTACACGCCCATTTATCTTAGTGGATGGGTATTATCCGTCGAAATTTTAACTTTTATTGAAAAACGTTGTCCAAGTACGCCCGTTTTTCGAGCCGGGTGGATCAAGCCTAGCGGATAGTCCACCTTTGAACAACTCTAGTCTATAACCCCTATCTTCATTTGATTTAATTTGATATTGCCAAAGTTTTTAATAATAAATTAATTGTTGTTTGATATTTTGAAAATAAACTCATTAATTATTTATATTTTAACGCACTCGGGTATTAGATATATGTCATAAAAATAAGGAAATTTTGCATTTAGAAGACTAATCTAAGCCCATCGGCAAATAAAAGATCAACTTTTAATTTATTTTTTTAAGGGCTAACTTTTAATGTCAATTTGCAATCAAAGGGGAAAATTACTGTTTTGCTTTAATAAAACAGTTAATGCTTTCATTTACTCCAAACTTCGAAATTTATTGTATTTTCATCCAACTTCAACCTCTCTCATGCAAGTATACTGTTCAATCATTTTCAAGCATTCAATCTCTCGCACTCATTAATGGCTTATTCGCTCTAAATTGCTCGAAGATCTCTCGTGTATTTCATCTACCACGTTTTGCCCTTTTCATTTGCCTAAAAATCTGCAATTTACAAGTAAGTGTTTGTTTTAAATTGTTAAATTAGCCATTAAACTGTTGGTTTTAAAAATTTGAAATTTGATTATAATTTAGGGCTTATTCGATTTATGGTTGAAACTTGAAACTGATTCTTTTTTGAATTTTATTTGGGTTTTCCGTTGAACACAATGGAACTAATCTGTCAATTAGAGTTTAGTATGGGGGTAAATTTATTGAATCCAAAGGTGCTATTACGTATATTGAAGGTTTTGGTAGGACATTTGCAGTTGATTCTGATTACTTGTCCTTGGAATATTTGATGAATTTAACTACTAAGTGCAATGTAGATATAGGGATATATGGCCTTTTTTTTACTTGTTTTCAGTCTTTAGTTTGAAGGATAAATTAAGGAAGATAGTTGGGGAGAATGATGTCGTCTATTTGCAATGATAATGTGCCAATGAGTGAAGAACCACAACAACCACGAAAATGGGGCAGACTAACAAAGAATGGGGCTCCACATCTGCAGTCCCTGAGAGTGTAGCTGATAGAGCAGCTCAACCAACAAGAGTAGGTAGAAATGGAAGGTAGATTCATAATGGTGTTGGTTCAAGAGGTGGAAGAGGGTCTAACCTTAACCAACTCCATCTTAATGTCCACATTTTCCTTTTTTAACATAGCCATTCTACTCGTCATTTCATCTTTCTTTGCATTGACTTGTTCATCATTTCATTCAACAAGTGGCACTGTGCCTCTAGCTCTGTCAATTTCCCAAGTATGCCTTCAAGGTTATTAGTAAAATTGAGTTCCTTTTCCCATTCAAAAAAGCCACAATCGTCATTCTGCTAATCAAGAAGACAACTTACAGACCAGTTTCGGCAAACAAAGAGTTTCTTCCTTGTGTTAGGACTTAGGACCCTTTCGAATAATATGGATGTTTGCCTCTTCTTTTATAAAGCAGCAAATTGCATTTAAACTACAGCTTTGACCACTTGTTTTTAGAGAGAGATCCAAGATGAAGAAATCAAAGAAAGGGAAAGAGCAAGTGCAGAGAGAGAAAAAGCAAATGTGTGTGTGAGAGAGAGAAATGAATTACATTTGAAGTAAGATTGAAGTGTTCATTTAGAAGATTGAACGACTAGAATTAATTAAAGGAAATTTTTTTGAATTTTAAATGGTAACCTATTACAATGGGTTGTGATAACCTTGGAAGTCCTTTGGTTGCAAATTGACCTTAAGGTCAGCCCTTTAATGAATATATTAAAGGTTGGCCCGTTATTTGCATATGGATTATAGGTGTCTTTTAATCGCAATTTTTCCTAAAAATAAATTAATTTATTGTTTATATTATCTTTAAATCATCTTTGTAAGTTAAACCATTAAAAATAAACAATAACTGAGTTTATATTCACAATTTATACTAAATAGGTGATTTTATTTGAAAATTAATAATTTTTAAATTTATTTTCCGCGGATCAAGCGTTGGTTTATTTTTGTCAATTTTCTCTTTGATTTCTTAGAAAAAATTATTTAGATAATTCAACGTTTACTTGATTTTCCTATAATAATCCCAATTATTAAATAACCATGAATAATCTGAACTTTTACTTATATTTTCCAAGAGAATACCATGATAATCGGTAACCTGCTGTAAGAGGTAATTTTTGCCAAAAAACGATTAAACTAATTAAAATTAAAATAATAAAAAGGTTAATTAAAAAACTAAAATTTGAGTGGTCAATGTGGGGTGGTAGTGGGTGGTGTTAGGAGTTAGAATCATCTTCATTACTTAAAAGGTAATGGAGGGTCCATTACTCAAATCTAATGGTTAGAATTGCATGATAGAGGAAAATAGGAAAAATTTTAAGATTTTATTTTTTATTCTAAAATAAGTGTTAAAATCTTAAAATGAGTAATTGAGAAAAATAATAAAGAGGATCCTAATACATGGTCCAGGTGGAGTAGTAGTAGGGGAGGAAGGTTTTTGTTTTATGATTTATTTTTCTTTTTAATTCTTGATATGTATGTTAATTATTTAATTATCTTTTTTTCAATGTTAACCTATAGAACACATGTTACTATTTGTTGGGATTAAAGTTAATCAAAGTTGAGATTATTATATGAAAGATGTGTAAAATATTGGATTATATAAGATAATTTTTCTATTTTGTTGGAAAAATATTAATACTACAATTCTAAAATTTTACTCATTCTTCGAGAATAATTACGACTTTTGATTAGTTTTTGATAATCTCACCTTTGTCTTCAGTTTACTCACAACATACAAATGTTATTATTTACCGAATAAACAAGTCATTCTTTTAATTTTACTTTTTAAGTTAGAAAAATTACTATGAATAATACAACTTTTGTTAATTTCCCTATAATAATATCAACTATTGATTAACCATGAATAATACAAACTTAAGAGATATTTTCCTAGAAAATTCCTAACATTCTACTTTCCTACAGCGCAAAATAAAACATCTTTAGGTTTTCCCTAAGTTAAATGTCATCCATACTGCCTCTACTTACGGAAAGATTAGCAAGCTTTCTGCATGAAGCTAAAAGACCCTCTGAAATCGATCTCTTATTCTCTGTTCAAGGAGACTGAAGAAACCCTAGAACTTTGGTGAAGAGGTTTGATCTGCAAAAAAAAAAAAAGAAATGAGAAGGTTAAAATCACCACAAAAATCAGATTTTGAAATAGGAAAATAATCACAAAATCAGAAAAGATGAAATGGAAGGAGGAGATGGGAAATGAGCAAATGGGAAGCAGAAGTAAAATGACAAAGCAAATGGAAAAGTAGAAGGAAAGGAGTAAACCTGTGTGAACAGTGAAATCAATGTTCATTTTGCAAATTGTGAATAGTGAAGATTTTAGACTATTTTTATTAGTAACGGATAATGGATAAATAAAGAATTGAGGTGAAGCACTACATAGAACAACATCAACAACAATGTTTATGATAGAGTGCGTAGCGGACCAATGTAAGGTTTAGGAATTAAAGGTGATTTGAATTAGATACTTAAAGGATTAGAAATTTAAATTAAAAAAATTTCAAAATAATTAATCGGAAGATTAAGATTAAGAAATTTGAGCCTGTTGTAGCAAACGTCTTTTGATTTTGTAGTTCTTATGTCTTTTGCAAACTTTGTCTGTATATGTTTTGATATGAGGCCTTGTGTTATTCTTTGTATTATTTAAATTGTCCACTGCGTAGATTATGGGTTTGTATTGTTTAAAGTATTTTATTATTATTCAAGCGTCGACACTGAAACCACGATCCATGCTTGTTATAATGATTTAAGGAGTCGGCGATCATTCCGTCATGGTACGAGATTTTGTTTAGGCGATGACGCCTTGGATGAGTTTAGTTATTTTATTGTGTTTTATATTCCATCGCGCCCTCGATTTAGTTGAAATTTCCACTCACATTCTTAAAGTTTATTATTATTTTATTTATTTTGCTGTAACACCTGAATTTCCTCCCCTCCTTTACGGTTTTGATTCCGTATAAGGGGTTGGAAATTCAGGGGTGTTACAGGTATTCGAATTTTTCACAAGTTGGAGGCAAAATTAAAGACTGTATGAAAGGGACCAAACACTAAGGTTAAGTTCTACTCTTGCCCTCAATGGCCTGTAAGTTCCTTTTCTCAGTTGTAGTACTTCTTTTTCAAAATAAGGAGTTAATCTTGATTTTCTTTTGCTGTGTAGAATGATGATTGTTCCTTTTCTGAATGGAAAAAGAAATCAAATATCCTGATAATTCAGACCACTTGATGCACAAATTAACGGAGCTAGAGGCACAATGTAACTTGTTGGTCTAAAAGATGAGAAAATTCAATGCAATAGAAAATGAAATGATGAGTTTAATTTCTGCTTTGAAGAAGGAAAATGAAGACATTAAGATGGATATTGTTAGGAAAAAAACGGTTGTATTTGCCTCGTTTTCATGGGCTATGTTTGCCCTTACGTATTCAGCAATGTATATGCATTAGGAAAAACAGGAACAATATAGCAAGATGCTAGTTCTTTCCAACTTTTGTTTAGAATGGGATTGTGAAATTGTATGCAATGATTATCATTGCGTTTTTTGGTTTATGTTGCAATGTAGAAGTGGCAAAGTAATGAAGTATGTTGCAATTATTCCAAACTATTGAAGTAATGTAATTGGTTGTCTTTTAGTTCAGCTCGAATCACTCTCGATCTCATATTATACATAGATGAAACAAAATAAAATTACATAATTGTTCATTGGTTTAACAATACATAAACATAACATAATTTATCATTGTGTTAACAGTATATAAATATTACATAATTGTTCGTTGATTCAACAATACATTAACATTACATAATTGATCCGCCATTGAAGATGGAAAAAGAAATACTTACTTGTAATTGTAGTGAATATGTTCTCGAAAACAACTGTGCAAAACCACGAAATCGCTTATCTCAATCGAACCTCAAACCCATAAATGATGATCCGCCATTGAAGGAGGTTGAAGAAGTTCATTGTAAATTTTTCGTATCGAAGAGGTAATTTGCATGTAAGAGAATGAAATGATAAATTTAGAATTTAGTTTTACAGTGATGACTAATGTATTTGGTAGGTAGGAGCTTTCATTAAAGAGATTCCCGATTACCAGTAAAATAGCCTTTTATTTGCATATAAGAGGTAAAGGTTGATCTTTTGGAGAATAAACTAATGGTTAACCCTTTATTTGTAGAGTAGCTAAAAATTAGCCTTTTAAAAACAATTTTTCAAAGAATTTAACACTTCCTCTCTCTATATTTATGGGTAGAATGAATCTTCACTTTCATTACTAGGCGACATCTATTATAGTGATCGAGAAAGTAGAAGAAAATGAGCCCAACAGCTATAACCAACCAACTGTAACGGATTACTATTAAGCATACAATGCTTTAAGTAAACCAAAGGCATAGGTGAGATTATAGGATAATAGTTAAAAGTTGAAATTATTCTTAGGGAATGAGTGAAGGTTAAATTATTAATTACAATTATTCTTTTTATTTTAAAAGTATAATATTTGGATAAGTTTATTTTAATAATATGTTTTTACTAAAATTATGCTTGGAAAATAATTTATAAGGGAAATGAAAAGTAGAAAAGGGAAACAAAAAGGAAGCAAAGACAACGATAAGAATCTTTATTTGTTTGTTTAAGAGAAAAAGGAGGACAAGTAATAGAAAAAAAAATATTTTCTTTCTAAATTTTTCATTTCTGTAGAGATTTGATCATAAAAAAAATTAAGAAAACTAAACCTTTCAAATTCCTTTCTTTTATATCCCTTCCCTTTCCATACCATCTAATTTCTTCATGAAAACAAAAGTGTTAAAAGAGTTTTTATATTTTGTTTTATTTTTCTAATGTCATTAACCAATTAATTACAATTTAAGTGGAGTTTAAAGGTTGAAAGTACGCAACCGTACCTAGGGACGACATAGGGAATATTAACTTGACGGACCAATAGCCAATACACAAGCTAGCACAAAATTACAGTGTGAAAATTTTAATTTTAAGTACTATAATTATATTAAAACTCAACATAATTTCTAACTATACTGAAAATAATTTTATGAAAATATCTCAAGTTAGGTTGATACTGATTAAGAGCAAAAAAGTAATAATTTGATGACTAATAATAGAAAAGTATAAAATTTTAAAGGAATGAAAAATTAAGAAATAAGATGTTTATTATTATTGATATACAATAAGTAGGTGATAATTAATGTTTAATGAATTAGTGAAAATTAAATAATTTAACAAAAGATGTTTAAGGGTTAAAGAGTTATTTTTAAAAGAGATAAATGAATCAAGGGAAAAATTTAATCAATCGAATTTGGTTCTATGACCTGATTTCACAACTATACCATAGATTGTAATTGTTATTAAACATTATATACCATGTTTATGAATCTACAAACAAGGCTGACCCTTGGGTAGGCCCAAGGGGCAATTATCCAGGGCCTAATTTTTTATACTAGAAATCAGATAAGAAAATGGCCTTATGTGAGAGAACATCTTTAAAAGGAAAGAGCCTTATGTGAGAGAACATCTTTAAAAGGAAAGGGCCTAAAAATTCAGTGGACTGGCGACGAGTCCCTGCTCATGGGCGACGACTCGTCGCTTCTTGCGGTTTTGCGAGGAGTTAATTTTTCGCACAGAAGTTTGACGGTTATTTTGATTAATTTAGCAATAACCTCTTTTTCTTGGGATTCATATAAGTACTCCCATATTAGGGTTAAGGCTTTTAATAACAAATTGAGAGAGATCACAAGAGAGTCACTATAATTTGTGAGGGAGATTCTTGATTCATCTTGTAATTCTTTGTGGTTCATAGTGAAATTGTTCGATCTCGGTGCCGGTGGATGTAGCTATCACATTGATAATGAACCATATTGAATTTCTGGTGTTTTTTTTTATTGTTTGCATTGAATTTCTTTATTGTTTCATTATTGTTTCATCGATCTTGTTTCCGTTGTCACGCAATATATATTTTGCCATTTTAACATACTTCTTCTCTTTTATTGAGTTTCTCAGAGTTTTCCTTTATATTCTTTTTTTTTTACTCTTAATTTCTTAGTTATCCTATTTTTGTTGGTAAGTTTTATTAACCATAAAACGCGCTATATTTCTCAACATGACATTATTAATGCCGAAGAACCATTTTTACTAACCATAAAACATTTTGATTAACATCAGTGGCGGACCCAGGAATTTCAATTTGGGGGGGCAAAATCCGAACGTCACGTCGTTCGAATAATTTTTTTTTTAAAGAAAAATAGAAAAATACAAGAAAAATAGAAAATTACAATTTACAATATCAAATCCGATGTTAAAAGTTTTACAATCCAAAATATTAAAAAAAAAAATACAAGCGTTCAAATAAAAATTACAAATTCATCCTTCGAGTTTTCATATTTTTAAAGCGATCAATAATCTTTTCATCAGAAACTTGTAGAAACACTTCCTTCTCAATGTAAGTAACCAAACAATCATTCACTAGTTGATCACCCATGCTATTTCTCAACTTATTTTTGACAAACGTCATTGCGGAAAACACTCTTTCTACACTTGCCGTAGCAACAGGAAGAATCAACATCAACTTGATTAGCAAATGTATAAGAGGAAAAGTCTCATGTCTCCTTGTTTTAACAAGCATCATGGAAAGAGAATTGATATCTTGCAAATCATGAAATCTTTCATCATTTTGCATAGAATCCAAGAAGACATCAAGTTGAAGATCAAGAGCCGTTAAATCAAAACATGAAAACTCTTCGGGATATAAAGAAGCAAGTTTAAGTATCCTCTCTTTATCAAAAGATGAAAAGTTACCTCTAGGACTCAGGGAAGCCATGCATGTAAGTAACTCCATGTTCTTCTCATTAAAACGGTTATCAATCTCTTGAAGATGCAAATCAATTACTTCCAAAAAAATGTCAACGCGAAAATGATGTAGATTTGTTGCTTGTTTAGCAAAACGTCTTGATCTTCCTTGAGGTACATATTGAGCATCCATAGATGGAACATCAATCTCGTGTTTAGTACAAAATAAAATGACTTTGTCTAAGAGACTATCCCATCCTTGATCCCTCATCTTTTGCAACACATTCGTTGTACTTTTAACAAGGCTAATGGCATTCACAATATCTTGTTCCTTTCTTTGTAAAGCAACACATAAATCATTAGTGTAGCCAAAAATAGTCAACATGAAATGAGCCATAAAAATAAAATCAAAGGACTCCAAAGATCCTAAAACAACTTGAGCTTTGAGCTTATCATCCGGAGAGCCATTTTCTCCAATCTCCTCAAGCACTTTAACAATTGAAGGAAACAAGTTGATGATACTTATTAGACACTTGTAATGAGATCCCCAACGTGTATCTCCCGGCCTACTCAAACCACGTTCTTGATTCAAACCCGATCCACTTTCAATTTCCCCCACTTCCAAAGCTTGAGCCACTACTTGAGCTTGGTTTTTTCGAATAAGGTCTCTTCTCTTACAAGAAGCTCCCACCACATTTAACAAGTTTGCAAGTACGTCAAAAAGCCAAGTACAATTAACATTCTTTTTAGCAACCGCAACTAGAGTTAGTTGAAGTTGATGAGCAAAACAATGAATGTAATAGGCTCTTGGAGTATCATTCATAATCAAAGTCTTGAGGCCATTGTTTTCACCCCTCATGTTACTTGCCCCATCATACCCTTGACCTCTTATCATGGAAGGACTCAATGAATGTTCCATAAGCAAGGACATAATGGCATTTTTAAGAGACAAAGCGGTAGTATCACCCACATGTAGAATGCCTAAAAAGCGTTCCACTACCGATCCATTTTCTCTATTAACAAACCGCAAAACAAGAGCTAGTTGTTCTTTTTGAGACACATCACTTGATTCATCGGCCAAAATAGAAAAGTAACCATCACCAACCTCTTCTATTATGCGCTTAGTAGTCTCTTTTGCACAACAAGTGATAATGTCTTTTTGAATTTTGGGAGATGTTAATTGACAATTTTTGGGTGCATTTTGGAAAGTATATTTTCCTATTTCCTCAACCTTCCCCCCCAACCACTTCAAAAGCTCAAGAAAGTTACCTCTACTATATGACTCCTCACTTTCATCATGTCCCCGGAATGCCAAACCTTGGCCCAAAAGAAATCTCAAACAAGTTAAGGATGCATTCAAACGAATATGATATTCGTTCATTTGAACCTCACTCGCATTATCAAATACAAATTCAATTGATGTCTTCTTTGCATCTCTTAGATTCACATATTTCTCATAAGCAATATTATGAGCACTTTTAATTCCTCCAACATGCTTCTCAAGCCTATCAGGTTTACTCCACGCTCTAAACCCTCCGACAACAAATGCATCACCCCCCTTGTTAATTTCAACATCCCTCTTGAACAAATAACAAACAAAACAAAATGCGGCATCCATTTCAACACTATATTCAAGCCAATCCCATTTTTTGAACCAATTCAAACTAAAACGGCGTAACCTACCGGAGATATCTCTTTGAGGGAAATCATGTGTTTTTGGTTGGCAAGGTTTTTTGAGAATATATGCTCTCCTAACCGGATTTCTTTCATTAGGGGGATAATCCATTATGTTTTTCCTCAATCCCGGGTCATGAGGAAGAAGTTCAACATCATACACCCATTCATCATCCAATGGTTCATCACAACTACTTGAACCACCTACTTCCATATTAACATCTTCACTTGGAGGGGAACTTAAAGGAGGACTTAGAGGGGAACTTAAAGGAGAAGATTCATTGCCTTCGTTAGATGTTTGTTGGGATTTCATTCTTTTAAACAATAATTCACGAAGATCGGGTTGTCTTCCCTTTACTTTTGACTTTTTCGAACAAGGTGAACTTGAATTACTTGACATTTCCTAATTAAATTAAAAATATGACTCATAATTCAATAATCTCACTTACCAAATGCAATAATCTCATAATTCCAATGCAAAAATCAGTTTATAAACCCACATCAAATTTTATAATTCCAATGCAATAATCTCACTTACCAAAAATCAGTTCATAAGAGAATAATCAACAACAAATTATGTTGAAAAACGTCATAATTCCAATACAATACAGCAATAATCTCACTACCCATTGGCCATTGCAAAAAACGTCATAATTTTGTTGAAAAAACAACAAATTATGTTGCAATTCACCCAAAACAATCCAAATTTAGAATTTTCATAAGAGAATAATCAACAAAAGAATAAGATAATTAACAAAATTAATAAAATTAAGTTAAGAGAAAGTGAGAAACTGCGTACAGCGTACCTGACTACCTTCAATGGTAACTCGGGAAGACGACGGGACACGGGACTGTACTTAAACAGAGGGTTAGAGCCGGCGACCGGCGTCGTCACTCGTCACTTCGTCAGCAAGGAGAAGAGCAGGAAGAAGATTGAGGAAAGATTGACAGTCGAAGTGTCGAACACTCAGAGTCTCAGACGAAGACGAAGACGAAGCGATTAAGCGAAGACGAAGGTCAAGAAGCTCACCAAGTCACCATTGACGAAGCTCAGACCGTCAGACGAAGATGAGCGATGAAGCGAAGACGAAGAGGAAAAGGCAGGAATGATCGAATGAGGAAATTTAGGGTTTGTTTCTGGGTTTCTCTTTCTTCCGCGGTTCCGCCTCCAAACGCTTCTTTTCAATTTTTTTTAAATTTTTTTTTTTTTTTTAAAAAAAGCGGATTTAATTTTTTAAGATTGGGGGGTCCACTGCCCCCCCTTGCACCCCTCTGGGTCCGCCACTGATTAACATAATTTTATAGATTTTTCATTTTTGATATAGTATACGTTTGAAAAATGTACGAGGGGCTCATTTTTTTTCGTTTGGCCTAGGGCGCTTCTAAAATCCAATTAGAATAAGAGGAGGGAAGAAATAAACCATCTAAAATTAGTATTTGACGAGATTAACAATAGTAACATATTAGCACATATTAAGCCTTGCATTAACAAAACATATAATTCCACTTAACATAGAAAATACATTTTTGAAAGAAACAAAGTTCAAACCAAAAGTTGCAAACTCCCTATCTACTACTTACCCTAATTTGGTTCAGTGTATACATACCAAATTTAACTCTTTTTTGTCACAGCCCCAAGTTTGCCACTAACCTAAGTGCAAACTACAGAAATTGACAAACGTTTTCTTGCATTCAACTTTACAACCTACATAAATTCATTAGAATAGCCAACCTAATAAGATTTATTTATACTAATCAACCCATCTTTAATACTATGTTTGGATAGCAAATTAAAAAATAAAAGAAAATGAAGGGAAGAGAAGAAAGAGAAAGGAAAAGGAGAGGTAAAAAAAAAAAGAATACCAAAATATAAATGAAAATGAAGAAAAATAAGTGTTTTCCATTTTAACAGAAATTGTATTCTTAACGAATTTATCCATATTTTTCTTTTAAATCCTTCACCTCCAAATTCCTCCCCTCTTTTTTGTTATCCAAACAAGGGATCCCATCCTTTCAAATCCCTCTTGTTTTTTTTTTCTTTTATTTATCTCTAACCAAACACGGTGTTAATTATTTAATAATTAAGAATCGAGCACCTTGCTAAGCAAATTAAGGAGCTTATCATGGGCAGTCAAATGAGGGAAATGTCCATTAACATCCATAAATTCGACTCGTGTTTTAGCATTAACCATCTTCTTCTGCATGTAATGAGGCACAAATGAAGGAGCAACCACATCATTGATTGTGTTTATGATTGTGCATGGTGTTTCAACTTTCTCAAGAACATTCCTATAATCACCCAAGAATATAATCTTAGCAACAGCTAGGGCTACTTCTGGTCTCATTTTCTTTATTGTGTTCTCAAATATTTCACTTGTAATGGGATCTCCTCCTACTGCTATTGGAGCAAAAGCTGTAACCCATTGCTCGAAATTCGACTCTATTGTTGTTAGGATTTGCTTAATTTCTGCTTCATCAAACCCTCCTTCATAATCTTCTGTGTTTATGTACCTATAAAATTATATCAACAATTTAACATCTTAATTTTTGTGAAAACTTTATAATCATTCTACACTTAATTGTCAAAAACTGTTACTTTTACATTAAAAAGTGTTATTTTTTCAATCATAAAAATTCCAAAAAACAAAATAACGAAAGTAACACTTTTTTACCTGACATTAAAAAGTTGGCACACTTCACATAAAAGTATTATTCGCACCTGAACTCTACTCTACCGTCTATATATATGTGTTCTTAAATGTGCTATGAATTCAGCCTCCGCCTCATGAAACTTATTATATGTTCTCATTAAGTATGTTCTATTGAATTCTATATATATCTTACTAAATAGTGCCCGTGCGTACGATTTTATTAAATTTTTCGATATATTTATTTCAATTAAGAAATTAAAATTTTAAGAAATTAATTTAACATTATAATTATATCTTATTTCATTGTGAATAGTTGTATGCATTATATACATTGTAAGATTTGTATCATACTTTGCATTGTGTGCATAGATGATTATAAAAAGTTGGTTCATGACAAATAAATCACAACAAAAGACAAAAAAATTGATTATAAATATATTTAGTATAATTTATTTTTACTTGTATTTGTTTATTTTGAATAAAAGGGCAAATGGTTCGTACATCAAGCATACAATACAAAATTATGAGTATTTTTTAAAAAATAACATATGCTAACAAAATTTATATTAAATTAATTATATAAAATATTACAACTATTAATTACACACGTCAAACTCAAATTTAACATAAATATTTATGTAAAATTATTTTATAAAATTTTAAACAAACAAAATAATTTGTTTGAAATAAAAAAATATAAGTGGCTTGCATAAAGATAGTTACAACCTAAATATTACTCTCTCCGAACCAATTTAGTTGTCCCATTTCCTTATTTGGCAAAGTCTTTTTAGTTGTCTCATTTCTATTTTTGTCAATTTTTTTTATCTAAATATCCTTAGTTCACACAAGTAATTACGAATATACTCCCATATACCTTACTTACCCAACTACCCTTCACTACTTACTCTTCACTAATTACCCTTTACTACTTACCCTTTTTAATGGACCCTACACCATCCTTAATAACCGTGTCCAAGCAAATGAGACATCTAAATTGGTTCGGAGGGAGTATTATATTAAGCATTGCATTTAAGTAACTAATGGTATTAATAAAAAAATCTTAATAAAAGTATATTATCTTTTAACCATCTCAAAATATCCAATACACTTAAATAATACTCATTTAATAAATAAAATTAATAAGATTTTATAATTAATTGAAAAAATGAAATAAAATACATGGTTTGTAATACATTAAATGATGTGACCTAAAAAGTATAATATTAATTAATATGGATGATATTATAGGCATAGTTAGAAAGTAATAAAGTCAAAGAGATAAATATTAGTCATAATGACATCATCATTAAGTTCTGGAGGAAAAAGTTTTGTTGAGGTTGTAACACGTAAGCAATATTAAATAACAACGATATCAGCGTGTTTTGTTTTAGTAATAGTTATAGATTTGGTTATAATTTCACATGCATAATTTGTATTTTATTTCTCATATACATTTTTATTTATTTTTCTTATTTTATACACCTTGAATTTTTATGATATCTGAGTATAGTTTTATAGCAGGGAAAAACATACGAGTATATAACTTTTTTTTTTTAATATGGAAGTATGCTAGAGAATAATCATTAGCAAGGGAGAAGAAAGAATTAATCTTTCACATAGGTTGTAAGAATCACATCATACTTATTAAAATGATGAAAAGAGCAACTTCTAACCGCTAGACTAGTCTATGATTCTGTTATCTGTAAAGTTGAAAGTGTGAAAAGGTATGTAGCAAGAACTCCCTCCGCCCCATTGTATTTACATCATTTTCTATTTTAAACCGTCTTATTTAATTTGCATTATTTCTATTTTTAGACAATGGTCTATCACTTTCTTTTAATCTCATTCATACATTTTAATTTTCTGTTAATTTCATCTACATAATTCATTTTCTCTCTTTATTTATTACTATTTTCTTAAAAATATACTAATTTATTTTTGATACAATTCAAAGAGTACAAAATAGTATAAATTAGATAAAGCTTGTTTGAGATGATGTAAGAAGCATGTGAAGGGATGGATTATGATGATGACTTCCATCCATTCAAGGTGGCTAAAAACTACAAATAGAGTGTCCAAAAGCTGACATCAGAGCTTGTGTATAATAGTTGCGGTTACCAAACAACAAGGAGTGTAATAAAGACAAAGATTTAATTTTTTAAAAATTTATCCTACATATTTCTTACAAGCATATCAATAGGAAACAGAAGGAGCAATACTATTATGGATGGTCATGGATCGGGTCTAGATTGAGTTCAACTAGGCTTGGACCCATACCAAATAATTTTTAGTAGACTCATTTTCGGTCTCGAAAACTTAGGATCTGAAAGATTTAAATCCAAACTCAAACCTGTCGAGTCTAATGGGCATATGGTCCTAAAAAGGTCTTAGTTCAATGATTCATGAACTTAATAATTTTACAATTTAAAGGTTTTATTTGTACTAAAATGAGTGTACATGTTGTACATAAGTCTAAATTAAGTCTAAATCACTATGAAAATAGGTTTTAAAACAAATTTAAAATTGATTTTAAATTGTTTAATTGGTTAGGTCTATATCAGGTCTGACGAGTGTGTACCGGATTTAGCGGGTCTGGATTTAAATGAGTCTGGAGATATGATTTGGGACGTAAATGAGTCCGAAGATATGGTCTGGGTCTTAAGGCCCTAGATCCTAACCCAAAACCTTTTATTAGATCCAGACTCAATCCCAAATTTATAAGATCTCAAATAATTAAACCCAAAATTTAAAATACCGACGGATTTGAGATGAGTCTAATAGGTTCCGTTCTAGACATGACCATTTCTAATTGACAGTATTTAAAAAAAATGGTTAGTGAATGTCTTACTTAAAACTGCAAATTTTAGTAGTGATTTTATTTTTTGAAAAAGGGTTTATCCTCAAATTGAGACTAATGGATGTAATTTGTGGATTTTTTCCATGAAATTAATATATATATATATATATATATATATATATATATATATATATATATATATATATATATATATATATATATATATATATATTTTGTTGTATTTTTGAGAAGTTTTGAATAATTCTAACATTATTCAAAGGAAAAAAACAAGTGGATAGAAATAACTTTTCATTGAATAAATCTGTGCCACTTGCTAATTATTAAATAGTTGTTTTTAGCTTTTATTACAAGGCAAAAAGTAAAGAATTGTCCTCATTCTTAATGCATTTTGCATCACACAAGAAAATTTTTCTAGACATAGAAGGACGACCTTCCATTAAAATACTCCTTTTTTTTTGGGAATGCGATAAGCCAACTTTTTCTTGTTTAATAAAATTATGACAACTAATTTTTAACTTTAATTTATAGCCTGCAACAAATTTGTGTATAATAATATTAATTTTTTTCAACTTACTTAAATATTTGTTGTAATGGTCATTATCCCAATGTTTCACACTACTTATATATATATTGGTTATTCATTTTAATTTGTTTTTCTTAGTTGAAAATAAAGTAAAAGTCTCGTATGCACTTAGTTCGTACTAAAAAATATATATCTTTCTATTTAAAAAATAAATAAAATCAAGTGATTTAAATTAAGCGAATATTAAAATTAATGTACATTATTTTATCGTAAATTAAGTACATACAAAATTTACTCAATTTTTTTTTTGAGAACAAAGAGAAATTTGAAGTGATAGCCAAACATAAATTGAATTTTATAGAAACTTTTTATTTGAAAGGATTTTCATAGAATCTTTATTAATTGTTTAGACAGAACCGGCAATCACGGCATTAGTTATCACAATCTTTAATTTACAAAATTTTAAATTATTAAATTAGCTAGTTATCATATTTTATGCTACTCACATAAAAATCGACAAAATATACTTTATGATAATAACCATTTTTAATAAGATGCAAAAACATATAATAAATTCTTTGTTTCTAAGTTATTTAAAATTTTGAAATAAGCAAGAGATCATAATGATAAAGGTTCAACAAAAACGAACAACAGTTTATCCAATTTATGCCAAAACGAATAGATTAATTAAGAGCATTAAAACCTTCATTAATCTAAGATGATTCTCTTAGACATTTAATTGAATATTTAAATAAAAATTTTTCTCATCCTTCTTATCTAAATTACTACTATCAAATAAGAAAAATTTTAAAATAAAAAGGATGACAACGATTTTTGTTTGATTTTTTTTGTTACTATATATACAAAAAAGGATACTATGTTATAAAGTATGAACATTCTAAAAATTTATGTCATAGTTACTTTTCTGTGTAACATAGTTACTTTTACAATTATGTGTTTTTGGCTCAATCGTGACCATAAATTTTTTTATTTTAGTGAAATCAAGGGTTTAAAGTCCTTCTTACCTTTCTCATTTTCAACATCCTTCTCATTATATATATATATATATGTAGCCTTAAGCGCTTTATACGAGAAAGAATCTGATTTTTAATACAGTATTTGCTTTTGAAATTGGAAACATAAGAATTTTTTTTATCATGATTTATTATTTTACCTTTAAATCTCTCTTTGAAAGTTAGATAATTTTCTAACATATCAATTGTTCCTAATTTCCATATAAAATTCTCTTAAAAATTAAAATGACTAATAATAAAATGAAAAAGGGTAAAAGTAGTTTAAATGGTATCTTAAATCCGTAAAATTTATAAACTATCTAATTTAAACTTATTTTATACTATGAGGCAGTAGGTTATTAATATAATTATAAATTTTTGATATAGGTCTATTTTTACCCAAATTTAATTAACAATATTACACCTTTTAATAAATAAATATTTTCTATTAATTTAATAAATTAGTAAATAATTAATAATTTATTTTATAAATTATACCAAAGTTCCAGAAGTCATATAACATGTTTATTAGGCCATTTGAACTTATAAAAGTCATGTATGATGTTTTATTATTTTGTATAGACATTTTATCGATAAATAGAATAAAATAGGTTTAAAATTATTTGAGTCCGAATAAAATATTATAAAAATTATATGATGTTCCAGAAGCTATTTTAAGGGGTATAAAATTTTAAATAACCATTAAAAATTATGTGGGGTATTTTTAATAATTAATATCGTTATTTTACCAATAAACTGAATAAAATTTATTTAAGTCCCTATATGGTCACGAAAATCCCACACAAGGTAGGGTCCGGGTGGGGGTTTTTTCTTTTTCTTGAAAGATACGAACAAATCATACCTGCTCTCTCAAGGAGGGAGTAAAGAGAAATGTGCGCAGTCAAGAAACTCCCAATTAATACCTACGCCCAGTAAAAATTGAACCCTAAACTCTGTACTTTACATGCAGATATTTTATCTATTAAGCTACAAATACTTTTTGGTATTAATAATAAAATGTGGAGTATTAGTTAATTTTATTTACACCCCTTATAATTGTACCGTTTTAAAGTGCATATAGTATTGTAGAGTGTTAGTGTTAACAAGTGAAATCAAATTTTCTATTTTTTAATGTAAGAAATTTAAATAGTGGTAGATTGATGATTTCAATCTTAAAGAGCTTTAACTTTCTACTTAAGCTTATGTTGCAAATTAAATTAATTATAGTAAAAAAAGTTAAAGAGTACGTAATTCCTCAACTGAATAACTAATTATTTTTGGATTAAGGTAATTTCAATAATTAATCATTTGTAATATAAATGGTGAGAATTAATTTGACGAAAATGAAAGTCTCAACTATTAGATCAACTGATAATTTTGTTGAATGGTATAACTTAAGAAACCCTAAAAGGCCATCAATTTAAAGAAAAAAAAAATAATAAATTGAATTAAAAATAGAAAAAAAAATAAAGAATATGATGAATTACTTACCTAGGAGATGCTCCAATGAGAATAAGCTTCTTAAAAAGTTGAGGCTTCTTAATGGAAGCAATGCAGCCAATCATACCAGACATAGAATGTCCAACAAAAACACATGATTTTATATTCATTTCATCCATCAAACTCAACAAATCATCAGCAAAAGCATATAAAGAATCATACTTAATAGCATCAAAACTATTATTACTTTGAACTTTATCATTAAAATTACCAGAAAAATTCCAATCAAACAAAACAACTTGATGTTTTTGTTCTAGGGATGGAACTATTTTTTCCCAAAGATATTGATTTGCACCAAAACCATGTCCAAGAACAATAATTTCGTCTCCGGTACCGGAGATTTTCGCATTCATGGATGCTGAAAGGCTCTTGAGCATCACCATGGTTAATGCTAGCAAAAGAAGTTGAAAGAGAAGAAGTTGTAGGAAAGAGGGAGAGTTTATGTCTGAATTGGTTCTTAGTTGAGTGGGAGTTGAGATTTTGGCTTGTCTTAAATAGAAAAAGGTGATAGTGTTTCTAGCCATTCATTATGAAATCAATGGGACCATACCTAATTTTTTAATATATATATATATATATATATATATATATATATATATATATATATATATATATATATATATATATATATATATATATATATATATATATATATATATATAAGGGAGGTTTCCAATAAAAATGGTGTTCAAAATCAGAAGGATAAGAAGCATTCTACACCACTGAATTCAAAAAAATAAAATAAATCTAAGGTTACGATCGAGTCAAAAACACTTAATTTTAAAAGTCACTATGTTACACAAGAAAGATACTATGTCATAAATTTGAAAAAATGTTCTTACTTTATAATATAACATCTTTTTTTTTGTATATATAGTGACTAAGATTAATTTTTTTTATCCTTCTTATTTTTAAGTATCCTATTTATTTGATTCTACATATATATAACAACTTGAACAACTTAAAGGTTGAAGAAATTAAAAAAAGAAATTATACATTAATTTCATAGGTTTTGAAGATGACGAGGAATTGCAAGAAGCAAATAACCAAGCTAAGTACTGTTATGAATGGTGTGGCTTGAGTGCACATTTGGTGTGTGCATTCATGTGTGACTCTTGGGTTTGGAATCCAATGAGTATGTTAATGTAGGTGTATTAAGTTGAGTCTTGATGATTGTGGTTTATGATGATGATTAAAGTATGAATTAATGAGTTAATCATGGGAGTTATGGGACTTAATGAAGAAGTGTAAAGGTTTAAATCAAGATGCTCTACAATGCAAAGTCGAGCAAAACTGTTAGAAGCTCACTGAAGTGCCGCTCAACCAGCTCGCTCGATCGAGCGAGCTTCAGAATGGGTCGAGCGAGCAGAAAGAATGTAACCAGAAACTTCCTGTAGCCCGCTCGACCAGGTCGCTCGACCGAGCGAGCCTCTGCTTTGGTCGAGCGATGTCTCTAATGCTCCTAGGATGCTGTTTTTGACTCTTCAAGTTCTTGGGGATGTTTCATTATCATTTATTCATAGTTTTAATGTACTTAATGTTACTTAGTGAGATCTCTCCTATAAATAGAGAGCTATCATTCACACATAGTAATCATCCACAAAATACACCCTAAGCCAAACACTAGCCTATATCTCTTCTCTTGTAATTCTCCATATTTGAGAGTTCTTTGAACTCCTTTGATAATATAAGAGATACTACACACCGGAGGACGTAGCCTAAGTTGGGTGAACCTCGTTAAATTTTTTGTGTCGTTTTATTGCATTACTTTCTCCTACAAACATCGATATCATTGATAGCTTAATTTGTTTGTCACAAAACCTCATACATTCGATCTTGGCAATATTGGAGTTTGAAACACATTGTTCGAACTCTAATATAGCATTGTTTTCAATTGGTATCAGAGCCAAGTTGTTGTTATCGTGTTTCGGAGGTCATATTGGTGCGACATGGCTAAAATGATAAGTATATGTTCTGGTTCTTGAAAAACCGCAGGATATAATGTGTTATATGCTGTGGTATTTCAAGAACCGCAACATATATCCTTTTCCTTTTTTTCCTCGCTTTTTTAATCTATTTTATTTTGCGTCTTCTAAAAACTGCAGCATATCTTTCGCAGTAGATAAATTTTTTTTTCCACTAATGTGTATATCAAAGGCATCATGGACAATATTGAGGCCTATAGCAAAAGCTCAAATAGGGGCCCTTAAAAAACCGAGTGAGTAACATTATTTTGACTATAAAAAATATTTTGTCTTTATCAATGCATTTTAGTACACAATTTGCTCCAAACAAGTATTAAAATTAATTACACTCTAAACACCCAAAAATAATTAATAAATTACACTCTAAGCCCACCCACCATAGTCCATAAAACGAATAGCAATCGTCTTCTTCATCCTTATTCATAACCCAATTTTAAACTCCTCTGCATATCTCAACTCTTGTCTTCTTCACCGATCTTCACCACCCAATA
>NC_080055.1:17722055-17744555 GCF_026212465.1 Amaranthus tricolor
ATATATATATATATATATATATATATGTATATATATATATATATATATATATGTATATATATATATATATATATATATATATATATATATATATATATATATATATATATATATATATATATATATATATATATATATATATATATATATATATATATATATATATATATATATATATATATATATATATATATATATATATATATATATATGTATATATATATATATGTATATATATATATGTGTATATGTATATATATATATATATATATATATATATATATATATATATATATATATATATATATATATATATATATATATATATATATATATATATATATATATATATATATATATATATGTATATGTATATGTATATGTATACATATATATATATGATATGTATACATATATATATATATATATATATATATATATATATATATATATATATATATATATATATATATATATATATACATATATATATACATATATATATATATATATATATATATATATATATATATATATATATATATATATATATACATATATATACATATATATATATAAATATATATATATATATATATATATATATATATATATATATATATATATATATATATATATATATATATATATATATATATATATATGCATACATACATGCATATATACATATATATATATGTATACATACACACACACACACACACACACACACACATATATATATATATATATATATATATATATATATATATATATATATATATATATATATATATATATATATATATATATATATATATATATATATATATATATATATATATATATATATATATATATATATATATATATATATATATTCTTTTTTTTTTGAACTGCATGAATATGAACAATGAAAAGATGATGATATATGGCAAACTAAAGAAGCACACTCCAACAATGAGGAAACAATCAACCCAACTCAAGTACCCCATGCAAGTAAATGTGAGCCGAATGACAGAATATACATTGCCTACTAACCAACCAAATGCTCCCCCAAGCTAGACTTGGGTTCATCAAATAGGGTCAAAAAATTTGTAATGCGGTTAGTCATGAAAGAAAAGGTGGGGCTCAAAATAAAGAATCAAATGGCAAGTTGTGTCTTCAAAAAAAAAAATGTTGCCCGGCTTCTAGCAAATGAGGGCCTTCTATCATGCTCATCATGCAATTACATAGCTAACGAGACCAGTACCAAGCTAAGATGGAGATCAGTGATACACCAGGAACTAATCACTCAAGAAGGAAATAGTAAGATAGAAATCAAAGCCCAAATCCTTACAAGGTTAACTCTTCCTTGTTCCAAACAATAGATAATAATGCTCAAAAACACAAGTTTCAATAATACCAAGGAATCTGAAAAAGAACCCAAAAGTCCACAATGACCAGTCTCAGCAATCACAAGTGTTAAAAATTTCAACCATAGGGCACAGGGAAACATACTTTGTCAAAAAGTCCAAAAGGGGCATCAAGGGAGAAAGAAATACATTACAACTAAGAAAGCAATACAATATTTTTGGTCACATGTAAACTCCCACTCCTAATGAGTTGTACAAACCATGCAACAATCCTAAGAAAGCAATAAAAACACTCAAAGCTAAATTATGAAAAGAGTTGGGAAGAAATCACCAATTAACTTCCTAATACAACCTGAAGTACAAAAAATCATCACGTTATCCAAAGCGCGACTTGCAAAAGAACCTGCAAAAGGAGATAAACAACCAACTCCAACCAAAACAACTACACTAAAAGCAGTGGAATAATACAAGAGAGTAAGCCAAAGCAAAATATATACAAGAGAGTAAGCCAAAGCAACAATCAAGACTCCCCCCAAGCCAAACCAAGCACTGTCCACAGAGTTTAAGAGGGGGGCAAGACCCACTAACCCAGGGAGAGCAACGGACCCGAACGGGGCAGGGAAGACCCAGGTGGGTCCAAATTTTTTTTTTTCGCCAATCGAGTTACATCCCGACAGTGCTGGTTTTTTAAGGTCCCGCACGACCCTCTTGTTCGACCAACTTAAGAGGAGGAAGAAGGATGAATGTGGATAACTTCCATCATTCCAACAACATTTCCTTCATGGTAAAGCTTTACACGTTGTCCATTGACCTTGAAAACATCACCTTTCTCATTTTTCAATTCCACAGAACCGAACTTATTCACATTAGTAACCAAGAAAGGACCAGACCATCTAGACTTTAGCTTTCCGGGGAAGAGCTTGAGTCGAGAATTGAACAATAACACCTTTCTTAGTTTTCTCCTTATAAATCCGAGCACTATCATAGGCGGACAATCGAAACTCATCCAAATCATTAAGTTGAAGAAGCCTCTTCTCCACCGCCAGCTTGTTATCCATGTTAAGCTCGCGAATTGCCCAATAAGCTTTGTACTCTAACTCGACGGAAAGATGACAGGATTTTCTGTACACAAGCCAGTATGGGGAAGTGCCAATAGGTGTTTTGAAAGCTGTTTTGTAGGCCCAAAGCGTGTCATCAAGCTTCATACTCCAATCTTTCCTGGACTTTGCAACCACCTTTTCCAGTATAGATTTGATCTCGCGGTTGGAAATCTCAGCTTGACCACTTGTTTGGGGATGATATGCAAGTCCAGTACGATGATAAACTCCATACTTCTTGAGAAGAGAATCCAACTTACATTCATGAAAGTGCGAACCACCATCACTAATGAGAGCTCTAAGAACCCCAAATCTCGAAAATCTGACTTTGCTTAGTAGCCGGATGACCACTTTAGAATTATTGGTGGCAGATGCGATTGCTTCAACCCACTTAGAGACATAGTCGACAACGACCAAAATGTAGCAATTCCCATTAGAAGATGGGAAAAGTCCTATATAATCGACACCCCAAACGTTAAAAATTTTAACCTCAAGAATACCAGTTTGGGGCATCTCATGTCGCCTCGAAATGTTGCCGGTCCTCTGGCAAGAATAACATGACATAACAAAGGACTGAACATCCTTGAACATCGTGGGCCAAAAGAAACCAGACTCATTCAGCTTGCGAACGGTTTTATCTGGCCCATGATGTCCCCCATAGGTTGAGCTGTGGCAGCGCTGGAGGATCCCATGGACCTCCCACTCAGGAATGCACCTGCGATAAAGTACATCTGCACACTCACGGAAAAGAAAAGGATCATCCCAAAAATAATATCTAACATCATGCAAGAACCTTTTCTTTTGTTGGTAGGACAAATCAAGAGGCAAAATGCCGCCTACCACATAGTTAGCATAATCCGCAAACCACGGACCCTGTGATGTGACCGCAAACAACTGATCATCAGGAAATGAATCATCAATAGAGGAGGAGATCTTACCATCATCATACCTGATTCTAGACAAGTGGTCTGCAACTACATTCTCTGCTCTTTTCTTATCACGAATCTCAATATCGAAATCCTAAAGTAAGAGAATCCACCTAATAAGCCTTGGTTTGGCTTCCTTCTTAGCAAGAAGGTACTTTAAAGCTGCATGGTCAGTATACACAATAACCTTGGAATCAAGAAGATATGATCTAAATTTTTCTAAGGCATAAATAACAGCTAAAAGTTCCTTCTCTGTGGTGGCGTAGTTGACCTGAGCCTCATCCAAAGTCTTGCTAAAATAATAAATGGCATGCAAAACCTTGTCCTTTCTTTGACCGAGCACAGCTCCAACCGCAAAATCACTTGCATCGCACATAATCTCGAATGAGAGTTCCCAATCGGGAGGGCGAATGATGGGTGCGGTTATGAGAGCTTGCTTTATCCTGTTAAAAGACTGAACACACTCCTCTAGTAAAGTCAAAAGGCGCATCTTTAAGAAGAAGTTGGGTTAGTGGTTTAGCGATTTTAGAAAAATCTTGAATAAAGCGGCGGTAAAACCTCGCATGACCAAGAAAACTCCTTACCCCTTTCACATTAACTGGTGGTGGTAATTGCTCAATCACCTGTACCTTGGCTCGATCTACCTGTATGCCCTTATCAGAAATAATGTGACCAAGAACCACACCCTCAGTCACCATAAAGTGACACTTTTCCCAATTTAAAACCAAATTACATTCTTCACATTTTTTCAAAACTTTAGTGAGATTAGCCAAGATTCAAAAGAACTTCCATACACACTAAAGTCATCCATAAAGACTTCCATGATACACTCTAGGAAATGAGAAAAAATGTTCATCATGCAACGCTGAAATGTAGCTGGTGCATTACATAACCCAAATGGCATTCTACGATATGCAAAAGTACCATAAGGACAAGTGAATGTTGTCTTCTCTTGGTCATCAGGATGAATGGGAATTTGAAAGAATCTAGAATAACCATCCAAATAACAAAAATATTTATGACAAGCTAAGCTTTCAAGCATCTGATCAATGAAGGAGAGAGGGAAATGATCCTTATGAGTAGCTAAATTCAGTCTCTTGTAATCAATGCACATGCGCCAACCAGTGACAGTTCTAGTGGGAATTAATTCATTTTTATCATTCTTAACAACTGTCATCCCACCTTTTTTTGGAACCATTTGCACAGGAATTACCCACTTAGATGCAGCAATAGGAAAAATAATGCCTGCATCAAGTAGTTTCAATACCTCACTTTTCACGACTTCTTGCATGTTAGGATTTAAGCGCCTTTGTGGTTGAATACAAGGCTTGTGATCTTCTTCCAAATGAATCCTATGCATGCAAAAGTCGGGACTAATACCCTTCAAATCATCAACACTATACCCAATGGCCTTCTTATGAGTTTTCAGAACATCCAAAAGTTGGGAAAGTTGGGCATCATTGAGTGTAGTGCTGACGATAACAGGATGGAGCTCTTGCTCATCAAGAAAAACATACTTAAGATGGGAAGGGAGAGGTTTTAGTTCGGGCTTCTTTACCTCAACTTTGCATATAGGCCAAACTAACCTCTGCACGCTCTTGCTCTTGCTGTGACTAAGCTCTTCATTACAAAGAGCTTGTTCAATAGCATCAATTTCAGTCTTCCAAATGCTAGCATCACCTGTAGAAGATTCAAGACAAATAACGGCCTCCAAAGGATCTTTCATAAGAGTTAGTGGCAAGTTATCATGAAAAATCTCATCAACTACATCAATAACATAGCATTTTTCCTCAAGCATGGGACCTTTCAAAGCATTGCTCAGGTTGAAAGTTACATTGTCACCCCCCACAGAAAGTGTAAGTCTACCATTTTTCAAATCAATTACTGCTCCTGCCGTATGAAGGAAAGATCTTCCTAAAATTAAAGGAATTTGTTGATCTTCCTCCATATCAAGAACAACAAAATCAACAGGGATATAAAACTTACCTACCCTAACAGGGACGTCCTCTAAAATACCCAAAGGATATTTAACAAAATGGTCAGCCATTTGTAGAGTAATATTAGTAACTTTTAGATCACCCATTTTCACTTTAGAACAGACAGAAAAAGGCATCACACTGACACTAGCTCCTAAATCACATAAAGTTTTATCAATAAACAGTGTTCCAATGTGAAAAGGGATGGAGAAACTACCATGATCTTTCAGTTTTTGAGAGGATTTATTTTGTAGCAAAGCACTACATTGTTCAGTAAAAGCAACTGTTTCCACCTCACTAAAAGCTCTTTTCCTAGTCAATATGTCCTTCATGAATTTAGCATAAGCAGGCACTTGTGTGATTAATTCAGTAAAAGGAACTGTTACCTGCAAATTCTTAACCACCTCCAAGAACTTACCGAACTGCTTGTCAAGTTTGTTCTTCACTTGGCGGTTGGGAAAAGGAATTGTGATGGGAGGCAGTTGCAATGCCTCTTCTTTCGCTTTCTCCTTCTCGTGCACTGCCACAAAAGATGCTTCATCAATAATCACTTCAGAAATGGCCACATCTTTCGAATTTGACTCTCCATTGTGAGGCATGGGTGGCTCATCATAACTCAACCCGCTCCTTGTAGTGATTGCATTGGCGGTCTCCTTGCCATGTGGTTGAGTAGGTTGGCCGGGCAATGATCCTGCTTGTCTAGAGAAGCTAGATGCAGCTAATTGAGCGACTTGAGTTTCAAGCATTTTATTGTGTGTACCGAGTTGCTCAAGCTGTTTGGCCATTTGAGCCATCATGGTTTTCAACTCCCCCAATTCGGATTGGGGTTGTTGGTTCTGAAATTGCTGCTGTTGATGGCCTTGAGGAGGCCTTTGGAAACCGGGTGGTCCTTACTTGGGTTGATATTGCTGATGTTGTCCATATTGTTGTTGTGGTGCTTGTGGTGGAAAGTGTTGCTGTTGAGGATTTAACACATTATTGCTGCGATATGACAAGTTAGGATGATTCCGAATTCCAGGATAGTAGCTATTGTTGTTGAATGGAGGACGAGCTTGAAAAGCATTGACTTGCTCTGCCACTCCCATAGCTCAATTGGGATTAATAGAACACTCCATTAGAGAATGACCATGCACACCGCAATAATCACAAGCAACTCCACCTTGGCTAGAGGTAGCCATAGCATTGACGGGCATAGATGTATTAGCACTCATGCGCATCCCATCAATTTTTGCATTCAAAGCTGAGATTTATGATGATAGAAGGGAATAAGTTTCAACTTCATGCTTCCCCTTCCTTGGTGCTTGAGCTGCGCGCCTAGATGAGCTATTCCATTGATTTTCAGCAAGAGTATCCAAGAGTGAAATAGCCTCAGAAGTTTGTTTGTTCATGAAAGAGCCGCCAGCCGCACCATCTACCATCCTCTTAGTCTCATTATCAAGACCATTATAAAAAGATTGTGTAAGAAATTCCTTCTCAATACCATGATGAGGGCACATATATTGGTAATCATTGAATCTCTCCCACGCATCATGAAAAGTCTCCCCCGCATCTTGTGAGAAACTATAGAGCTTAACTCTGTAGTTATGAGTCATATAACCGGGATAATACTTCACTAGGAAAGTATCAGACAATTGCGCCCAAGTAGTAATGGTGTTGGGAAGAGAGTTATACCAACGTTGAGCCTTGCCTGCCAAAGAAACGAAAGAGGTACAAGTAGAGCTCGTCGTCAGTCATCCCGGTAATCTTTTGTAGAGAACATGCTTGAATGAATTTCTGCAGATGATCAACGGGTTCTTCATTGTCAAGACCATAGAATTGATTTCCCATGATCATATTCATAACATGGGATTTGATGTCGAAGTTTCCAGCATTAGTAGCCGGCATCCTAATCCCCGCGGTAACATTGCTAGCCTTAGGCAGTGTAGACTGCCTAAGAGCCTGAGCCGCCATGTCAAGAGATTGAGAGGCCTGTTGAGCTTGTTTACGAGCCTCCGCCCTCCTTTTCTTTGCACTTGCGTGTGTTCTACGAGCAGTTGCTTCAACCTCAGGATCAAAAAGCAAAGGTAGCTTATTGGTACTCCTGGTCATGCACAAAAACACTAAAACAAACGTAAATACGCTCGAAGAACAGTTGTTCCTCGAGTGGGTTAGCAAAAGTAAACGCTAAATTCAAAAAGTAAAATTGTTGCCCTTCCCCGGCAACGGCGCCAAATTTTGATAGGTCGTTTTACTACCAAAAATAATTCCGATTTCACCTAACTAGTATAGTTGTGAAAGTAGGGTCAAACCACTGTGGAAGGACAAATAAAGTCACAAATTGAACCAAGTTCACTATTACTAACGATCAAAAGTTGGATTTTTGTTTATCTAAGTAGAACGCAAAAACAAGAAATGAATAAAATTCAATAATTAAAAACCTAGAGCTAAAAGGATTCACTATGCATCGATCATGATTCATGAACAACAATTGGGATAGGAATGAATATAGGCGAAGGAAGGTGTTGCTCTCGCAAAAAAATTTGACAATTAAATAATAAAACAAGTTATCGCGATTAAAGCTTAATTGTTCAAAGAAGGAAATCGTTCACTCAACCTCGCAACTCTCGCTTATAGAATTGAGCGAATAAAACTTGCAAATTGGCCAAAATGCAATCAATCTCAAACCCATCAATTAAATCACCTAGACAAACCAAGTTTAAATCCTAAAATCAAACAACAATCATGACCTGTTGCATAGTTTCACCAAACCCTAGAAATAAAACTACTTACTAAGCATACTAAAACTAACAAGAGGTTCAACAATGAAATTCATGGAGAAAATCAAATTCAAATTTAATGGAGAAACAAGCATTCAAAGATAACAATAATAAACAAGAACAAGAAATTAGAATTGAAACTAATACTCTCAATATAATTAAAATTACAATGTCGAAGTGTTGATTAGCAATCCCCCAAGGCAAGTAGTATGAGAAATCCCATCAACACCAAACCCTCCGAACAGAGAAAAAAAAAACCGTCCCAAAATTCCCCCTAAAAAGCTATTTATATCCTTCTAAAAAGTGATCGGAAGATATGGGAAGTTACTATCAAAAATAACTACAGGACCTGGGCGGGTATGTGGAATGATCGGGACTTTATGTCCTTCAATAGTAATACCGCAAGTGCACGGCGTAGCGTAGTACGTCGGCAAGTACGGGTCCAATCCACAAGGAGTGGGGGTTAAGTTGATAGTTTCTCAATCGATTAGTGTGTTTGAAAACGTATAATATGATGTTTGGAGATAAAATGAAGACAAGCGATTAAAGAAAAGAAACTTAATGAAAACAAATCATAAAAGTAAATAAGGATACAATGAACTAAAAGCAAAGAAAAAATGATCAATAAACTAAGAGGCATAGGCTAGGCTTTCTCACCGAAGCAGTGTTTACTAAACATTAACCTAAGGTCATGGATATTTTGTTATGGGGAAGAACGTATCATAAGTACTAATGTTCTCTCTCGAGCAACAAAAGCTTCCCAACCATGCTCAACTACCTATTCTCATGGAGCTAATACACAACTTAAGACATGAAGCACACATTCAACATTTCCAATCAAAGCATCTACCTATTCTCATGGAGACGCCTTAACTTTTAAGCATAGATTATCGTTAAAAATCGACTCTCGCCCTCAATTCAACGACACTACAACATGATAGCAAAATCCGTCTTAAACCATAAATAACATAACCAAACCAAAGGTAGAGAAATCAATTCAAACTTCATTCATGGTGATAATGCCTAGCCTAAGCTAAAACAAACTACTCACACATACTCATATTGAAATTGTAGAATGTAGCAAGTCAAGAATCATAGATGAATAAATTAAGCTAGAGTACTCTAAAGAGATGAAAGCAATATAAGTTGAAGAACTGCAAGCATGAATATATGAAACTAAAGCAAATAATCAACGGGATTAAGTGACATGAATTGAAAACAATATAAGCAAGGATAGAAGTTACTCTTTTGAGCTCAATCCAAGGGTGAACAAGATGAATTGATGATTCAAAGTAATACCTTCCAAAAGCTTCAATAATAGTACATCAATGGTTGAAGAATCCCAAATTGCAAGACATTATAATAAAGGATAAGTAAAGATTGTATTTGGAAAATGAAAATACTAGATTGAATTGAAATAGAGATTATGCTAAAACTAATTCTTAACTGAAATGAAAGCAAGACTATGAAGAATACATAAATTACTTAAGATGAAAGGTTGAAATCTGAGATGCAAGCTCCTTCTTCCTCTTCTCTATTTATAGGCTTCAAAAGCAAGTGGAGGGTGGTGGTTTCATGATTGCTCCACCACCCCTAGGTTATAGGAAGGGGGGTGCCACCCCTAGTGGATAGGGTAGGGTGGCTGGCAGTCTTGGCAGTAGCAATTAGAAGTAACAAATATAATTGGACCTCAAATGATGCTTTAAAAAGATCGCACATGTTGCTGCCGCCCATTTCGCTCGACTCGAGCGAATCCCGCTCGAGCAGTCGAGCCACCTTCAGGTTCAACATCAGAGACTTCAAGAACGGGACAGAATGTAAAAATCAACTCCGCTCGACCCGAGCCATTGTGCTCGACCAGTCGAGCAGATGTACTATGCTCCTGAATTAAATCCTGCTGATGATCAGAAGCTTCTGGAAATGTGAATGCACTTCGCTTGACCCGAGCCATCTTGCTCGACTTGTCGAGCGGTTCTATTTTGGCTTGTTCTTGTGACTTGGCTCATGATGTTTCACTTCTTTGAATCCTCGGTGTTCAGGTGAGCAATTGTATGCAACTAGAGGGGCTAGTTTGTGCTCGGTGTATATGATTAGATCCTGAAATGAAATAAAATACTAAAGCAACAAAACAAGCGTAAAATCCAATAAACCAATGCAATAATATGTAGTTTACTCACACTAAACAAGCCACTTATAGGGGTAAAAATAAAGATAAAATGTAGCTAACATGGAAACCCGGCCGGGTGCGCAGCACAACTAAATCTTCAAGACCAAAAATTTTCTAAGTTCAAGAGTAAACCCGGTCGGGTAAGAGAAAACCCGCCCGAGTACGCAGCCGAACATCTTGATCTTCAATGGAAACCCGGTCGGGTGTCTAGAAACCCACCCGGGTTTAGAGACGTTGTTCAAATCACCGTAATGCTCACCCGGCCGGGTATGTGGAAACCCACCCGGGTGCGAGTAGCAACTTTTTCTTCCAAATGGCATCTTCAAATTCTTCTAAGTGCCAAGTGCAAACCCTGTCGGGTATGTGGAAACCCACCCGGGTATGAGACCTGGTCAGCATAAAAATGACCCTTTAAGTAGCTTATGACCTTCCAACTTGCAAATCTCGCTCCAAGAGTCGATTCCAAGCATAATTAGAGCTTTGTACCTACAAAATAGATAGGAAACAAACACTCCAACCAAGCATAAAAACCAATAGAAAATTGAGCAAAATACGTGAGAAATGCTATGAAAATGCAATGGGGGCATGGTAGAAAATAGTATACAAAACACACACATCACTATTTTAAGATATTTCATTTGCGTAATAAATTTGGGACAAAATTAACCTCATTCGTTCTCAGTTTTAATATAATGTTTATGGTCCTCATATATCTTCCACTAAATTTATTTTAATATTTTTGTATTTCTTATGGACTTCACATATTTCCACTAACTTTACAAAATATTCTTTTATTAGTTGTGGTCTCTATATGTTTTCTACTAACTTTCTTTAAATACTTTTAAAATATTTATCGCCCCTACATAATTTATCCATCAAATTTATTATTCAATAAAATAATATATCAACAATCTAAAAGATTATATCATTCTTAATTCCCTTAAATATTCCCAATGGGAACTTTAATAAGGAACGGAGGGAATATTAGTTTGATGCACACTAAAATAGTATTGACCAAATTTATACAAAACTTTTATTACTAGAAAAAATAATACTTCCACTGTTCTGATATAGTCGCTGTATAATAGTTTTTGACACTATTCATCATTCAAGCTTATTTTATATATTGCGGGCTTGCGGTTAATGTGTAAGAAAAGATATAGTTCAGTGAGATCTTGTTTGAATTGTCTAATAGCTTATCTTTATAATATTAAGTTTTTTTAATTTTTAAATGCATATAGTTCAATATATAAAGGATCAAAATAACATATTAAATTATGTAAAAAATCAAATGCAGCAAATATAATGAGACGGAATAAGTATATGCACTAAGTGGAATAATACCGAGTTTTCATGTTACTCTATTAAAAAACGTCTTTACTACTCAAGTTAAAACTGTGAAACAAATAAGCTGTTGCCAATAATGCAAAACCAGATATATACATTTAATTTTATATATCCAATATCCTCATTCAGATTCCTCTTTACTTTCTATATAAATCTAATCTTCTTTTCTCAGTCACTTCCTATATTCTCTTTCTTCTTGACTTCACCTCCATTACCATTCCTTTATTCTCTAAATAATCTCCCCTTATTATTCATTTCACAATATAACACACACCCATATATTAATGGAGATAACAAACATCTGCTGTTCTACATCCAGCACAGAAATCATACACTTAGGCCGTCCTCGTCCGATCAATCACAACCGTCCATTAAAATCATCATCATCAAGTTCAAGATCATCATCAAGATGGAAATCACTATGGAAGAAGATAATGAGAGAGAAAAGAAAGATGGGAATATTCGAGTGTAACACGGTTGCAGCTACTCAGGTGCACCTTCCTGGTTATGATCCTAAAACTTATGCTAAAAACTTTGATCAAGGCCTCTTATGGGAAGAAGAACCTGATTTATTCTCACGTTCTTTCTCTATGCGTTTTGCTGCTCCTTCTAGATTAATTAACACTTCTATTTTTAATAAAAATAATAACAATAATATTAATGTTATTAATAATAGGAGCGTTTCTGATGTGGGCCATGCTTATCATCGTGATATTGTAATTTGTGTTTTTTGAAGAATAAATTGGAGTTGAAAAAAAAGACGTTACTTTATTTGTTTATATCATGGTTTTCCATTGTTAATACTTAATACTTTACAATTTTGAGCTCTTTTTTTGTTTTAGCATGGTAATTATTTTGTTCGGAATAAATAACTTTATTTAAAAATGAGTGAAAATAACAAGAATAGTTAGCAAAAATGGTAAAAACAACCATTTCAATATGAAAAGTTGTGAAAATGTGTAAATATGATGAAAATTGTAATTGTAAATTAATTTATGGATTAAAAAAAGAGCATTTAACCAAAATTAATATAAGTTATATTTAGTGTAACGCAATAACAAGATAAATAAAGCTAATAAATTATTGGAAAAGGTTTACTTTACTTCCGATTCTTACTACTCCTATTTCATTTATTTTTAATTCAATAGACTTTGTACTATTTTTCTCAAATTAAAAATTTTTTTATTTTGATCCACATTATTTTAGTGCTCATCAACCTAATAATAGCAAGTATTTCTCAATAATTGTATTTAATAAGAAAAAATATTTACCATTTTAATACCTCTTTAAAGTTTGTACATACTAAAATAGTGTGGACCAAATTAATATAAGACTTTTATTTAATTATCACATTCTCTTTGATTTAGGATCCTCTCTATTACTTTTCTCTATTATCCATGCTAGAATTTTGACACGTATTTTAGAATATAAAATAAAATATTAAAATCCCTCCTATTAAAACTCCATCAAACAATTCTAGTCATTAGATTGAATAATTGTCCCTCCAACATTAAATGTAATGGAGATGATACTAACTCATTTTCCTTACGTATTCCTCCTATGTGATCCCATTTAATACCTCATTCTTTTTTCTTAAAATTAGCGTCAAAGCAAATAAGACATTTAATTAGAGTATGGGTGAATTTTTTTGAGCTTTTATCTTAATAATTGGTTGTATTGGTTGTTGATAATTAATTGATTCAGTTAATTTGTAGGACTATCTATTAGAGTTAGTTTTATGTTAGCAGTTACGTTAATTGTATAAGTCAATTATAAATTGAAATATTTGAGAAATAAAAAATTAATTATTAATGTTTATTAGCGAAAATCGAGTCAAAATGTCGAAACTTCATCAAAAATTATTCAGTGTAGCCTTTTAGATTCATTATTCTTTTCGATCAACTTAAAAATCATTTATTTATATATATTTTTTTTATTTGTTTAACTAACTTAATAAATATTTTTTTAATTGTTTAATCAACTAATAAACCCAAAGTCTCCCACGAAGCTTTGTCAAACGCACACTACTAATCATAGATTTAACATCTATCCTGACTTGGTACTACTTAGGGCTGTGCATAAAATCCGATCCAAATTATCTGATCCGGATTATTCGGTATTTGGTTTCTAAAATAGCATAATTTGTCTAATTTACGCAAACTGAATAATCCGGATCAGGTACCCAGTTTTAAAACCGGATACCGGATCCAGGTCACCTATTTTTGGAAATCAGATTCCGGTATCCGGTTTTATTTTTTTACTTTTTTCGTAAACAAAATAATAAAAGGTAAAAGACACTCCCAATATCTTCTACAAGGCAGGGTTGGGGTGGGGGGTTTTTCTTTTCTGAAAGATGCGGACAAATCATACCCGTTCCCCCAAGGAGGGAGTAAAGAGGGATGCGCACAGTCAAGAAAACCCCCAACTGATACCTGCGCCCAGTAGGGATCGAATCCCAGATCTTCTGCACCACATGCAAATACTCTATTCATCAAACAAAATGATGATCACAGCTATTAAGCTAACCTTGTGTTGAATCTTAATATAATTTTTCTCCCGCATATTCTTATTTTTTTATGATTGTTCTTAGTTAAACTAATGAGCTATAATGTCATTATTTGATTCTCTTAATTTATCTTTCATGACTGATTAAACTAAATATTTTTAGAGTGTAAGTATTTGAATTTTATATAAAATATTGTAAATAAAAATAGATATAAAAAAACGCAAGATTGAACGAAAAAAGACAAAAAAATACGTTCTAATAAGACCGGGTATCCGGAATTCAAATACCCGATTTAATCCGGGTCAGAATTGAATCGCATTTTTAGGTATCCGATTTTGAATCCCCTATTACGGTTGCACAACATTATTTTAGAGTCATTTAACAACACATAAAACAGAAAAGTATTGAAAATTTTCTTTACTAAATTTTTTACAGTTGTATATTTTTTTGGAAAAAAGAATGTCGTGAGTTTTGAGGACAAATTTTTTTTACTTCCGTGGTGACCGTAATCCTTTGTTTTTGAAAGGAGGTGACTGTAAGCCTCTAACTAAACTTGTCACGGACATTTTAGGAGTCCTAAGGGAAATTGATTTGTGGGCTTTTAAAATACGAATATGTGTACTATTTTTTTCAAAGTGATGATTGATAAGGATTAGAATTTTTAATAGGTCAAAGTTCTAATTAGCGTAAATAAACTAGTTAATGTAGAAAAATACAAAATATAGTCTTATTTTTCTAGTATTTATATTAAATGATTCTCAAATGAGAAAATAAAAATCTTATTATGCAATTTTTATACTCATAATAAAGTAATATAAATGTCTGTTTTGGTTCAATATTTTACCTATCTTATACCTTATTAATTTTTACACCATCTCTTTAAGGATTATAATTTTCTTTTTAGCACAAAAATGATACCAATTCCTTTAATGATCTTATGCAAAATCCTTTGATAGCACATATTGTTTGGGATTTGATAGGAAGGATGTGGTGAATGAATGTAATTGGAACGTTGTAATGCAATACTTTAAAAGTCAACCACTATAAAATTAACTATAGAATGATCTGATTAAATGTATAGAGATGAGTAGTAAATATTGTGTATCAAAACATGATATTGTTATCAAGATATAGTAGTAAATGTTACATGTTAAAAAGAACTATTTTAGTATCATTAATTGTTGATATCAATTGTTTCTAAACAAAGGGGAGTCACTGTGCTTAATTGATAGAAGCATGTTTTAGACTTTTATGCAAAGAAAAGAGATCATTTTTTGTACAAAGAATTCATTGATTTAGTGTGGTCTTGCAATCTACCAGCAAAAAGAGAAAGTGACGTTTCTACGGCCATATCCAAATGCCAACCCCAGTCCCCACCCACTACTTATTATTCTCCAACTAATTTCCCAGTTTTTGTTGTTTGGTTGTTGGTTGGGAATTTAGGACCTTGCGTCAATTGTTGCATATGTGAATTATGTATGTTCTGAAAATTTTGACACTGAATTGATAATTATACTTTTTGAAAATTATAACTTTTTCTTCAAGATACTATATTTGTTTTACAAATGTTGTGAGAGATTATATTTTAAAGAGACGGTCTTAATTGGGCCGGCCCATTTATTATTTTTAAGTACAAAAAGAAAAATATGTGTAATTATACGCTTAGTTATTAAGCGTTTCGTATTTCTCAAGTAGGTATTTAGAATACGTCAAATAATGTTTCACTATATGTCAAGTAGGTGTTTTTAACATGCTGCAATTGTCAAGTATGTGTTTAGGTTATTTGCTGTAAGGGTTTAGGTTATGTACTATAGGTTTTTAGATTACTTGTAGTAGGTGTTTTTATTATGTGTTGTAGCCATTTTTGTTGTGTGATGTAGATGTTTAGGTGATTTGTTGTAGGTATTTATGTTATGTGTTGTAGGAGTTTATATTATGTGCTTTAGGTGTTTAGATTATTTCGTGTAGAAGTTTATGTTATGTGCTGTAGGAGTTTATATTGTGTGCTTTAGGTGTTTAGGTTATTTCGTGTAGAAATTTATGTTGTGTTGTTGGTGTTTATATGTCTAATTAAGTATACAAAAATACTTGCTATAACTAATTTTAAATGCCTAGTTCAGTCTGCAAAAATGCATACTAAAACTTGTTTAAATGCCTATGAAACTATTTCAAAATACCCACTGAAAATTATAGTAGGTGTTTTTTGAAATGAGTGCATGTAGTAGGTGTTTTTGTAAATAGGATTGGACTTTGAAAGACATCTTTCAAAGAGATAGCCTCTCAAGAGATCTACTGTATTTGTTTTGAATGTTTTTCAACTATCAATATTTACTCTAAATATCTTTAATTATTTAAGAAAGAAAATATACTCTAAGAATTAAGTTGATATTATAAAACTAAGTATCGTGAAGAATCATCGGCTATGTTCTTTTAATATCACTAATAATCATTTGAAGTTAAACTTTGTTTGTCAATAACCATAATAAGATGCTAATTATTTATTTGACAACTGGTATCATAAAAACCACAACAAAGGAATGAGAGTATTTGAGGTCGGAAAGTCCTAGTAATGGGTCATAACTTGGTGTAGTCATGTGATGTAATACCTTGAAATTTTGAAATATGTAGTCTAAAAAAAATTAATTAAATAAACTAAGATTTAAACTTATTTCAAAAATAAGCGTCAAAATCTCAAACCTGAGTTTTGGGCTGTTCGCAGTTAGGTCAAAACACACAAAATAGTTGTTCGCAGTTACTATCCAAACCATAGATTTGGAATTTTCACGCTTACTTTTGAAAATAATTTGATTTTTAATTTATTTAATTAATTTTTTTTAGCCTACAGATTTCAAATTTTCTAATACCTTCTTATCTCATACAGTTTACATCCTTAATTCAACGGCTATGGATTTCAATGGTGGAATGTTCCGTATGTGCTTTGCGACGGGTATAAGATCCAAAACTGGCAAGGTCAATATCATTTTCACCTCACACAACCAACGTAGATCTCATACCTATCTTTTATATATATATATATATATATATATATATATATATATATATATATATATATATATATATATATATATATATATATATATATATATATATACATATATATATATATATATACATATATATATATATATACATATATATATATATATACATATATATATATATATACATATATATATATATATACATATATATATATATACATATATATATATATATACATATATATATATATATACATATATATATATATACATATATATATATATACATATATATATATATACATATATATATATATATATATATATATATATATATATATATATATATATATATATATATACATATATATATATATATATATATATACATATATATATATATATACATATATATATATATATATATATATATATATATATATATATATATATATATATATATATATATATATTTGTTTTAATAACTTTATCCCATGTGGTTTGAATACGTTGTCAAGGTATTTATTGAAGTATACATGACTAAAAATTATAAATATTTAATATTTAAAACCTTGTGTTGAGACGAATAAAACAAGTTTTCACTCATTATGTTATATCTTATAGATTTGAACTAGAATACAATTTAAAAGTGAATTGTTAATAGCATCAAAAACATCGAACGGGACAATGTCACTGAAACGAGAGGAGTAATATAAATCCAGTTACATAAAAAGAAGATTTAAAAAAAATGAAAAGTGACAATCTATGATGGAAAGAAAGTGAACAAATAGACTTAGTTCATGTGAAAGTGTGAACAATTGTGTGAACGAAGCAACGATAATAAATTGTAATCAAACACAATCATGCGAATATTGGAATTAATTTCCTTGCCATTTCATTAGATGAATAAGAATAAATACAAATATATAAACTTAGAGTTTAGAAAATAATATAATTACAAGATATTTGACAAAATATAAAGATTTACACAATATTTAGAATATACTATTCTATCACACCCCCGTATTCGAATCGGGAGGTTTGCGAACGTTGAGACTGAATCGAAAGTCATCAGAAAGAACTTGAGGAAGACCCTTGGTGAAAATATCCGCAATCTGATACCAAGAGGGAACATGAAGAACCCGAATATCACAACATTTAACTTTTTCACGAAGAAAATGAATTTTCATCTCAATATGTTTAGGGTGTTGATGATGAACAGGGTTACCAGACAGATACACAGCACTAACATTGTCACAATAAACAAGAGTAGCGGTAATAATAGGACAATGATGTTCAAGAATTAAGTTACGAAGCCAATAAGTCTCAGAAACAACATTAGCAACACCACGGTATTCAGCCTCAGCACTAGACTTAGAAACTGTGGGTTGTCGCTTAGCAGGCCAAAAGACCAAACTATCACCCTGAAAAATACAGCAGCCAGAAGTTGAACAGCAGGTGTCAGGACATCCACCTCAATTAGCATCCGTGTAAGATAAAAGAGAAGAAATGGGGGACTTATACAGTTGAGTACCCTGGATATACTGAAGAATGCGATGAAGTATAGCCATATGTGCAACTTGAGGATCATCCATAAAAAGACATACTTGCTAAACAGCATAAGAAATATCGAGAGGAGTGAAGGTAAGATTTTCCAAGGCTCGAGGCAAGCAACGATACAAAGTAGGATCACTATAAGGAGAACTAGCATTAGCACAAAGTTTACTAGACATAGTAACAGGAGTAGGAGTAGGTTTGCATTGAGACATACGGGCTTTGTCAAGGATTTCAGCAACATATTTTTGCTAAGAAACAAAAAGACCCGCATAAGTAAGAGAAACAGCAATACCCATGAAATAACTAAGAGGACCTAAATCCTTCATAGCAAATTCAGAACTCAACTTGTACATAAAGGAATAACGAAGAGAATTAAATGAAGCAGTAAGAACAATATCGTCCACATACAAAAGAAGATAAGCAATGTCGGACCCATGACAATACACAAAAAGAGAGTTATCAGAAATACTACTACAAAAGTTAATAGAAGTCACAAAATCTACAAATCTGTGAAACCAGGCCCAAGGGGCTTGGTTAAGAACATAAAGAGATTTCTGGTGGAGACAAACATAATCAGGATGAACGGGATCACGAAAAGCTAGATGCATGTACACAGTTTCATTCAAGTGACCATAAAGAAAAGCATTTTTAACATCAAGTTGATAAATAGGTCATGATTTTGAAAGAGCAATACTCAAAACAACACGAATGGTAGCAAGTTTAACCATAGGACTAAAAGTCTCATCACAATCAATGCCTTCATTCTGAGTTTTCCCATCATAAACAAGACGCGCCTTATAATGCTCAAAAGACCCATCAAATTTAGTCCTCAACCGAAAAATCCACAAATCGCGAACAACATTGCCATTAGGAGGCCAGGGTACAAGATCCCAAGTATGATTTTCAATTAAAGCATCAAATTCTTCCTTCATAGCCAGTTTCCAGTTCGGGTCACGGAGGGCATGTATGAAATTTTTAGGGATAGGAGAAAAAGAGACAGATAAAGCATAAGAAGTGTATTTGGTATTGGGTTTAAAAATACCTTTATCTTGCCGGTGTGAGAAGGATAATGTGGTGAGGAAGGAGGTGACGATGGTTGGGGGTAGGAAATATCGATTGGGCTACTGGGAGCAGGCCTAATGATTGGAACAAAAGGTTATGGGTCGTGGGTTTCAGGCCTAGTGGGAGGAGAAGGATGGATAGGATGGAGGGGGAGTGGGCTGGATGAGTCTCGCCCAATGGGGGAAGGGGGGTCTGGATTCAGCTGGGGAGATGGGGGAGCACATAGGCCGGTTAAGAGAGGCCAGAGGGGTTGGAAAATGGGTTGGTAGGAGGATGATGAACTATGTATAAAGGGAGAGGTTCATCTAAAAAATTGTATTCGCATGGAGAACAATTAGAAGCTTGAGAATAAGGAAAATGGGATTCATCAAAAAGAACATAACGAGATATGATGATTTTATGAGAGGAGAGGTCATAGTTTGTAACCGCAGTGTGAAGAGTGATAGCCCAAGAAGACACATGGAGAGGAGCGAGGTTGTAATTTGTGTATTTTGGTGGAAGAGATAAGAGGAAAGCATAAACTCCTAAAAATCCGGAGATGCCCATAGGAAGGAGATTTGTGATAAAGAACATGAGTTGGAGTAAGGTGACCAAGCAATTTTGATAGGAGAATATTAAAAAGATAAGTTGCGGTATTTAAGGTGTGAGGCCAAAAATACGGGGGAAGAGAAGAATGACATAGCAAAGTACGAATAATATTATTGATGAAACGAATTTTTCTTTCGGACATGTCATTTTGGGAAAAACTTTGGGGACAAGAGAAACGAAGAGCAATACCTTGATTGATACAAAATTGGTGAAAAAGTTTCCTATCAAATGCTAGAAGATAAAGCTGAAAAAGCGGATGAATGAGAAGATGAAGAGGTATCTCTTTGTGTCAAATTGAACGGATAGAGATCACCAGTGCTATTAGACCTCATAATTATTTTTCATATGTCCATTGTTTTCACAGAAAAATTGAAGGGATCAAACTCAACTGAAACCCTATTATCTTGACTAAATTTGAGAACAGAAAATAAGGTTTTTAATTAGTATAGGGGTATGGAGGACATTTTTGAGAGTTAAAGATTGGTTAGGGGAAAGGAGAGAAACATGTCTGTAACCGTGAACCGGAATCATATGATCATTACCAACAATGATTGCATTACTAAAATGATGCTTTAAAGGAAAATAATGCATTAATGTACCTTGAGATTTACTCATATGAGATGTCGCACTGGTGTCCATATAATATTACGTATCCGGATTAGATAAAGAAAGAGTATGCATAGCTTGATCAATATCAGTAGAAAAATACCATAAAAGATGAAGAACCGGTGCAATAGCCTTGTGTAGGGCATGGCCCGAGAATTCCATGGATAGTAACTAAGTTGGGTGTCCGTGTAGGAGTGACCCATGACTGAGTTAGGTAGGAACAAGGAGGCTGGGCCCATGAAGAGGCATTGCAATAAGCCCAAGGAGGGAAAGACCAAGGTGGAGGGGCAGCTGGCTAGATGGGCTAGGCCCATGATGCGACTGATAAGAGGGTAATCCACGTCTTTACTGCCTGCTGGGGGGTAATGGTGGCGATTAGTCCGGCCACCGCGGTGAGGCTGACGATGACCACCACAATGGGTGGTGGAAGGCCTAGAAACAAAATATTCTAATTTTTCAAAATTTGTAGAGGAAGCCATGGAGAAAAAATAGAAAAGAAGAAGGGGAGAAGGCGGCAACCATCGTGGTTGGTGGTGACTTGCTGCAAGGAGAAGGAGGCAGAAGAGAGAAGGGTTTTGAAAAGATCAAAACCTAGCAAAGGATACCATATTGGAATTAATTCCCTTGCCATTTCATTAGATGAATGAGAATAAATACAAATCATAACCTAGAGTTTAGAAAACAATATAATTACAAGATATTTGACAAAATATAAGATTTACACAATATTTAGAATATACTATTCTATCAGGGAACATCTTTAGAACAATCATCATCATCATTTAATTTAATACATCAAATAATGTATTTAGATAGAGAAAAAATGGAGGAAAAAGAAACAGAGAGTTTTGAAAACATGGAAGATTTCTTATTTCAATAATAAAAAGAGAGAAAAGGGATTTTGAAGGAAGAGATTTAGAGGGAAACCATTGACCAATTTTGTTAAAAACACAATACATCCTAAAGTGGAAAAATTTAGACAGAAAACACTCATTTTCTTTCCTTATCTCTTTCCTTCCTGATAATACCTTATTTTTTGTATTTTTCCATTTCAATTTCGGTTTTATTAAGTAAAATTTAGATTTAACTATATAACAATTAGAGAAATTACTTTATAGAATAGTTTTATTGATGTAATTCTCTAGATGATAATTCTAGCTTTTTAGAAGGTCATTATATAAATATATCATTTCAAGCAAAGAAGAAGAAACAAGTAAAGAATCGGATCAGACTAGGATGCGCGGCCCGCGGAGTTTTACGCGGCTAGCACGTGCCCGGCATGCGGCGTTTTACGCGGCTCGGGCGTGCGCGGCATGTGGCGTTTTACACAGCATGCGCACGTCAGTCTGTAAGCTGGGCGGCTATTTTACTTTTTCCATTTTGGCTTTCATTTTCTATTGGATATTTAAAAGGTTTTAGGAGGCATCTTGCAGAGAGGAATGATGAGCAAATCCAATGGTAAGAAGCTTAATCAAGTCTTTATAAATAGGCAAGAAAGCTTAGGAATGGGGGGATCTGGTAATTTTTTATTAAAATACTTCTTCTTCTTCATTTC
>NC_080055.1:17749555-17844555 GCF_026212465.1 Amaranthus tricolor
AAAAACTTGGTTAGGAGTTACACCTTCTAAATTAAAAGATAGTAGTTCCTCTAACACTTTCTCAGTCTGTTCAACTACTTTTTGCTCACGATCATCAGTGCGGGCCATCACATTTGCCATAGTTGAAAGATGAACATTCATGTCTAAGAATCCCCCATCTTCCCTTGAGTAATCCAAAGCATCTCTCAATCACATTTCTAGCTTTTGCATGCCTTAAGTTGAAATATTCTTCGGCGGTTTGGGGTTGTCGGGGGCCATTATTTCATTCTCTAAGATGATAAAGATGCCCTCTATAGGGTGCAAGGAATCCTTCTCCATTAGTATATCCTCCATCACATAGATAATAACAACCTTGACAAATTAAAAAAAAAATATTACTCTCTTACTAAGTTAATCTCAAATAAAATCTAGTACGTCAATCAAATTACCTTTTGGAACTTTCAACCCATTAAGCCTAGAAATAGCATCTCGAAGAATCCGACCATCGTGTGCCGACCCCTCCCAACCAGGTAAGACATATATAAATTCCATCTCGGGTGAACATACTCCTAATACATTCATAGCAAGGGTACCTTTTCTAGTCCGATATTTGGATCGCTCATCACAAGGAACATTCACTAGAATCATTGTACCATCAAGGGCACCTAATGAGTTCTACAAAACAAACAATATCACTTTACAATATGTAATAGTCTCTCCATTTTATCTCAAATTAAAGTGTTGGTTTTTATTTACCTTGAAATATTTCCATCTTTCATCGTTGCAATCCTCTTGTATTGGTGTTTGTTTCTTAAGAAGAATATCATGTAACTTTAAGATTGCTAACAAACAAGCATGAAATTGTCTACTAATAGTTTCACCACTTCTATAAAAATGTGCACCCATCATTCTATTTTTCTTATGGTGAGCTAATGTGTATAAGAAACCCGCAACCATCTCTTCCAAACATGTGTTTCTTGTTTCATTTAATCCACCAATATCTCTAACCATCTCTAAAAGAACACCAAATGTGTATCGATTTATACGAAGATAGTTCCTACACAAAGTGTCACTTTCTCTAATCATTCTATTCAAGTTGTGCAATCTCATTTTTCTCCTAGTTTTTTTATCAAGCTTAACATAATGGGAATCGTATATAGTTTTTCTCATCGAGTACAACATCAAATGTAGCAACACAACACAATTAATCATAGTAATTATGAACCGAATACAGTCCCAATTTCTCTTCCTTTTCAAAGAAGTACCAATGCTAGCCATTTTCTGTACAAATGAACATCAATAAGAACATCAAAGAAGTACAAATGAACATCAATAAGAACATCAAAGAAGTACCAAGCACCTTGTTTCCATGTATTCTTGAAAACCACACAAACAAACAAACAATGATACATAATCAAGTTTCTAAAATCCCAATTTTTTATCATACTAAAACAACATCAATAATCCCAATTTCTAAAATCCCAAGTTTCTAAAACAACATCAATTTGGATATCAGTTCCAGAAGCAAAAACAACAAATCCAGTGAACTCAGATTTAATTTGGATATCAATAAGCATCAACAAGCATCAAGTTAAATGGGAAATCAACAAGCATCAATACAGTGAACTCAGATTTGGTTTCAACAGCAACAAGATTCAAGCACCAATACTGCTTCAACAATCAATACGATACAAGATTCAAGCATCAATTTGGGTCAACAGCTAAAGCATCAATAATACTCAGATTTAGGAGAACGAAACGAAATCTAAAACGAAAACGAAGATACAGCAGCTGAAAAAACGAAATCTTGCAACAAAAACGAAAACGAAAACAGCAGCAGAAAAAGGATTTAGGAGAAAGAAGAAATCTAAAAAGGAAGATTCAAGCATCAATAAGCATAAAATACAGTGAGAAATCTAAAAAGGAGAAAGAAGAAAAAGGAAGACTCAACTGTTAATGGAAGACTTAGGGATTCTATTAATGGAGGAAAGAGAACGACGAGAAGAAGTAGAGCAAGTGAGAACGAAAGAACAGCAGCAGCAGCAACAGGAGGAGGAGGAAGGACGCAGCAAGGATTTTGGTGAGAAAGGAGGCGCGAGGAAGGAGAAGGTAGCAGCTGAATGGGGAAGGGAATGGAATGGGAAAGTGAAGGGGGAGGTGGGGAATGAGGATTACCTCATTTAGGTAAACCTAAACCTAAAAATGGGTAAACGGAATCATTCTAAATGCGAACCAAACAACATCAAAGGGAATGAGGTATTTCCATTCCCTTTCCCTTTCCTTAATACCCCCAACCAAACGCCCCCTTAATATAATTTAAAACATGTATTAAAGCCATCCAATGTGAAGTTCTTGGATTTTCCATATATTGGCTTAAATTTAAAATTGTATAAGAAAGATTTGTCCTTGTATTTGCTAGGAAATTAAGTTTTTCCATACTACTTCTGTAAAAGGTAGGATCTTCCAAAAGACTAAGGCAGAGAGTTCGTTGTTCATTCGTAAAGATATTGCAACCTTTTTAAATGAGTTACTCTACTTGATTTTAAATACGTTTTTGTCTATTTATGTTGAGTTAAAATCATCACTTTAAGAGTCAACTAACTTGAATCCCTAAACAGTGATGTAGTTTGGCTGGATTCTTAATAGTAAGTTTTTTATGCAACCTAAGTGTTCATAGAGGTCTTGAATTTCAATACTATCATTTCCATTCATACGGATATCATTCACATATACAACCACTATTATTCTAGTATTTTTTTTATTTATGAATAGAGAATACTCATTATATGATTGGACATATCCTAATTTTTTAAGTTCTTCGAGTATATTGGACTGTCATTGTCTTGAAGCTTGTTTAAGGATTTTTTTTTTTACCAAACAAACTTTGTAGTTAAGATTTAGTATTCCTTTAGGCTTATGCACATAAACTTCCTCATGTAAAGTTCCATGCAATGTTGTTAAAGTTAGGGGTGTTCAAAAATACTCGACCCCTTGACCCACATCTTAAATGGCGGGTCAATTTATTAAAAAAGTAATATGTTATGCGTCGAGTACCTGATTCGTCTTAACCGAGTCGGATCATGGGCCACAAAATAAAGTATATTGGGTACCCGCAGACATGCTAGATTAGAGGAAATTTTTATAAAAAATATTTTGTTCATTCTGTTGTGGCTGCCTGACTATTTTAGACCAAGTAATAAGTGATTCCTAATTACAAATAAATAATAAGAAAGAAAAAAATAGACAGTAACTCATTCCAAGGGCCACACACTTCTTTCTCCCTCATTTTTCCTGTGTTTTTCTCCCAAATTGGAAAGAAAAAAAAATAGTCAGTACCCTCCGCATATTTTTCTGGCTTTTTCTCTCAAATAGTGATGATTTTTAGGCTACCAGTCATAAATATGATTCTGAATTTCACTAATCATGTCACTAGCTCTCCTCAGATGGTCTCCTCAGATGGGTAGATGGGTCAAATGAATTTCACTTTGAAAAGGATGAATTATTAGATTTGGGGGAAAGTGAGATTGTTGATGAGGATTGTGGTATGAATATGATTACGAATGAGTTAAGAGAGTAAGAAAATGAAGAAATAATGGAACAAAAGGAATTGATCGATTAAGTAAATGAGCCAGTTAAAGATATGGGCTACCAATAATATTAGAAGAATCAAAATCACCAACAAGTGCTTAGTTTTTCCTTTTATTCCTATAAATAAAGAGTGTTAAACCGGGTACTTGGTATCCGACCCCATTTATTTGGGTACCCGATGTCCAAGTACCTGGATAAATTGGGTCAGTACAAGGACTTTAAAATTGATACATGATAGAAATAAACAGAAAATTATATTTTGATTCTATGACAGTTGACTGCATCTTGTAAATTGTTTGTTATAGCAAGATTTATTTTTAGGTCCTTTTGATATATATAGAGGTCAGCTGAAGTTATTGTATATATATTAAAACATTCATATGAGATCAGATATAAGCGTGAATAAGAAAAGCTTTTTGTTTTCTCTCTCTCGGTTTCTTCCTTCTTCTTTCACCATTTTTCTGTATTTTTCATGGTATCAGAGCCATGATTGGCTGAGAAAAGTACCTAATTCTTACAATTTCTTTTGATTTTCTTCTTTTGAAAGAAATAGATTCAGCAATTTCCCCAAATTTTGTTCCTGATTACAATCATGAATTGTTTCTAGGTCATGGTGACAATACTAACCATTCTCTTTCTACCAAACATCTGAATGGTTTGAACTTTGAGCAATGGGAACGCTTAGTCCAGATTTCTTTAGTGGCGAAGAACAAGATGGGATTTGTAGATGGTTCATGCAAAAAACCAGCAGATCCACATATGGCAAAGCAGTGGGAAAGATGCAATAAAATGGTAATTTCTTGGCTTCTACATTCTTGTGAAGAAAACATTAGTTCCAGTGTTCTTTACTATAATTCTGCTGCTGATATATGGAAAGAGTTAAAGAATAGGTTCTCTCAATCTAATGGACCTAAAATTCTGCAAATTGATAAAGAATTAAATTCTTTTGAACAAGGAAATTTGTCTATTGCTGAGTACTTTACCAAATTGAAGAGTTTATGGGACGCATATGACAGTCTTGTGAAAATTCCCAAATGTTCTTGTGGTCTTTGTACCTATGATGTTAATGGTTCAATTGTTGAGTTGATTGAGAATCAAAGACTGTACTAATTCTTAATAGGTTTGAATGGAGCATATAAAACTGTTAGAGGCAATATTCTTATGATTAAACCAGTACCAGATGTTAATACTGCTTACAGTATCTTGATTCAAGATGAGACCCAGAGAGAATTTTCTGATAATTCGGTTTCTGTGAGTGAAAATAATGCTTTTGCTGTCAATAGAAACCAGTTTAATTCCAATGGAAATAGGAATTTTTTTTCCCTACATGACTGGTCATCATTCTGGAAACTACAATAAAGGGAGATCTGGGTCTGTTTCATATCAATCTGGTTCTGGTAATGGTTCTGCATTTCACAAGAATCAAGAAAGAAGGAGCAATTATTTCTGTGAACATTGTAAAATACAAGGCCACACTATAGATAGATGCTTTAAACTTCATCCTGAATTGAGGAATAAGCCAAGAAGGGTTGCAATGTTTTCTGAAGGGCAGCATTTAACTTCAGAAATTGATGAAAATATCAGCTCAAACACCAAGTCAGACAACAATAGCACACCTGAAATATACCAACAGTTTGTCAACATGTTGGCACAACAATTTGCTCCAAATAAAGATCTTAATACCTCTTCTTCATCCAAATCAGCTCTTCTAGCAGGTAACAATCTTTGTTTTCTGTCATCTGCTAAGAATGATCATTGGACTCTTGATAGTGGTGCAACAGATCATATTAGCCCTTTTTTGGCACATTTTCTACACTATAAACCTGTTAATGAACAATGCTTCATAACTCAACCCAATGGTCAACAGGCTAAAGTCATGAACATAGGATCTGTCAAAATATCAGATGATTTGATTCTTGATAATGTGCTTCATGTTCCTAATTTTCAATTTAATCTCATTTCAATTTCTAAATTGACCACTCAGCTTCAAAACTTTGTTCTTTTTACACCCACAAATTGCTTGCTTATTTCGTTTCAATCTTTTTAACAGGATCATTTGATGAAGCATGCTCAGGTCCTTGGTAATGCTCAAAATGGTCTATATCATGTTGGCACTTCTCTTAAATCAAACCAATATCCTCCTTCAACTTCTCTTCTGTCAACAGAATGCTTGACATCTACCAGTTTGTACTCCAGACACAATCTTACTCAATTGTGGCACTGCAGACTCGGACATTTTCCTTTTCCACAAATGAGACATCTTCAAATTCAATCATGTAATTTTCCTTCAATTGATTGCATTTGTCACATATGTCCTCAAGCTAGACAACAATATAATTCTTTTCCAATTAGCAATAGCAGAGCTTGTAAACTTTTTGAATTACTTCATGTAGATTTATGGGGTCCATATGCTACTCCCACATACAATGGGTACAGATATTTTCTTACCATTGTTGATGATTTTTCAAGAGCCACTAATTGGACTTATCTTTTGAGTACCAAGTCTAATGCATTCCCTATCTTGGAAAATTTGATCAAATTGCTTCAGAAACAGTTTAATACATCAGTTAAAATTGTAAGATCTGACAATGGCATGGAATTTTGTGATGACAATGCTGTTCAATTTTATAATAATATGGGAATTGTTCATCAAACTAGCCTTGTTGGTACTCCCCAACAAAATGGCAGAGTTGAAAGGAATTATAAGCATTTATTAGAAGTAGCTAGAGCTTTATATTTTCAATCAAAAATCCCTCTCAAATATTGGGGTGAATGTTTATTACATGCTACTTTTCTTATTAACAGACTTCCTTTATCAGTTTTACATTACAAAACCCCATATGAATTGCTTCACAAAAAATTACCTGATTATGGTGCCTTGAAATGTTTTAGAAGTCTCTGTTTTGTTGCCACCTCTAAAAGGGACAAAAACAAGTTTGCTCCTAGATCTCACCCTTCTATTTTTTTGGGTCTTTATAACACTCAAAAAGGTTACAAAATTCTTGATCTACAAACCCATAAGGTTTTTGTTACTAGAAACATTCAATTTCATGAGAATGTTTTTCCTTTCCATCATATTTCTTCTCAAACCTCTCAATCCGTCCTTCCTGTTTCTATTTCTGATTTCACAAATTTCTTCTCTTACCCCTCGTCTTCTACTCAACCCTCTTCTATCTCCTCAATTTCAGAAAAAAATTCTTCTTCTTCTCATTCTCCTCCTACATATGCCACTGTTCTCCGAAGATCCATTAGACAATCTAAACCACCTAGTCATTTGCAGGATTATGTTTTCCAACCTATTCCTCAATCTCATTTATATCAACTACCTCATTTTTGCAATATTGTCACTTTTTCTTCCTTACCCATCTCTCAACAACAGACATTTGCATTACAGGCAACTTATACTGCCCCATACAACTATCATGAAGCCATTCTTGATCCTGGATGGAAAGAAGCTATGAATAAAGAAATATCAGCTCTTCATAAGAATGAAACATGGGAATATACTGATCTTCCACCAGGTAAAAAGGCAATTGGTTCCAAATGGGTCTATAAAGCAAAACTCAATAAAGATGGGTCTTTAGAACGACTTAAAGCAAGGCTTGTCATTCAAGGTAATCATCAAAAATATGGGATAGATTACTTAGAAACCTTCAGTCATGAAGTCAAGATGACTACAATAAGAACAATTATAGCTTTAGCAGCAGCAAGGAAATGGAACATTTATCAGCTTGATGTCAACAATGCTTTTTTATATGGGAATTTACAAGAGGATGTCTATATGAGAGTTCCACTGGGAATACCCAATCCTCACAATAAAGTTTGTAAACTCAAGAAATCCCTTTATGGTTCAAAACAAGCCTCTAGACAATGGTTTCAGAAACTTGCTACCTTCTTAAACCCTAGGGATTATCAACAATCCAAGAGTGATCCTTCTTTGTTTCTAAAGCAGTCTGCTTCAAATATTACAATTCTTGCTGTGTACGTTGATGATATCTTGTTAACTGGTTCCAATTCTACTGAAATAGACAGCATTAAAAGGCATCTTGATGATGAGTTTACTATTAAAGATCTTGGTATCCTTCATTACTTTCTTGGAATGGAAGTTTCTTACGTAAGTGAAGGGATTGTTCTCACACAACATAAGTTTACCAAGGAACTATTGCAGCTACAACATTTTTCTCACAGACCAGCTTCCACTCCATTACCCCTCCATTGCAAGCTCAGTAATGAAGATCATAATGATTTTTCAGATCCAACTCTGTACAGAACATTAGTAGGCAAGTTAAGTTTTTTGACTCATACAAGACCAGATTTAGCTTTTGCAACTCAGCTTCTCAGTCAGTTCATGCAAACTCCAAAACAATCTCACTTTGATGCTTTATTACATGTCCTTCAATATGTTAATTCTACTGCTGGTCAAGGTATCCTTTTGAAAGGAGAAGATACTTTAACTTTGCAGGCCTTCTCTGATTCAGATTGGGCTTCTTGCCCCTTCTCCAGAAGATCTGTGACTGGTTACTTAATTCTTCTGGGAAACTCTCTTATTAGCTGGAAAAGTAAGAAGCAATCAACCATCTCCAAATCTTCTTCTGAAGCAGAGTACAGAGCTATGCAACAAGCAACATCAGAGATCACTTGGTTAGTCAACTTGCTTGAGGAACTTAATGTGACTTCTTTAAAGCCAGTAACTTTACACTGTGACAATCAATCAACAATGCAAATAGCAAAAAATCCAGTATACCATGAGAGGACAAAACACATTGAAATTGATTGTCATTTCACTAGAGAAAAGCTAATGGAAGGGCTTATTCAGTTGACTTATTTGCCTACTCAAAATCAATTGGCCGATGTGCTCACAAAGATTCTTCCTCCAACTCACTTCAAAACTCTTCTTTTCAAGCAGGGAATGTTTCCACCCCCAGCTTGGGGGGGGGGGGGGTGATAGAAATAAACAAAAAATTATATTTTGATTCTATGACAGTTGGCTGCATCTTGTAAATCGTTTGTTATAGCTAGATTTATTTATAGGTCCTTTTGATATATATAGAGGTCAGCTGAAGTTATTGTATATATATTAAAACATTCATATGAGATCAGATATAAGCGTGAATAAGAAAAGCTTTCTGTTTTCTGTCTATCGGTTTCTTCCTTCTTCTTTCACCATTTTTCTGTATTTTTCAATACACGACTAACTGGGTATCCGGCTTTTTAGGTACCCGAAATGTTGGTAAAATCGCAATTTGAAACATAAAATCATACAATTTTATGATTCAAATACACCCCTGCAATTTAAATTGTATGCAAAACCGAAATCAGCTTGAATCGTCCTTAGAATCGTCAAAATTGGGCTGAATCATTTGAATCGTACGATTCAATGCGATTCAAACAATTCTAAAGCATAGCCCAGAAATGCAACTGTTGGTCCAATTTTCGCCTATAACATCTTAGCCCACTCAATTGTAGTCAAATCCTAAATCTTAATGAATCTTCCTTCACTCCTTAGCTGCCATTCGACACTTCCTGTTTTCTTATTCAATCAACACTTCCTTCCGCAGTTCTACCTAAAACACCTCTGTCGATTCCTTTTTTCGTCGTCCACCAGAAGTTTTGCCGCCGCCGCCTTACTCTGTCCATAATTCGTTAGATACTCAACTTCTCACTTCTCTCTTCTTTGTCGATTTAGATCTAATTTCTTGCCCTTTTGCTTTTGGTTTTTTCCCTTTTAATTGGTAATTTATATTTGTTGCTAATTGTTATAAATTGATATTTTGTTGTTCTAAAACACTTCCTAATTTGTTGTTAAATGTTAATTGTTATAATTTATAAATTGATATTTTGTATATGAGTAGTAGTTGAATAAAGTATGAACTCATGAAGGTGTTATGAATTTAATTTAATTTGTGATTGAATATTTGAAAGGTGTTAATTATGAATTTGATGATTGAGATATTGAATCATGTATTATGTATTTGAATATTTGAAAGGTGTTATTATTTATTGAATATTGATAGTAGATTAACAGTAAACGAGTTAGATTTGTGTCGACATTATGTCCATCTCTCGTAATAATAAGAGGAAAACTTAAACTGGTAGTAGGACAGACCTACGCTGCGAGCATGATACTGAAGTTGATAATAATTCGACGAAAGTGAAGTGCAAAAATTGTGGTGTTATGCATTCTAGTGGAATGTATAGGTTTAAACACCATCTAGTAATTTTGTACTAAAGTTAATGTTAAAACTTGGTTGCAAGTTCCTAATGATGTCAAGCATAAGTTTAGGGCATTATTAGAAGCCAGTGTAGAATCATCAATTGTAAAAAAGAGAAAATTAAATGAGTTCGGTAAGCAAGAAATCTCAAATGAATATAATAGTAATCAAAGGGTTAGGGGAAGTATGGATGCTATTGTTAGGAAAGGCAAATATGGTGTCCAAAAAACACTTAATCAAAAATATGTAAAGGAGGAAGGAGAAGTTGTTTGTCAACAAATTGCTCGTTTCTTTTACACTATTGCTATTCCATTTGAAGCGGTTAATAATCCTGAATTTCCAATCTTGCTTGAAAAAGTTGCAAAGTTTGGGATTGGATTCAAACGTACAAGTTATCATGACATGCGGGCTACATTCTTAAATAAAGAAAAGGCCAACCTTGTTTGGACACTATGTGCTACTCATTGCATTGATTTAATGTTAGAGGATTTGGAAAAACATTTAAAAGTTCATAACTCCACAATTTCAAAGGCAAGGAAGATTACAACATACATTTACTTTAAAACCTTACTTCTTACTTGGATGAAAGAGTTTACAAAAGGTAGGGAATTGATTAGACCGACTATTACTAGATGTGCTACATAATACTTGAAGTAGAGATGCTTAAATCAGCATAAAGGATCACTATTGGCTTTGTTTGCATCTAATAAGTGGAAATCTAGTAAGTTTCTTCATCAATGGAAGGAAATTGGGTTCAAAAACTTGTTTGGATACTTGAGGATTTTGGCAGAGAGTTGTGACATGTTTGAAAGCGTCATTGCCTCTTGTAAAAGTCTTCCATACGGTTGATTCAGATGAGAATCCAGCAATAGGATTTATATATGAAGCAATGACTCAAGCCAAAAATAAAATCAAGGTAAAATTGAATGGCGTTGAGAAAAACTAAGTCATTTTTAGATATTGTTATTGTTTTACGAAATCATCAATACAAGCGGGAGGAGGTGAACACTAGTGGAAAAAACCTTATTTGCTGCTTGTCATTTGCTGCGGTTTTCCTTAGACGCAGCATTAAATAGCAAAAAAAATTTAGAAAAAAAAGTTAATTAATTATTGCGGTTTTACATGCGCCCGCAGCAAATATTTAGTTGGACTATCAATTGTTGCGGTTATACTAGTGCCCGCAGCAAATAGCTCATTTCACAATACTCAATTGTAGCGATTAGGTATATGCCCGCAGCAAATACGCATTTCACAAAACTCAATTGCTGCGGTTTTGTTTTACGCCCGTAGCAAATATACTCTTTCATTTCACAAAATTAAAACCCGCCATTTATTTTCACAAATATACTTTACTACTGTTGTATTCTCTCAAGCAAACCCACCATTTTCGCCATTCAACGTTTCATTCTTCATCTTCATCTTCTTCTAAAAACCATAAATTCTTCATCATTTGCTGCTTTCTTCGCAAATTGATTCATAAACCTATTGAAAAACACTCGAAAACACTGTACGTAACTGTTTCTTCAAACCTGTTCTTCATCTTCTTGGTTCATAAACCCATGATATTTGGTCTTGTTCATCTTCAAAACCCACGACATTAAGGTATTTTTTCTCTTTTTAATTTGTTAAGCATTTAAGCTTTGCAAGATATTCATGAAAACACTCGAAATTTTGGGCAACTGTTTGTATACTAATTTTGTTTCTCTGTTTTTCGTTGTAGATAACATAACCCACGAAATCAAGGTAATTATATTTATTTTACTAATTTGCAAGTTCATATCTTTATTGTTTAACATGTAATTTAGTAATTTAGTGCTAAAGATATCAATTTACTTGTGAATTTTACATTATTCAAGTTTATGTTATTAGTTTGTTAAATATTTGTGTAATTTGTTAAAAATGTGGTTTCTTGTTATAGTTATGTCTTTGACTATTAGAACTAGAATATGATTTTATTTACAATGTAGTGCTTAATATTGAAGTATGAAGTATATAATTAGAATATGAAGTATGTATATTTAGGGTTAAATAGATTTGGTATAAATAAGTATATATTTTTAGGGTTAAATATGTTTGTTATAAATAAGTATATATGTTTAAAAGTTGTGTATTAATTTTGTTTTGAATTAATTAATCACACTAATTAGGATGACAAAAGATCGTTCTTGGATGTATGGAAGCATTGAATGGTCGGAATTTATTGATGGCGTATTAGAATTTTGTAGTATTGCGGTTGAACATCAAGTTAGGACGGGGGGAGTTGGTTTTTAGTGTCCATGTGTCACTTGTGGCAATGTATCAAAGGTAGATAGTGTTGATATCCTTAGAGAGCACATATTTCGACGTGGGTTTAGGCCTCAATATCATGTTTGGGTTTGGCATGGTGAGAAGGGAGTTTACAAAGAGAAAAGTGTTGTTGAGGACGTCAATAATGTGATCGATGTCAATGAGGATGTAGAAGATCATGTTGATGGGTATGAGACAGATGAAGAGAATGTCGATGAGGATGTGGATCGTGTTTATGAGATGATGGAGGGAGTCGAGGATGAGTTAGGAAAACGTCCTCGTGTTTTTGACTTGTTGACAGAGGCTTCTCAAAAGCCTTTGTACCCTGGATGTACAAAGTTCACCAAACTAACAGTAGTGTTGATAATTTTCAACATTAAGTCAAAGTTCAATTGGAGTGACGTTAGTTTCACAATGTTATTAGAAGCGTTAGGTGAGATGCTTCCTGAGGGAAATGAACTTCCAAAGTTGACATATTATGTCAAAAAGCTCATGTGTCCTTTTGGCTTAGAGTACCATAAGATTCATGCGTGTCCGAATGATTGTGTGTTGTATCAGAATGAAAACGAGAACTTAGAAGAGTGTCCTAGGTGTGGGTTATCGCGCTACAAGCTTAAAGGGGCTCGGGATGCTAAAGGACCCCCGGCTAAGGTATTGTGGTATTTTCCAATAATACCTAGATTCAAGCGCTTGTTTTCTATAGAGAAAGATGCGTTAAATTTGAGGTGACATGCAGATAGGGTGAAGAAAGGTCACTTGCTCACACATCCATCTGATTCTCCGGAGTGGAAGAGTATTGATAGGTTGCATAAGACTTTTGGGGATGAGGTTCGTAATTTAAGGCTCGGACTGTGTACGGACGGAATGTTCGGCATTCTTAGTTCTCAACATAGTACTTGGCCAGTACTTTTAGTGATCTATAATTTGCCACCTTGATTGTGTATGAAGCGTAAGTACATTATGCTTTCGCTTCTTATCTCGGGTCCTAAACAACCTGGCAATGACATAGATGTATATCTTGCACCTCTCGTTGAGGATTTGAGAAAGATGTGGGATAAAGGCGTTTCAGTGTTTGATGCGTATGCTAATGAGGAGTTCACCTTGCGTGCAATGCTTTTATGCACCGTTAATGATTTTTCGGCATATGGCAACTTATCGGGTATAAGAACAAAGGGAAGAAAGGATGCCCAATATGTATCGATGACATGGAATCCACGTGGATTCCTAAGAGCAAACACGTATTCATGCACCATTGAAAGTTCCTCCCACGTGATCACCAATATCGTAAGAAGAAGAAGATGTTCAACGGGAGGTTGAGGACCGTGTAGCTTGTCGACCGTTGACCGGTTATGAGGTTTATGAACAGGTTAAGGGAGTTGAGACTGTATTTGGTAAAACAGGGCAAGTGCAAGGGGGTAAAGACCGATTATGTAAAAAAGAATCAATCTTTTGGTAAAACAGGTTACGTTCTTAAATTATATTATAATATATATATTTACTATATTAATTATTACTATTATTTGGTAAAATCTATTGTTTATTAATCTTTTAATTTTATATTATATTATAGGTTTTATACGACATTCCGAGGGAAACACGCCCTCTGAGAAATGGAGAGATACGCGAATTAAAAGATAAGATTGCCGCGTATCTTGCTAATTTTTGTCCTTGATAAATTGTAATTAGTATAGATTTTTTAGGACTTTAATGTATATTCTATATATATGTACGTACATAATATTATATTAATATACGATCGAGAGTTTATTATTACAAAGAGATTATATGTGATTATTTGTCATTATCATTGGATTATTGGATTAATCATTGTTATTACATTGTACATTATTATTGGATTATTATTAGTATTAAACGAAAAAGAAAAAAAAATACCAACTATTTGCTGCTGTCAACAAGAAAACCTCAGCAAATAGTCTTACTTATTTGCTGCGGTTTTCTTGTTGACCGCAGCAAATACTCTTGTCTATTTACTGCGGTTCAGTGTTGACCACAACAAATAATGCCTTTTTTTGTTTTGGTTTTAAACCACAGCATTTAAAATAGGCCATTTGCTGCTATCACTATTGCTTGGGGCCAAAACTGCAGCAAATTATGGTAAAAAACAGCAGCAAATGAGGTTTTTTCCACTAGTGGAAAACAGTGATGGAGAACTTCATGACATTGAAAGTATTTTTTTTCCTCCTCTTCTTTTATTACATTTCAAATGCTTAAATTCTATTTTATTTATTCCACAAAGATGAGGTTCAAGTGCAATGTTTAAGTGATGATGATGTAGCTACGACACTTAGTGGTTCATTTGAACTTGATGAAGATGATTTGGATGATTGTGATGATGTCTACCCTGAGACAACTGCCACAGGAGGAACTGATGTAGGGAGTAATGATGAAAACTTTGGATATGATGACATATGACTATATGAGTCATTTATATTAAAAAAACTTTGTAATATTTACCTTTTGTTGTAACTTTGAACTAGTACTTTGAATTTTAAGTGTTATTTTACAATAAAAATGACTAAATTATACATATTGGCATTAAAACTTCTTATTTGTGCAAAAATATAGAATCGTCTGATTCTACGATTCGATTCTAAGAGTCATTTCCGATTCAAGTTAGAATCACGATTCTAACAACCTTTTTTCATGTAGAAATGCATTATTAATAACAAATTGGTGTATTGTCCATTTTTTTGAAGCTTCTATAGCAAGCATGCATCTAATAGTTGTAATCTTTACAAACGGTGAAAATGTCTCTTCATGATCTATATCGTATTTTTTTTATTGTACCATTTGGCTACTAATCAAGCTATGAGCCTCTCTAATGAACAAACAGCATTGAGTTTATTTTGTACATCCATTTACACCCTATTACCTTTTTTCCTTTACAAAGGGCAACAATTTTCCAAGTGTGATTTTTTGTTCATACAACATTTATCTGTGTTCATAGCTTTTAGCCATAAATGATTTTTTCTTTCTTCAGAATTTGGTTCATCATATATATTTTTGGTGTTGATATGCAATTTCTTGATTATTTATAGATAAAGCATGATAATTTACTAAATTACAACAATGTGTGTGAAAAGTGCATACATGGTCTTTCAAATAAATATTCCTTAAATTGAAGCATGATAATTCTAGACTTAGCTTAATATTTTTTATCTTTATTGGAGCTAGATAAGGTTTAATTTAAGGAATAATTATTTTCTTTGACTATAGCAATATTTAGCATCTTACATCTCTGGGACTGATAAGTCTTCATTATTAGTCATCACTAATATTCAACATCTTATATCTCTGGGTTGCATTAGAAAAACTAGTCTTCATAGTTAGTCATGAATGATATGCTAATTGTGCTATACCAATATTTAACATTTTACATCTCTGGGACTAATTAGTCTATGTTCTATGAATTTCTTTTTCACTATGTGATATGGGGAGATAAAGGGAAAGGTAGGAGGGATATTAGAGGGATTGTATTTATTTTATTTGATTAGCAATAGGGAAATAGAGGAAATTAGAAAGAGGAACAATTTCCTACTTTAAACAAAAAAAATTCTATAAACTTTGAAAAGATTTAATAGAAAAGCACATTAATCTCCCCGCTCTTGCTTTTCATTTCCTTTCAAAAATGTTATTCAAACATAATGTTTATTAAGATATATGTAGTCCTATGTGTAGAAGATAAGAATATTTTCTAAATATATTTTAGGAAACTTGTTATTTTATGTTAGGAAAAATTACTAGTAATAATACAATCTTTTTTTATTTCCTTATAATAATACCAAATTTTGATTAGCATGAATAATACCAAGTTAGAGAGGTGTTTTCCTAGAATATCCTTAACATGTTAAAAATCAAATTATAGAAGATTATACGACAAAACATTGTAAAATAAAGTTGGTATTATTCTAGGAAAAAAACACCCCTTAGTTGATGTTATTCATAGTTAATCAAAAGTTGGTATTATTGTAGGGAAATTAACGAAAGATTGTATTATTCATGGTAATTTTTCCTTTATTTTGATTTTTTTTCCATATTTACTTCACTAGGGTGTGTACATAAGCTGATGTAATTATCATATATCATTAATACAAAATCACTATTCACTGGCCAAATACTTAATTTCCACATTATTTATTTCTTCATGATATCAGAGTCGATGGTGTTTCCGGCGATCTATAACTGGTCCACCATATCGGTGTTCACCATATACTCGAACACGAACTTACCTACAATGGACATTGGAATCCACTTGATGTCACCGACTTCTTTGTTCCCACCACAATGGTTAGACGCCAACAAAGGAGTTTCCACTGCTAGATTCTTTTTTCCTGCAAATAAAACTCGGAAATCCAAAACCAGATCCAGATCATCGAAGGGACACGCACTAACTTTCTGGCAAATTAATTCCTTTTTATTCCGTAAAAAATCGATCACTCTCATAGTGACATATGGCACTGGACGGCCGCCACCAAGCTACCGGCAACTCGGACCGTTGCAACTATATCATTTACAAAAGAACCACTGAATGACGGGGCTACCAAGTCTGATGAACTGACCCAACCTCAAAGCAGAGAACAAATCATTACCATAAACAATAAAGGAGTGGAGAGAGAATAATTAGAGTAAAGGGAAAAATCAACATTGTTTCATGTTTTTATATGGAAGCCACAACAAAGCATAAAACCGTTCACTCAATAAATCTCATGTCGCCACCTAATGGATTTGGTCCAGCAAACAAAAGTCCCTCTCAAGCCCATAATTCTCTTTTATTTCCAAAACCCAATGGAGAAGGATTGGGCCTCCTTTGCAAACCACACTAACTCTCTTGAATTTTTGATTGCTGGGGGACAGACACAAATGACTTATGAATCTTTAGACCTTATCTCTATTGTTCCTACTAGTCGGACTCACATTCAAATGGCTAAAAAGGAGCGTGTTAGTGTAGCTCAAGCCGGGAATGTTGATATTTTCCTGTCTATTCAATTAACAAAATTATCTTCTCGTCCTTAGTCTATCTTATAAATTATTATCTGTTAGTCAATTAACTAAAGAACTTTATTGTACTGTTTTAATGACTTCTAATGGCTGTATTGTACAAGATGCTCAGACCGGGACAATCATTGGACGTGGTAGTGAGAAAAAAGGCGTATACTATGTGGACGAGGCAGTTCAAAAAGGTCATACTTCGCTTGCTCATGGATCTCCTAATTATCTGTAACACCCCGAGATCTTAATGACGTAATTAATTAATATTATAATAACTTTTACAGATTTTATAATTACATTAAATTATTTTTAGTTAATTTTAGTATATTACTTTCATACACGAATTTAAATGTCAACATGGTTATATAAAAAAATAGAGTTGCGATTATAAAAATATGGAGGTTCGAATTAAAATTATCATTTTATTTGTTTTGTGAGCACATCAAAGTTGGGTCTCCTAGTTGGGCTTTACAAGGAGGTTATCAAAAATAAATAAACAAGTAAATAAATAAATAAATAAATAAGTAAATAAATAGAATAAAAAGATGAGTTAGGGTTTTAGAATGAGACACTCCCTCATTTTCAAACAAAACCAAATCAGTACACCTTACTCTCCTTCTCCTTCACGTTTTGTGCGCCTTAGACCTGATCATGGGCGGCGCGGCCCGATTTGGCCCGAAAAAGTGAGGGTTTGGGTACCAAAATATGGCCCGATGGGCGGGTTTGGGCAGAAAATAAGTGGCCCGACTTTTTTTGGGACGAGTTTGGGATTGACGTTTGGCCCGCCGGCTCGACCCAGCCCGAAAAAAGTGAGGTTTGGGTACCAAAATATGTAACAATTGTATTTGCTTATTTCAATTATTTGTAATTTGTGTTTTAAATTATGTATTATATGTAACAATTGTATTTGTTTATTTCAACTATTTTTAATTTGTGTTTTTAATTATGTATTAATAATATATAACATAGGCCCGCAAGCCCGCATATTACGGGTTTGAGCAGGAACTTTTAGGCCCGCACTTCGGCCCGGCCCGACTCGGCCCGCATCAATGGACTTTTTTCCTTCTTGCCCGATGTTTGATCAGGTCTAGTGCGCCTTCTCAAACCAAACCAACTGCTCCACCTTCTCCCACAACCAACCACCAGCAGCCCAGTCCACCTGTTGGCTGTGAATCGCACCGTGGCCACCAACAGCAGCACCAGGCCACGTTCCTCTCCCCTTCACCAACAGATACGCCTCTTTCCCCCCTACAGCAGCCATTAGTCTTCCAAGCAGCAGCAGCCACGTTGTGGTTCTTTTTGCGGCGGCAGTAGGCGCCCAGCACCACCACTGGCTCCTTTGGGCTGCGCCTGTGTCACCACACCACCATACCAACTCCTTCCCTTTTCACCTTTCCTGTTACTTCACCTTGGTAAGCCATAACTTCCCTAAATGATTAATTTCTTATTTTTTTAATTAGAATCTACCAACTTTATGAGTTTTGGGTTGATTATGTATTAATTTTATTGAATCTTATTGTGGGTAATAATTAAAGATGTTATCTTTAAACAATAAATTGATTTGGGTTTAATTTAGGGATGAAATTTTAATGATGTGTGCTCTTATGTTATATGTTGGTGGTGCGATGATTGATGGGATAATTTCATAAGTTTTTTTAAGGCTTAGTTGTGTTAATTATGATTATGATATATTTAGTTGGTAATGATTTTGATTATAGTTGACTATAGAAATGGCTTTGGTTGTTAGTTGGGAGTAATAGTTATAAATGCATAATTTTAGTAAAGCCAAGAGCATAATGTCAACTTATCGTCGATGGCTGCTAAAGTTTCTTGTCATGTTGTTTTGATTATAGTTCTTTATAGCTTTGGAGAATGTAACAAATGATATCGCGATTCGATAATCAAGATTTGCATTATCATTATATTAGTGTTATATTAAAATTGTAAGGCTTAGTTGTAATTAGTTTTTATAGGTAACGCAAACCGATATACTCAAATTTAGTTGATGAAAAGGAACGATTCACATATACTTTTGCTTTTAAATTGATGAAGAGACTTATGTTGTGTTGAGTTTGACTTGTATTGAATGAGTTGTGTGCATGCTAGAGTAATCGAAAACTCATGTTGAATGGGTGATAGTGGTTACTCTGGTATTTAGTTGGTATAACAAAGTAATTAAAGGAACTTATTAGTTCTATTCCTAATTATATAGGTGCCCAATTCATAGGAGAAAGGTAGAACTTTAATTGGGTGATTTTTGTGACTTTTTTATCGTGCAGTGACGCTTACAGGTACATACACGCAGTAATTAATTATGATATTCATCGTTTCAAGGTATTATCAACATTTCATGATTATATGCATCGTATTAGAATTATATAGAGCGTCAGAAAGTAAATTATGCTATCGAATAGTCATAATAGTGGCATAAGCAAGTAGAATGAAAGCATTAGGAGACTACGAGAACAAATTTCTAAATAGTAAAGAATGCACTATGGTTGTGTGTGGTATGGAAGTTATTCCCTAGTTATTGAGCCTTGATTATGATGAGTTGGCGTGACTCAACTAGATTATGTCCGGTTGATTTAGTAGTTCCTTAGGTGAGATCCGAGGGGATCACCGTAATGGAGTTATGAGCATACTTTTGTCATTGGGCGCCAGGTGGCCAATATTGCCCTTTGACCGAGGTATTACCATACGGGGTCTTGCAAACCCCAATATGGTGGCCTCTTCACTAGATTGGTACCCTAGTGCGTTAGTTTTCCCAAAGGTAGGACTCGAGAGGGTTAGCTGGAGGGGGTATGAGCTCATTAGACCTGATCATGGGCGACCCGGCCCGCCGGCCTGCCCGACCCGGCCTGAAAAATTGAGCGTTTGGGTACCAAAATATGGCTCGATGGGCGGGTTTGGGCAGAAAATAAGAGGCCTGAATTTTTTTTAGGAAGGGTTTGGGATTGGCATTTCGCCCGCGGGCCGGCCCGGCCTGGAAAGGAGCTTGTTCATGATTTGCATTTTGAATTTGTTTTACATTATGTATAATATGTAACAATTGTATTTGTTTATTTCAATTATTTGTAATTTGTGTTTTAAATTATGTATAATATAACAATTGCATTTGTTTATTTCAATTATTTGTAATTTGTGTTTTTAATTATGTATAAAATATACCGCAAAAAAGCCCGCAAGCCCACAAAAAAAGCCCGCAAGCCCGCATATTACGAGTTTGGGCAGGAACTTTTAGGCCCGCACTTCGGCCCGGCCCGCATCAATGGGCCGTTTTTTTCCACTCAGCCCGGCCCGGTGTTTGATCAGGTCTAAGCTCATACTTTGCCATGGGCGCCGGGTTGTTTCTGCTGGCCTCTTAGGTTTTGATGATGACTTCACTTTTAATAAACAAACATGTTTTAGAGATTATTTTGTAGATGAATATCCGATTTTGTTGAAATCGTTGATGAAGCCTATGACTTGGTTCGTGGAAGTTGTACGTGTCTTACAATATCCAAGAAGTTAGATAAGTGCTTAGGACGTTAAAGGTAGACAGACGGTCTACTGTTCCCAAAGTTGACAATCTGACTGAAGTTGTAGATGGAGACAGTACACTGTTCCCACGTCGCAGGTCTGAAGAAAAACATCGGCTGAAAAATTGCGAATTAATTATTTTTTGTTTTTAAGTTGATGTAACGGTTAAGAATTAAATTAGTTGCTTAATTAATTAATAAATTGGTTGGCAAAACTATTTTTAGGTTATCTAAAAATAGCCTAAGACTTATTCTTTTTAAGATTGAGATCTCCTATTATTTAGGATCTTGTGTTTTAATTCTCATGCTATTTTTAGCTTGAGGAAACCGTTTTCCTCGTTGAGCAAATGACAGCAGGACGTTTATTTTTTGGCAAGACCACTATCTTTTTCTTTTGAGAACGTGGAGGATAGTGGTAGGTGTGTCTAAGGTAACTGCTGGCTGTTCCCACTATAAATAGGAGGAACTTTGCTCAAACCGTGAGGAATCTAAGAGTGTCCATTAAGGGAGATCAATTAAGAAAAATATTTTCAGTTTTCCAATGCCAATTAATTTATTATATTTTTCTTAAAGCAATTATTTAATTTTTATCCTCTTGAGAATTTGGCCTTGTAAGGGTATTTGTGTGTTTTGTTGTAACTAGACTTAAGGGAAGTCTAGGGGAATAGAGAAGCTTCAATAGAAGCGTGAGAAGAGAAAGAGAAGGAGAAAGAAAAGATAAAGAGAAGTAGGCCTAGAATAGAGAAGCTTCAAGTGAAGCAAATTGTTTTATGTGATTGTAATTGATTGCCTAAAACATAGTGAGAATTTTGAAATCCCGGGGGTCGTGGTTTTTCCTTCTTATTAGGCCAAGAAGGTTTCCACGTAAAATCTTTGTCTCCTTTTATCTTTTTCATTTTAAGTTTAAGTTTTATTTTATTATAATTCCGCAAAATTAGAGGCAAAAATCTTAAACTTAATACACAACAATTCACCCCCCCCCCCCCCCCCCCCCTCCTCTCTTGTTGCATTCGATCATCTATTTGCATTCCTGCAGTTTCCACCGCATTGTTTTTGTGGCTTGTATGTTTTAAATGGTTTATCATTCTCGTTCTTTCTTCAAACCCAAGCTCATACTTTGCATTTAAATGATTTTCGTTCCGTATAGAGGGTCGGAAATTCAAGGGTGTTACATCATCAATTATGGATGTGGCACCGACGTCTAAGTTATCCTTAGGGTACTTAAAACGTTTTTTTTCTTCTTATCTTGTTGCAATACATCTTTGAATTGTGAATCTTGTATCTTAGCCAAAATCGATAAACACTCATATGCCCTTAGTTTTTCTCGTACTATTAAACCTTTTGTTTTAATACATTATGATGTTTGGGGTCCTGCTCCCACATGTAATGCACATGGTGTCTCATATTATATCTTGTTTGTGGATGATTGTACTCAAATGAGTTGGGTTTATTGTTTGAAATACAAGTATGATGTCTTAGATGTGTTTGACAAATTTCATCACATGATTCTCACCTAATTTCAAACTCAACCACAAATACTCAGGTCCGACAATAGGGGTGCATATGTTAACTTAAACATGAAAAAATTTGTTTCTATGAGTTTGTCATAGTTGATGATTTTAGTAGATTTACTTGGACCTTATATTTAGCAAGCAAAGATGAAGCTTTCGATGAGTTTATATCTTTTGCAAATAAAATACAAAAATCTACCAATAATTTAATTGTTCACATTAGATCGGATCATGGCAAAGAATTTGAAAACTCAAACTTCATGAATTATTGTAATGAACATGGTATAAATCATAATTTTTCCGCTCCTAGAACACCACAACAAAATGGAGTGGTGGAAAAAATGGAGTGGTGGAAAGGAAGAATAGAACCTTAGAAGAAATGGCTAGGACCATGTAGATTGCTAGTGGTCTACCTAGGAATTTCTGGGCCGAGGCCGTCAATACTGCATGCTATATTTTGAATCGTGTGTTAATAAGACCAATCACCTCTAAGACACCCTATGAATTACTCAAAGGTGTTAAACCAAATATTTCCTATTTTCGTGTGTTTGGATGCAAATGTTTTGTTCATGTGAATGGTAAACGAAATATAGGTAAGTTTGATGAAAGAAGTGATGAAGCAGTATTCCTCGGTTATTCATCACATAGCAAAGCTTACAGAGTTTATAATAAGAGAACAATGTGTGTAGAGGAATCTATTCACATAATTTTTGATGAAACTAACTTTTCAACAAGTGAACAGGAAACAAATAATATTAAAATAGGTCTTGCAAATTTAGAAGAAGATGATGAAGGAGTTAAAATGCAAGATCCAGGAACAGTAGGTGAACAGTCAATACAAGAAGAGGCAGGGGAAACTGACCAAATCCAGGAACTGCCAGCACAACAGGACCAGCAGACTGTTCCCAATCCAGCTGTTCCCGCAGATGACCAAGATGATCCAGTAGCTGAACAAAATGCAAATCAAGATGCTGAATCAGAACATGCTACTGTTCCCTCCAGAGAATTTGTGCCTAAACCTTGGAAATACCAAAGTTATCATCCTCTTGATCTGATTATAAGTGATATGAATAAGGGAACACAAACCAGATCTCAACTGAGAAACTTTTGTGCACACTTTGCGTTCCTATCATCACTTGAACCCAAAAATCATGAAGAAGCTCTAAAGAATTCCGAATGGATAGTAGCCATGCAAGATAAATTAAATGAATTTGAAAGAAATAAAGTGTGGCACTTAGAACCCAAACCAAAAGGCAAGAAGGTAATTGGTTTGAAATGGGTATTTCGGAATAAGCTAGATGAGCATGGAATAATTGTAAGAAACAAAGCAAGACTCGTGGTCAAAGGGTACAATCAACAAGAAGGTATTGATTATACTGAGACATTTGCTCCGATAGCAAGGTTAGAGGCTATTAGAATTTTAATTTCTTTTGCTGCATTTATGAATTTTAAACTATATCAAATGGATGTGAAATGTGCTTTCTTAAATGGATTTCTTGATGAAGAAGTGTTTGTTGAACAACCTCCAGGTTTTGAGAATACCTCTTGTCCTGATCATGTCTATAAGCTTGATAAAGCTATATATGGCTTAAAGAAAGCTCCTAGGCAATGGTATGAAAGACTGTCAAAGTTTTTGATACAAAATAACTTTGTTAGAGGAAAAATCGACAAAACCTTGTTCTTTAAGAATAAAGGTTCTCATATTTTGGTTGTTCAAATTTATGTTGATGATATTATTTTTGGTGCTACTAATGATCTATTATGTAAGGAATTTGCTAACCTAATGGGCACAGAATTTGAAATGAGCATGATGGGAGAACTAAATTTCTTCCTTGGTTTACAAATTAAACAAACTGAAAATGGTATTTTTATTCATCAACAAAAATACATAAAAGAACTTCTTAAGAAGTATGGGCTAAACAACGCTAAAACCAACCATACACCTATGGCTACAAATGTTAGATTAGATGAAGACCTAAAAGGAACTAACGTAGATCAAACAATGTATCGAGGCATGATAGGTTCCTTATTATATCTAACTGCAAGTAGACCCGATATTTCATTTAGTGTTGGTTTATGTGCTAGATTTCAGTCCAACCCCAAAGAATCACATCTCACTGCAGTAAAACGGATTTTGAGATATTTGAAGGGAACAGACGACTTGTCCCTATCTTATCCTAAAAGTGATGTTTATGATTTAAAAGGTTTTAGTGATGCAGATTATGCAGGTGATCTAGTTAATAGAAAAAGCACGTCAGGTATGGTACAATTTCTTGGCTCTTGTTTAGTTTCATGGAGTTCCAAGAAACAAAACACGGTTGCATTATCCACAGCCGAAGCTGAATACGTGGCAGCAGCAGCTTGCTGTTCCCAAATGCTTTGGATAAAACAGCAACTAAGAGATTTTGGTATTAAATTTGGATGTGTTCCTATTTATTGTGATAATACCAGTGCCATATGTATATCTAAAGATCCAGTGCATCACTCACGAGCTAAACACATACATATTAGACATCATTTTCTTAAGGATAATGTAGAAAACAAAAATATTATATTAAAGCATGTTAATACTAATGAACAAGTTGCAGACATTCTGACCAAACCACTTCCAAGAGAACAATATGAAAAGATGAGATTGGAACTTGGTATGATAAAGCTCCACTAAAGTTGGTTGCATAAAATTTCCAATGAAGCATCATGAAAAAAGAGGGTCAGGAATCAACCTCAAAATTTTGATTGAAAATCAATTATTGCATGGATCAGGTAAACACGTAATAAAGTTTGTACTATGAACATTCTCTTGTTTGCATGTTGTTAGTTTGATCAGATCACAGCAATATGTTCGTTATTTTCTTTATTTTTTTTATCATAATTCATCATTTTTCTATTTTGTTTTCATATTTTATTTTAATATTCATATTTCATAATTTATTCATATTTCACATTTTTTTTTGTACGGCCAACTTAAATTAAAAACAATAGGAAACGGTTTTCAATCCCATCTCTTCAAAATCTTTCCATATCAAACGCTATGATTAGAACATTAAAGGGATTGGACTTGAGGTAACCGTCACTTCACCACTTTATTAACCTTTCCCGTACTTCACACTTCACACGTCTTCTTCAAAAACCGTCTCAAGAAACCGTCCCCCTTCTTCTTTCAACCCTTCAAAATTCAAACATGAAAACTCCAAAATCAAGCAAGAAAACGTCTAAATCAGGAAAGAAAGCCTCTAAATCTCACCAAAACATCCAGCCAAAACCCTTAAAAATTGTTCATCCACCCCCATTACTGAACGCTGCACCATCACCATCCCAAGAAACCACTGAAAATGTTGGAACAAAACGCAAAATATTCTCACCAAAAAGTGAATCATCCTCCAAAGCGGTCAAGCGTTTGAAGCAAGTTGATCCTAACAGTGCTGAAGAGATTGCAAAGGAAATGTCTGTCGGATTTGGGGTAGATAAGTACTGGTATGACTCTACACACTTTCCTCAACTTCATACTATTTTAAAATTTCAAGAATGGGAGGTTTTGATGACTGAGTATAGTTGTAATCCCATTTTCCCAAACATTATGCGAGAGTTTATTTCAAACTTCTCCAATGAATGTGGAATGTGTTCTAGTATGGTTAGGAACATGAAATTAGAGTTTAATAGTGCATTGTTGGCGAAATGGTTTAGTGTTCCTAATGTTGGTTTTGATACATATTGCGTTGGTACAAAAATAGTTTTTTCTGGAATTAATGAAAAGACAATTTTTAAATTTTTGGGGGTTGAACAAAAGAAAGGGAAGATCAGTCATAATATTCTTTCTCCATTGCATAAATTACTATATAATGTTGCACGTAGATTTATTTTGCCTCGAAACTCTAAAAGGAGTGAAGTAAGTTTACGTGATGCAACCTTAATTTATTGCATGGATAATCACATAAAGATAAATTTTCCGTCATTGATGATATCGCATTTGTCTGATTGTATTGAGAAGAAAAATTTTGTTGGTTATGGGGGGCTGTTGACTTGGATTTTCAGAAAGTTTGGTGTTCCATTGGAAGGGTTGGAGTTCCCAATGGGACCCAACATGAAAATAGGTGCGAAATGTTTGCAAAATTTGCACCTCAAGTTAAATGATGAAGGGATGTTAATATATGAATCAGAGGAGGTTGTTGAAGTAGAATCTGATGAGGAAGAGATTGAAAAAGAAGAAGAAAAATTGAGGGAGAGAGATCAGGAAGAAAAAGAGGAAAAGGAGCAAGAGCCTGTTCCCACTGACCAAATTGAAACAGAAGAAAAAGGGGAACAGGAAGGAGAAGCTAGTAAGGGGGAAGCAGAACAGGAGGGAGCCTTAGGAGAAGAGGCTCATAACAATCTCTGTGATGATACAAGTGATGAAGAGATTGTGATAGCTTTGAGGAAAAAGGCTAAATTCATTAAGAGGAAGAGTAGGAGGTTCGCTTCAAAACGCAAGGCTACAATGGTTGATGATGCTACATTTGACACCATGCCTGAACCTATATCAAGTGAACCTCCCTCTCCCAAGCCAACCACATCATCACCACATCACAATCCATCACCACCTCCATCACCAATACAGTCTACACCACCACCTTTTCAGTCACACACTTCACCTGATGTAGGTTGTACTAACTATGATTCTGTTCCTGCAGCTTCTTTAGACTCTGTCCTCTCTAAGCTAAATGACCTCCAGTCTCACTTCCTTGCATTTCAAGACGAAACTCGTGTCTCCCTTGCTTCAATTGTTGATCAGCTTAACCATATGGAGAGCCGTCTTGGTGCCAAGTTGGACACAGTAGAAGTACAGACTGAGTTCGTTGATGAAGAAGAGACTGCTCCCTGATCCCTCTTCCCATATGTTTTTATGATTTGTTGGCTGTAATATTAATCAAACAACTTCACTTTTTAGTCTTTGTACCATCTGAGGTACAAAGTTGTATTGTTGAACAACTGCTACTATTTTCTTTGTTTTGATTTCTGGTCTGTGAACACTAACAATATGCAGATTTGATTACTTTTTATGCTGCATCCTTTTATTATTTTTTCTTGCTTTCATCACTGACAAATCTATATGGTTTGTGCTGAGGTTTGATCCCTCCCAATTCTTTTTGATTGATGACAAAAGGGGGAAGATTATGCACAAACTTAAGAAGAGCAGTGAATACACAGTAACATATCTTGGTTGATTTATATTGTTTCTTAATTATTGATGATAATGTGCTGAGTTTATGCTAGCTTAATGATTATCTGTGTTTTCAAGTTGATGAATATTTACTTATTTTTGTAAATTTGTTTTCAAGTTGTTTTTGGTTGAAAATACTTAATAATTTGTGTTAAGTTTTATTATGTTAGTTTAATTATGTCAGTTTAATTAATTTTAGTTTATTTCATTTAAGTTTTAGATTAATTAATTTTGAAAATTTTTAAAACATATTTGATATTATGGAGTAAATTGTTTTATTGTGAATGCTTGGTAAATTATATTGTAACGAGTTGATTTGCTAAGTTATTTAGAGTTGTTTTAATCTCTAGTATGCTCTAAGAATTTTGTTTTGCTCTATTTTACTTAAGTTTGTTTATAAAGTTTGTCCTCATCAAAAAGGGGGAATTTGTTGGCCTCTTAAGGTTTTGATGATGACTTCACTTTTAGATAAACAAACATATTTTTAGAGATTGTTTTGTAGGTATATATCCGATTTAGTTTGAATCGTTGATGAAGCCTATGACTTGGTTCGTGGAAGATGTACATGTCTTAATATGTCCAAGATGTTAGATAAGTGTTATAATGTTCAAAGTAGACGTACAGTCTACTGTTCCTAAAATGAACATTTTAACTGAAGTTGAAGCTGGAGACAGTACGTTGTTCCTACGTAGCAGGTCTGGAGAATAGCATCGACTGGAAAATTGCGAATTAATTATTTTCTGTTTTAAGTTGATGTAATGGTTTAGAATTAATTTAAACTGCTTAAATTAATTAGTAAGTTAATTGGCAAATCTATTTTTAGGTTATCTAAAAATAGCTTAAAGACTTTTTCTTAATTAGATTTAGATCTCCTATTTTTTAGGATCTTATGTTTTTAACTCCTATGCTATTTTTAGCATAAGGAAACTGATTTTTCTTTGAGCAAATAACAGCCGGACACTTTCATAATTCCACCACCTTTTGTTTTGAGAACATGGGGGTAGTGGGAGGTATGTCTGAGGAAACTGCTGGTTGTTCCCACTATAAATAGAAGGGACTTTGCTCGAACCAAAATTAATCCAAGAGAATCCAAGAGTGTCCATAAAAGGGAGATCATCTTAAGAAAAATATTTTCAGTTTTTTAATGCCAATTAATTTATTATATTTTTTTTAAGTAATTATTTTAATTGTAATCCTCTTGAGAAATGGCCTTGTAAGGGTTAATGAGTGATTTGTTGTAATTAGACTTGTGGGAAGTCTAAGGGAATAGAGAAGAGAAACGTGAGAAGAGAAAGAGAAGGAGAAAGTAGAGAAAGAGAAGGAGAAAGTAGAGAAAGAGAATTAGGCCTAGAGTAGAGAAGCTTCAAGTGAAGCAAACATTGTTTTGTGTAATTGTAATTGATTGCCTAAACATAGTGAGAATTTTGAAATCCCGGGGGGTCGTGGTTTTTCCTTCTTATTAGGCCAAGAAGGTTTCCACGTAAAATCTTTGTCTCCTTTTTATTTCTTGCTTCTTAAGTTTAAGTTTTATTTTGTTTGCTAAAATTCCGCTAAGTTAGAGCAAAAACGTAGTACAACTCAATACACAACAATTCACCCCCCCTCTTGTTGCTTTTGATCATCTCTTCATATTCCAACAATAACCTAGCTACTACAATGCACTTCTATAATGTGTTTAAGTACAATCTTTATAATACTAGTTGTGGAGCCACATTACGCTATTGAGTTTGATGAAATTAGTTTACGTGATTCGAGTTACGTTGAAAACAGCAATACATTAAACAATCGCAAAAAATAATCTTCAAACATATTAGTTTAAAATACTGTTATACATAATTGTTCATTGAAAATCAAGATAATAAGTTACAATAGTTGACAGTTCCAAGCACCCAAACAAGGAGCAAATTAATTTGTAATTACTGATTTAAAAGAATTGTGCATACACAGCAACATTCTCACACCAATGTTGTACCTAATTACACAGTCAAGGCACTGATAGCAAATTGGTTTCAGGAAAATAATCTGAAACCTTTGAATAGCTCTGAGAACATCGATGTTGATAGCTTCTGCTGCCCGGTTCAAAGCAGTGACACTATGTTTAGGTGCTCCCAAGAGGTTAGAGATGCAATTGGAAGGCTAAACATCGATGAACCATATGTATCTGCTCTAGCTTGTGCAAGGAATTAGAGCCTGAGAAGTCCAATCACCAATCCCCTGCTCACAGTAGAACACACTCTGCAACAACTCCTATTTAAGACAAAAATGATGCGATTATTGGTCAGTTGATTTACAAAAGACGCTCAAGAACAATGTAATTCACCTTAAACAATGCCAATCCCACTATTACAAACACCAATATAGGGGACTGCATTTTGTACCACAGTTTTGGCATTTATAAAACTTGAGTACCAAACCCTTCAGCTGGCATCATGTCTGAGAGGGGAAAAACAAAGTTTGGCACAGCAGAGGTAGTCTCTTCAAGAAAAAAGTTGAAATAGTTTTTAAGTATTTTTTTAAGTGAATTTGAATAATTCATCTTAGAATTTTATCTCCCAATTAGCAAATTCTTCAGGGAAAAAATCCAATTCTACGAGTTCATCTCTTACAACCCAAATCGGCCACCTATTTCCCTCACTCTCTACTTTTATAAAATACAAAAATTAACAAATTTCACTGTTGAATAACTTCTGCGCCATGTCACCACAATTTAAGAAAATTCAATCAAAACAAAAAAGCAACAAAAATATATCATTACCTGCTTCAAATGACAAAAGCCTTCGTAAACAGCAAGAGTAGAATCAAATGTCTTCACCGAATAAAGAAACGTTGATTGTTCAACATCTGCTAAGAAACCCACAAAAATTAAATTAACGCCCAGAAAATTGCAAGTAAATTAAAAAAAAAAAATTTCAGCCCGCGATAATTTTCAAACACTAAAAATAAAAACTAAAAAACAACCAAGAAAAAAGCAATTAAATTAATAAAAAAAATTAACACACAATAATTTCTAACACCCAAAATCAAAACCTAGAAAAATGTAATTAAAGATAAGTAATCAGTAAAAAAAAAATTGTACTTGAGATCCTCTGTGTCCCTTCCCTTCCCTCCTCAAATGCTAACCAAAAGAGGAGATCACACCTCCATCTCCCTTCCCTTCCCACCTCAAATGCTACCAAATTAAAATAAAAAAAAAAAAAAAAATACACGTCCAACTCCCAACCCTTCCCATCCACTTTCTTAAACCCAAACCTCACTAAGTGTATTCTCGTTCACCACCAAGTCTGCATTATACACAAACGTTAAGCCAAACAGCAATTAGTAATACCAATATTTGTAGTATCTAAACTGAATACTCAACTTTTTAAATGATGATAATTCAAAACACATATTAATTAAACAAATAAATTAAGTAGTTATTTTAGTTGTTTAAGTCGGTTCAAAATCATATTGATACATATATATTTTAGGTCCGAAAATTTTGAAATATGTTTAAATGACTTAAGTTTATCTTAAGGTTGAATTTATAAGTTTTGAAATAAGCTTAAATGGTTTTAAGATAATTATGTTTAAGATAAGGTTACTTTTGTAATTATCTTTGAAATATTTTAATAGGTTAAGGTTAATTAAAATTATCTTTGAAATATTTTAATTGGTCAAAATATATTGAAATTAAGTTTGAATTAAAAATAAAGTATGTTTGAATATTTGAATCTATCATTACACGTTTTATTTTAAACATTTGGATGTATTATGTTATTAAATTTGAGTTTGAATTTAAAATGTGTGTTTAAGATATTTAGATGATTAAATGTTAAAGTACAAGCTTCACACATTTTGTAATTAATAATACACGATTTATATTTGAAATTAAATAAGTGTTAAGCTATGCTAATTAAAGGCTTTCCTATAAATAAGATGATAATTTAAATTGACACTAAAAATAAAAAATGACAATTTAAACTAATGCTAAAAATAGGAATTAATTTTGAATAATTATTTACACGTTGAATTATCTGTTTTTACTGAGTTTTTAATATCTTGTATGAGTTCTAACATGGCAATACAGCAATGATTAATAAAAACAAATTACAGCACACAATGACGAAATTATATTAGTTGTCAGTGCAACGTCAGTTTGAGTTAAATTTCAAGATCTTGAAGACTTGCACAGATTATCCAGATCAACGAAATTGGCGGATGAAGCTTTCTTTCTCTTCAAGGATATGTTGAGGCGTGACATATATAAATACAAGGTTTCGTTCAAGAATTAAGATGCACCTCTTCTTACAATTTTCTCTCTTGTTGAAATAAAATCTAGTATTCTCTAAGTGTTGAAAAAGAGTTGTAATCCTTAGTTCATCTAGCTCTCTTACAATTTGTAATAGGATTAAGTGTTAAAAAAAGTTAGAATGTTCATAGATTAATACGCCTAACTTTAGAATACTTTTTAAAGTGTTCAATTTGTAATCTCTATTGTGAGATTGGGATTTACTTTTATTAAGAGACTTGTAAGACGTTCTTCAAGGGGAAGAACGTGGTGAGAGAAGATAGAGAGATCTCCTAGTTGTATTAAAGTTTATTAATAAAAGACGTTGAATCCTACGGGTTGGAAGAAAACCCATAAGCGGAAAGTAAGTTGTTTAGAGCCGAACCTCATTAACATATCGTGTGTTATTGTTTAAGTTTATTTCTGCACATACATTATAGTTTTATTGATCGACCTAAAATTGTTCTAGAAAACAGTTTTAAAATATCACCCAAGCTCTTGGGCTAATCTCCAAACAAAAATTTTAAACGGGCATATTTTCTATTCACCCCCTCTAAAGAGTATTCGAACTCCTATCAACTTTCATAAACATCTTCTAATACACTTATGTTGCTCAAACTATCCAAAAAAAAGTAAAATAAATTTAAGAAATCAAAAATCAATGAACATAAAAAAATAAACTACGCCATATATCATACATAGCAGATCATAATCAAAAACGAGAATATAAGTATTAAGTACTAATTAAATTCCCTGAAATTAACCCCAAAAAAGAAAAGAAAAAACCTTTTGAATCTGCTGGCTGGTATTATTAGCAGGAGGAAAAGAGGGCATAATAGGCATCATTGAAGGAGCTTGTTGCTGCATGCTTCAATTTATTCCCAAATTGAACAGGAAAACAACATTAAAAACTAAATCAGAAAAACCAAAATAATTTGAAGAAATTCTTCAAACCCTGACAAACCCTATATCGAATTCATCCGAAAACCTTAGAACAAATCCTTTATGCTATGTTTGGGAACAATGATTTCATTTAAAATTTTGAAATTGGCTCAAATCTATTCTTTGGCAAATTAAAAATTTTCAAATTTAAATTTGAATCAAATTCCATCATTATATTCGAAGTAGTTAAAATTGAGGATTTGAAAATGACTACCCAAACGTTATCATTTTCAAATTCTTTATTTATGATTTCATAATTAAAATTCATAATTTGAAATAAAATACTTATTTCCAAACACTACATTATTGAATTCATACAAAACCCAAACTGAAAACTTACAGAAAAACCCAAACTAAAGTTGAAAGAAAAACTTACGGATTTTGAGCAGTGAGCAGCATCAACCATATTTGATGATCAATAAAGATTTAGACAAGTTCTTGTAGAAGTAAATAGTAATGAGTTGAAAATTTTATAAATTGCATTAATTAGTAGATGGAGCTAATTTTACTCACCAATTTTACACTTGTGTAATTCCGGAACTTCAACCTATACCTTAGAATTGACTATAATTACTGTGTAATCAGTTTATAAAGAACACAGATCTTGATTTTTAATTTCTACAAACAAAGTTATGTTGTGCATTTAAATTATGTATGGTGTATAGGCCAAGTTTGGATTATAACTTTTACCATCTTAACTGTTCTTCATCAGGAAGAAAGTGGATAAACAAGGATCACCATTAGCTCTCATTACCAAAATCTGAAGAAGCCCTAAAACTTTAAGATCTTCTAATTACACCAAAAATCCAAATCCAAAGGCCCTAATTTTTTGAATAAAGGAACGCACATATCAATCAATTAAATTTAAAACCACGTAGACCCAAATTTAACATACACAAATTCAAAATAGACATGATTCAAAAAACCCAAAAAGACACTAATCAACAAAAAATCATTCACAAGTCTTAAAAATTGCAAATTTCTAAATAACAGTAATCAAGACTAAAAATGGATATAAATAACAACATGAAAACATAAAAAGAAGTATATTAGATTCCACTTTATTATATTTACATCGTAAAAAGACACTTCATTGTATGATTATTTTTAACTAAAAATTATAAAATTTTGATTTAATGAAAGTATGGAATTAAATGATTTAAACAACATTCCACTTGATTATATTTACATCTTATATATTAGCCACAATATATAAAATAAGCATAAAAGATAAATAGTACAACAATATATAACATAATGAGTATTTCAGAGCGAATGAATTATTACTTAGATTAGATAAAATTAATAAATTATGTGCTCCTGTTGTGCTACAAAATTTGCCCCACATTTTTTATATTTTATTACATTGAATTACTCTATTTTTATTTTTGACCATAATTTATTTATATAATTTTTTTAGAAAAATCAATGTGAATGATACAATATTTCGTTAATTTCTCTACAATAATACCAATTTTTAATTAACCGTAAATAATACAAACTTAGAAGGTTCTTTCCCTTAAATAATACAAACTCTTGTTAACCAAACATTTAAGCAGAACTGTGATTGTTGGAAGTGCGAGCCCGCACAGGCTCAGCCAAATATAATAAATAAAATACTATAGAAAAATATCATGGGGGAATCTTGTTCGATTATTGATAAACTTGTTGAAAAGGTTGCTCTCAAGAGCTTAATTTTCAAACAATCATCATTTGATAAACTGAAATTAGTTATAAATTTTGTTGAATTTAATAATTTTAAAAAATAGGATAAATTATCGTAAATAATTAGAGCTTATACTGATTTTCCGAATCCTTACAATAATACAACTTTTTGATTAACAATAAATAATACCGATTAAGGGTGGTGTTTGCCTAGAATAATACCAAATTTTTATTATAATACATTATTTGACCAGAAAAAACAAAGGTAAAGTTTTAGTTAAACAAAAGTTCAAATTATTCTAGGAAAACACCATGGTTAATCAAAAGTTGACATTATTTTAAGAAAATTAGCGAAAGTTTTTGTATTATTAATTGTAATTTTTCCTACTTTTTATTTTATTAAAGAGTAGACTAAGTGAAAAAGAGGGACAAGTGAGAATCAAACTCAAAACCTTTGGTAAGTGATATAGGGTAAGCTGAGATAATGAGAGGGTTAAAGGATAGGGCACCAACAATCGAACTCATGAACTTATCTTGAGAAAATATTAATTGCTCTAATTAAATTGAATTAAGTTTTAAGTTTATTATCATTCCTACCTATTGTTAGTCTAGTACTTTCTCCGTTCTATTATACTTGCTCTATTTTCTAATGTTCTTCTCATTTAGAATGTTCTACTTTAGAGAGAGAAATTTGATTAAGATTTTTAAGACATATATAAATAATATAATATATCCATGTGAGATCACTTTTAGATTCATCTTAATTTATATTTTTTTATTATATATTTTTTATAATTTTTTATGATGCGTATTTAGTGATATATAAGCTCAAAATTTAGTTTGAAAACTGTGAAAAAAGTAAACGAGAAGAACAAAAAATAACGGAGGGAGTACTTGATACATATTACATTTTACATAATCCAATGCGTAATTTTAATCATTTATCTTAAATTAGTATATAAACTCGTGCAATGCACGAAGTTGTTAGTATAAAAGTATCCATAATATAAATTTTAAATAAAGATGCAATTACCTGTTATCAGTATAAAATTGTAATATTTCTTATAAAATAGATAGATGATTTCAGAATTTATAGTGTTTTAAGGAAAAAAAATTAAGTTGTTAATATAAGTAATAATTAAAATTTTCGTACTTTTTAAGCAAATTTGGATAATTTTCCAAAAACGATATCATAATAATTTATTGTTATTCTCAAAATAATTTTTGATTATTATGTATACTCCCTCCTTTCTGAAATACTCGCTACATAACGATTTTTGACACTATTCATCGTTCAAGCTTATTTTATATATTGTGGCTAATGTGTAAGAAAAATCATAGTTAAGTGGGATATTGTTTGAATCGTCTAATCTCATACTTTTATAATATTAACTTTTTATAAGTTTTAGATGTATATAGTTCAATATATAGGTTATCAAAATAGCATATCAAATTACGTAAAAAGTTAAATATAGCAAGTATAGTGAAATAGAGGAAGTATATCTTATGTTCTTAATGATATATTTTAGAAATTAAAACTTTAATGAAGAAACTTTATTAATTAGGAAATACTTCAATATAAAAAAGTAAATATATATTCTAAGAAACTTTAATTGAAAATATTATGTAGCTTCTAAATTCAAAAATATAATATTCCAACAAAATTAAAAGAACAAATCTTATTTTGATTTACTACTTATATATTACGGAATAAGTTGGTTAACTTTAGTAAGAATTATTTCATATAGCAAATTATTATGAGAATATTATGTGGAATTTTACAGTCTTCTTATTAGATTGTATGACTATTCTTAACTAAAAATTATAAAATTTTGATGTAATAAAAGTATGGGATTAAATGATTCAAACAAGATTCCACTTGATTATATTTACATCTTACACATTAGCTACAATATATAAAATAAGCTTGAAAGATAGATAGTACAACAATATATAATATAATGAGTATTTCAGAGCGAATGAATTATTACTTAGATTAGATAAAATTTAGATAAAATTATAGAAGTGCTCCTGTTGTGCTACAAAATTTACCCCACATTTCTTTATATTTTCTGTTTTTATTTTTGACTATAATTTATTTATATAATTTTTTAGAAAAATCAATATGAATGATACAATATTTCGTTTATTTCTATACAATAATATCAATTTTTAATTAACTGTCAATAATACAAACTTAGAAGGTTGTTTCCTTTAAATAATACCAACTCTTATTTTTCATTAATTTACTTTCTTTTGTCATATAGCCTCATGTAGTATGGTTTTTAACAAGTTAGCCATAATTTAGAAAAACACCCTTCTAAAATGATGGTTCAAATATTAGTATTATTATTAGGAATTTAACAAAAAGAAAATTTGTATTCATAATATTTTTTGGGGAAATTGCACCTGATAACCTTGAGATTTTGGATTTTTCATGTGATAATCAAAACTCTTTATAAATTCACGCGGTAACCATGAGGTTATTATTCCACTATAACCTTTTTGCACAAAGAACGTTAGCAAAGGTTAAGTGTTCCACTATATTGCAGGAATTAGATCAAATCTTATTTCCCCAAATAAACTATCTATCTCTCTCTCATCCTAATAATTTCCCCAATTTCCTTAAAATCCTAACCCTAAATCCCCAAAATTGACTTTAAATCCAATAATTTTAATTTACAAGGATCACAAAATCAAGCTCTAGATCAAGAAAGGTTAGTAATTTCTTGAACTTTGGTGGAAATGAAGAAGTTGCATTCGATGAACCTGCTGTTTTGAAATCATGAACATACGAAAATTTCTTAATTTTATAGTTCAATGGAATCTTAATTTTATACTAGATGAAGACTTGAAAAAAAAGGGGAGTTTGAACTTGGGGGAAAATGTAATTTGAATAAAAGAAGGTAGAGTTAGAGTTTATGATTTGAGAGAAAATGTTGAAAGTTGATGAAATTTGTAATGATTAGTCGAATAAGTAGGGTGCACCAACATTTAAATTTCGACATTAACGTTTGCTAATGTTTTTAGTGCAAAAAAATCATAGTGGAAAATTTTAGCAAATCTCAGCTGTATGGATTTTTAAAAAATGTTAATTACCACTTGGAAAACAAAAAACTACCACATTATTACCGGATGGATATTTTATTTTTATTTTTTTATTTTATTTTATTTTTTATTTTCGTTTCATCATCCCATCTCTTGCAATTCACCCTAAAAATCTACTTTTAACCTCTTCATTTGTGAGCAAGTTTGAATCGTTTTTGACTTGTTTATCCTACAAACCATCGTCCTCTCCTTAACATTTCTCTCTGATCTTCACTTCCTTAGCTCGTCAATGCCGATGATGGAAGTAATCACCAACAAAAAAGTCACAGACCTGTTCGAAAATCTCGAAGAACAAAAATGCCTCCTCACAAAATGCACCGACTTATACAACACCCTATCTTCTTATTACATTTCTGTTGAAGAATCCCTTAATTCAAAAACCCTAAGCCTAGATTCCAAATTCCGATCTATGCATTTAAATTACCAGAAATCCCTTGAAGATCTCCAAAACCGCGAAAATTCAATTCCTAATCGCTTTTCATCCCTCTCCTCTGAAATTGAATCCAAAAAAAATGCTTCCATTGCCGAACTCCGGAAACCTCTCGGTTTAGAATTACCAGTTATTAATGTTTTGAAATCCTTGTGTAGGAGAATGGATTGTAGTGGTTTGATGCAGTACGTGCTAGGGAAGAGGAAAGATAAGCTTTCTTTGAGGTCTGAAATGGAGGAAGCGATCAAGGAGTGTGTGGACCCGGAGATGATGGTAATAGGAGCACTGAAAGATTTTATGGAAGCGAAATCGATGAGTGAAAAAAGACTTGCGGATAAGTTGTGGGCGTGCGGGGTGGTGGTTTCGGGGTTGTTTTCTTTGGAAAAATTTAAGGACAAAAAGGGGAAGGAGGCTGTATTTGCGACAAAGACGGTGGCAGAAGCCGAGAAGGTGATGAGGGAGTGGAGAAAGAAAGCTGAGGAAGCGGGGGATAGGGAGGAAAGTGAAGGTAAAATGGGAACTGCTGAAGTAGCTATGTTTTTGCTGGTTATAATTGGGTTTGGGTTGAGGGAAATATTTGAAGAGGAGTTCTATATGAAGATGTTTATCGAGTTTTCTGGTAGGAAAGATATGGCTAAGTTTGCCATTCCGATTTTAAAGGACAAGATTCCTGGTTAGTTTTTTTACTTCAGAAATTTTTTTGGATATGAATTATGAATTTTTGGTTATTTGTTCTTTGTTTTGTAGTATTTTGTATTTGTTGCTGCTGAAGTATTATGGTTTGCTCAATGAGTATGTACAAATGGAATAACATAACTGTCTAGTATACACAATTTCACCCAATCTGTTATGGTATGTTTGAACGGAAGGAAAGGGAGGGAAAGGAAGTGGAATGGAACAGAGAGATTCCATTTCCCTCATTTGAATATCAAAAGTGGAGTCAAGGGAAAGAAGTTGGAGGGGAGAAACTTTTAGATTTGGAAGGAAAAAACTAGTCTTTCCCCCCTCCCTCGCATCGCCTTCCTGAAATGTTATCCAAGTCCCTTCTTATAAAAGAGTTGTATTCTGTTCTTGGGTAGACTCCAGTGCTACTTTGGCTTCTGCCAAAAATTAGCTAGCTTTTAAATGTAGCGAATTTTCCCTAGCTTAGCCACAAATATGGTATTGTGAGTTTTCTGTTTCGCCCATATTGTGACGTTGATCAAAGATAATGCAATGGCTTGCTAGAAATATGTAATAACATATTGCATTATAGAAGAGTTTGTATTCTGTTCTTTTGGTGAGTTTCATTAGTATGAGGATTAGGCATCATACAAGTATACAACCACAATATTTTGTTGGCTCAATAACACTGAAGTAGCTTCCACCAATGTGGAGTAGGTGATTGAATGCAAGAAGGCTGCATCCTTGCTCTAGCTTACATTATCCACAATGCTAGACTAGATTGATGCCACATAGGAGGATTTTGTTGTGAATTCGGATTCTACCTTTAATTTATGTTGGTCAAGGAATGTTTGCATTCTCTAAATAGGTTTGCGTTTGGAGGGAAGGTTTGAAGCTGTGAGATGCTAATTGTGTAAAGTATTGGAAATTATAGCATTGGTTTGCAGAAGCTTGTGAAATTATAGCATTGGTTTGTAGAAGCTTGTGAAGTTTTTTTTGTTTGCACAGTGAGTTTGTGAAGTGAATAAATGATTTGATGGTTTGTGAAGGTGGAATTTAGTTTTTATTTTGGATTACAGCTCATAGGTCTTCAATTGATTAGAATGCATTCCACCATGTCATATAAATATTCTTAACACAATAGGCCCCTTATTCCTATAAGTCTTCATAGATACGTACGTAATATAATTTTTCATAAGTAGCCTCTACATTCTATCCAACGCCCAATAAGCTTCTTTAGTAATTTTCTCAATAAATATGTATCGATATCATCTGTTAATTTCCACCATCTAATTTTTTGTTACTATTTAACTTTCTTTTCCTTTGATCTGGCTTCTTGGTGAACATCTAACGAAAAGAACAAAAGTCATGACATAGTTTGTTCTAGTTGCTAAAAGTTTATCCATGTCTCCCCTCTTGTTAATCAATATGCATAATGATTCTGCTAGCACTGGATGATTTGTAAATTGTAATAACTCTTTAAAAGGATTTTCAAGCTATGGCCCAACTTCCTCGCTCTCTCCCACCTCTTCAATGTAAACGGAAGTTTCCATTGAGATTCGAACCCATTTCTATCAAAAACTTTTTGATTCCCCTTAAATTGGATTTTAGTGCTCCATACGACTGCTTCATTATGGCAATAACCATTGACTTGTTAAAGAGAATGCTGAAGTATTGCAGCCCAAAGATAAGTCTAAACCGTAAACCAAACCAGACAAAACCTGTACTTAGTTGTTTTGTTTGGATGGTCTAAATTACTTGGTTAGTAAGGTTTTCGGATTTGGTCCTTTTTTGCGTTTTACATCAGACCAAACCGTAAATCGTGAATTTTAGCATTATGTTTTATTGTTGTATTTTCTTTTTGCTAGGAGTAATTTCTACTGTTATTAGTTAAGTTTTTACTTTGCTGAACTTGTCTCCTCCCTCTTATTTTTGTATGTTTAGAAATATTTAACTTTTTTCATAAATGAATACATAAAGTAACAGTAGCTAATGTATTACAATCACTCTGTGATATTGGAATCATTAATGTCTGCAGCTATAGATTGGGTATTTAGTATTTTGAAATATTTGATATTGATCCTCGGGTACTTGCTTTTGATTAATGAGATTATGGAGTACAAAGTTTTGACAGTTTAATGGTAGAATGGTAGTTTACTAACTAGTCTCTTAACTTAATGTAGGAAGACATTACATTTGAATTGTCAAAATGGAGAATAAAAAGGGTTTGATATTATGTGGAAAAAATCATAAAGTAAAAGGGATAGGAAGAGGGAACAGGTGCTTGGTTCATTTAGAAACATTGTTTTTCTCTAAAGAAGTACACTATTTTAATGAAATTTTTTCAATTTGTAAAACTAAAAGCTAGAAAACGTTTTAGAATGGTCTAGTTAGGGTTTGGTATGGTCTGGAAAATTTTCAAATCATAATTTTTAGTTTGGTCTTATTTTTGTGTCAGACCAAAAAAAACCAGCCTGTGTGCAGCCCTACACCTAAGGATACAATATGGTGCGGGACTGTGGGCACGGAGGAAAATTTGGGTAATTGCTACACATTTAATTGGCTTGGGGATAGACATTCAAATTTTGAAGTATAAAGGGATGTGTAGGGGGAGTAAAGATGACAAGAGCTTATTGGAAATGAAGAAAAAATTGAAGGAGTGGTCTAGGTTTGTCGGGGTGTAGTGGGATGTTGGTGGCAACAAGGGACAAAGCTAATGAGGAAGGTATACAAATATAGGGGCAGGTACTATTTTTTATAAAAAGGAAAAGTAATTTATTTCAGATTACAGGATATCAAGGACTAATTTTGAGCTTTATTATTCTCGATTAATTGAAAGGTGGGCAATGCAGGTGTTGAAAAGATTAGAAAAATGTGGGCTTATTGCTATCAAAATTTCTTGTGATGACCAATATGACATCACAGAGAAGTAATGTTCGTTAGCCATATTACTACTTAAAGTATATAATCAATGCTCGTGGAACTGTCATTCCTTCAGTTTTTTTTCATCAGACATCAATATTAACATCTATTTTCTTATAAGTTTATAAACTACAAGGCAAGAACCATACATTCTTGGTTTGTTGAGAAGCCAAATATCTATTTATCCTCAACCTTATAAATTTATAACTACAAGGCAAGAATCATACATCCTTGGTCTGTTGAGAAGCTGAATATCTCTTTACGCTCATTCAGGATTTTTAATAATGTTGATTTGGCGAAATTAGATATGGCCTTGTTTGGTAAATGGCTTTTTGGTTGGGCTTGTTGGTTGGTCAAAAAGCTATGAAATGTGTTTGAGAAATGGTTTTTTAGCTAGCTGAAAAGTTGGCTTTAAGCCAAACAATAGCTATTGGCTTGTAGCCAATACTTAATTTTACCAAGTATATCCTGAAATAGTTGGTTTATTCAACTAGCTCAAAAGCCAACAAAAACGGCCAACACTGTTTAAACAAGTAAACTAAAAAAGCCAACAACCACTTGCCAAACAAACTTATAAGGTCTTAATTATGAGATTGGAGGAGAGGGATAGAGATATGTTGTACGGGAAGAACCAAGAAGATATTTCAAATGTAGTTATCCCTATTTTGTCGTTTCCTTCGTAGATTTTCTTTTGTAGGTAGGTTGGAGAGCACTCACCGCCACTGATTATCAGCCATCTTATTTTCTATAATCTAATGATCTATGTTTTAATTTATTTTTCTGCATGCTATGATGTATTAAAAGCTAAAACCTAAAATTTATTAGGAAATTATCAATGGTATCCCTGAATTTTGGCATTTTATCCATGGTACCCTTAAGTTTTTTTAATTATCAATGCTACCCTTGTATTATTGAGCGTTTTACAACCATAACCTTTTTAACTCTCTCCGTCCAAAAGCGTTCAAAACCGTTAACTTTCTTTTATGTTTCGAATTGAAAAATAAAAAAATAGAAAAAAAAGTTAACAGTTTTGGACAATTTTGGACGGAAGAAGTTTTAAAAGGTTATGGTTGTAAAACGTTCAATAGTACGAGGGTACCATTAATAATAAAAAAAACTCAGGTGTACCATTGATAAAGTGCAAAAACTCAGGGGTACCATTGATAATTTCCCAAATTTATTTCAATTCTCGTAGTAAAACAGTCTAATTGATTATATTTTCATTTTTGAGTATGAATAGTGCTGGCCTTAATAGTTGAATACTGATGTCATATTTACGTTTGTACATGTTCAACTGTTCAAGATTATTAATACTCCCTCCTCATATCTAGTTGGCGTCTTGCTATGTAATTTTCATCTTACACAAATGCTCAGGGATTTTTTTCCTGCAGATTTAATTGACCGATTGATACAGAGTGGAAAACTGCTTGAAGCAGTTGATTTTGCTTTAGAGTCTGGCTTGACGGGAAGGTTCCAGCCTGTCTCTCTGCTCAACACTTTTTTGAGCAACTCCCAAAAGAATACCACAGAAATACTGGAGAAAGGCAACCATAATGCGGATGCAATAGTAAGTTGGCCTGGAAGCCTTTGGTTTTTTTTCATTTCTTTGTTTCTGGTGTATAAAATCTGCAGTACGTTTTTCTGGACTTAAATTTTTTCTTCACGAAAATAATGGTTTATATAAAACCTGTTTTCAGACTTCATATTTCTATGATTTGGTTTCTTCGAAAAATGAGAAAGAAATAAAGGAGAGTTGAAAAGGAATAAAAGAAGATAAATGATGGAAAATGAGATATCAAAGAGGAAAATAAAAATGGTAAAGCTATTATTTCCGAAAGTATTTTCGTTCAACCAAGCATATCTAGTAAGTATTGTATTAGCAACTGTGTTTCTGACCGTTGATATGCTTGACTTCTCAGGAGGAGGCCAACAAATATGAGGCAACTTACATCAGGTCTATCATCACATGTGTGGTAGACCATAACCTGGAGGCAGAATTTTCTATTGAAAGCTTGAAGAAGAGACTTTTTGAGATAGAGAAAGCAAAGGCTGATAAGAAGGCTGCTATAAATGGCACTAGGCCTAGTACCAAGCGAGCCCAAGGTAACGAAGGCCCTCGGAACAATAGTGCACCACCTCCGCGTCCTATGAAAAGGTCGAAATACCCTTCTCGTGGCAGGAGAGAGAGAGCTTCACAAGCACCTAATCGAGTATCAAGGTACATGGGTCCATACAACTTACCAAATCAAACTGCTTATGATCCAGGGGTCCCTGCATACACTTTTGGGCCGAGGCATGGTGCTTATGTTCCGACAGCTCACCAAATCCCTCAACAACATTATGGACTACCGGGTGGTAGTGCTCTTAATACTAGCGCTGTGCCTCAACCTCAACTTGTTGGTTCTTATGGCAGTAGTACATATGGCATGCCTGGTGGCGGTGTGCCCACATCTGCTGGGCCTCCGGTTGGCAGTCATGGTTCGCAGAGTGTATACGGAGCATATGATTATGGTGTAACCAATACGTCTTACCAGCCTCCTTATGCACAATAATTTTCAACTTGAAGAGCAGACAACTGTAGTCGAAGTTAGTAGACTTAGTAGCAGGATAGAATAGAGCATATCGTGTCTAAAGTCAGTGAGATTAGTTCATACTCTCTGTTGTGAAGTTTTGGTATAAATTTTGTATTGAAAAGTGAAAATACCATAAAATAGAAAGGCCTTCATTTAGATTAAACTTTTTTTTTTTCTTAATAGCTTGTAAAAATTGTTGATTAACATTATATTTGTGCACAGGATTCAGATCCATAGAGTTTCAAACACAAATCATTGTAGCCCATTGATGTGAAATTTGAATCTGATTGTCTTGAGAGAATTTGAATAAAATAAGATTTTTTAACAACTTAATTACAAAAATAAGCTTCGTGAAAACTTATTTCTCAAAATAAGCGTCCGTACATCCAAGCCTAACCTCGGGTAAAATCGCTGTTACTAACAGCGAAAGAGAAAAAAAAAAAAATTAAGGGCTTAAGTCGCTTTTACTAACAGCGACTTAAGCCCTTAATTTTTTTTTATGAACTAAAGTAGCTGTTGTTAGGGATGCAAACGGGGCGGGGCGGGGCGGGTATTGGCTTTACCATCCCCATCCCCATCTGGTAAATCAATCCCCATCCCCATCCCCATCCCCGCGGCGGGTATAATTTTTTTCCCCGTACCCGCCCCGATGGGTTTGTACCTAATACCATCCCCATCCCCATCCCCATCTGGGTATCCATCCCCGTCTAATACCCATTTTATCCGCCCCACCACCCGTCAAATCCCCACTTAATACCCATCTGTGTCACATATTTATTTTCAATTATTTGGGTCTTAAAACCCATAAAACATATCCGAACTCCAAAGTCTCAAAGAAAAACACATCCAAAGTCTCAATTCAAACAAACATATATCCGAAGTCTCAAACAAACACATAATCAAAGTCTCAAACAAATATACATGTCTAAAAGAGTAAAACAAAAGTATTTCAAGTTTCAACATCAACTCAAAATCATCTAAAGTAAATCAATCCAGAATAATTTCATCACTATCAAATTTCATTTCGCATTCTTCTTCCAACTCTCCAACAATTTTAGCAAAATCCTTGTCTTTGAATTCTCCACAATCTGCAAACACAAATATTTTTATAACCAAAATTTATCAATGCATAAAAATTACACAATATTGATAGGATTAATGCTTACTTTTGAGGGCAGCCCAAATCCAATTTTGAGAACACATTAAAGCTTCAACGGCTTGAGGTAGTAGTCGACTACGATAAGGATCAAGAACTCTACCACTTGTGCTAAAAGCTGATTCGGATGGAACCGTAGAAATAGGAATACTCAAAATATCCCGTGCTACTTGTTGAAGAACGGGATATGTGCTTCCATTTGTTTTCCACCAATTTAAAATATCAAAATTATCTTCAAGTGGTATGTTAGCATTTTCCAAATACTTGTCCAAATCAGATTTTTCATAACTTTGATTTTTGTCTCGCTCTAGAAATTGTGCAAACTCTTCCATATCAACATCATCACAAGAACTCCCACCACTTGCTAAATTGGAAGGTAGTTGCCTCTTACTTTGATTATTCTCACTCCTAGACTCATATTCATCAACTAATCTCCTTAATAGATTGCTAATTCTACTAACCTCTCTATCATACTCATATTTATCAAATAACTTTGCAAAATAAAATCGAATAAGAGCCATTTTATACCTAGGATCAAGTATAGTTGCAACTCCCATCAAACCATTCATACTATCCCAATATTTCTTATATTTCTCTAACATTACTTCCGCCATCTTCACAACATAATCATATGGAGATGAAAGCCAAGTAGATAGAGTAATTTTAAGTTTGCAAATTTTAGAAAAGTAAATATTAGCCGTAGGAGTTTTTGAGGCAGAGAAATCAAGGGTAAGTTTAGCAAACACTTCCAATAACTCACATATTTTCCCAACTTTTTCCCAATCTTTAGGAGTTGGTGGGTTGTTGTATAGTTTTTCTCGACCACTTAAAACAGCAAACACTTCCTTATAATTAATAGCAACACAAAGCATTTCATATGTTGAATTCCAACGAATTTTACAATCAAGGGTTAATTTCCTTTTGTAACCGGAGGCTAATTGATTAGCTACACCTTCAAACTTTTGCACTCTCTTATCAGAACCAGTTCAGAACACAACACTTTCCCTTATTCGATTAACTCCATCATACACTACAACATTTAATCCATCTTGAACAATTAGATTAAGTATATGTGCACAGCAACGCATATGTAAGAAATCACCATCCAAAAGTAGAGAACCATATGGGAAAGAGTCCTTTATGATGTTCATCATAGCATCATTAGTCGTACAATTATCTACTGTGATAGATGCCAATCTCAAATCCAAGTTCCATGATTGAATGCATTGTTTTAATGCATCTGCAAGAACCTCGGCATTATGTGGGGCAGGGACATAAAGAAACCTAGTCAAAAAAATTAATTGCATCAGAAGTAAATAGGTAAGTAAAATATGTTAGCACAAGTACAATTATTAGTTGATAGTAATACCTTATGATTCGACTTTGCAACTTCCACGCATTATCAATGAAATGTGAAGTGACTGCCATATAGCCTTTCCTTTGATTACTTGCAGTCCACATGTCCGTAGTTAATGAAATTTGACTTTTGACTTTCCTCAACAAAGCTAGAATATTGTCCTTCTCATCCTCATATCTCTTCATTATATCCTTCCTAGTAGTGGTACGACACGGTATTTTAAAACCAGGTTGTAAAGTCTTAGAGTACTTCCTGAAGCCATAGTGTTCAACCATGCTAATGGGGTACTCATGCAATATAATCATCTCGGCCAAGTTCTTTCTTCCCTCTTCTTGACGGAATTCATAAGGAGCCAAAGTCAAAGAATCACTATTATCATTCACATTATGTTGTGTACCGAATAATCTTGTTTGCCGAAGATCTTGACATATTCGCTTTCGACAACTTTGAATGTGGTCCTTCAAATGAGAAGTTCCCGCCTTTGCACCGGCGGAAAGTAGCTTATTACAATGATTGCACTCAGCCTTCTCTACCCACCAACTCTCTTTCTCTTGAAATCATTCCAAACCGCCGAAGTGTGCTTACTTGTTATAGGTAACACGTTAGGATCGGAAACAACATGTGCTGGACTTTCATACTCATCGACGCTAATAGGAGTACAACTTGCAGTAGTTGATGGGTTTGAAGCCATATTTATCTAACAAGTAAGAATGATTAATGAGTATGAAAAGCCATATTTGTCATTACCAAGAATATAAGCATTATGAGATATGAAACTTATATGATTCAGATTGACTAATTGAAGAGAAGCTTGTCTTCTTATATGTAATGGTATGAGTTATACATCGCAGGAAAGGGAAAATTAATAATACTATGACTAATTGAATATTCATGATGTAATAGTAGAAAATAAAAATTTTATGAAGACAAAAGAATTTCTAGTAGATATTTAGGTATTTACACATTAAATCTTAACATTCCACAAACCAAAAGTAATATCCTTACTATCCTCTTACTAATACTATAAAATATTTGCAACACTGGAATACTCACCAAGCATCTTGAAATTCCAGTTATTTGCAACATTGAAATTAGATTAAATAAACTCACCAAGATATAAAGGTGTACAAAAAACCCAAGAGCAAAGGGCCTTTGAAAGGCCCATAATCTCAAATATTGTAAAAAAAAAAAAAAAGAAAGTTAGAGCCTTAATTCCAGTTGACCGCTACATGCTTCTACAACATTCTACAAGCATCTTGCTTCTTTGGTTACTACTTGCTTCTACAACCTTAGAGCCTTAAAAAAAAAGAAAGCAAAAAAAATAGAACATTCTACAAAGCGGAAAAAAATCCCCTCTGCTGCTACTTGCTTCTTTGGTTACTAAAACTAGGGCGTTTCCCAGGTTAACAAGCATCTCCAAAGCTTCCTTTAAAATGCCTTTTAATCTTCCTTTATCGTCTTTCAATTTTAATTTTCACAAATATTAAGGAAGTCTACTACATATGCTACAGCACATTCATTCACCTCTGCCTATTTCTCTTTACTCATTTCACTCATCCTGCTCCAGACCTTCATTTCCCCTACCCACTGCCTCTTCAGCTTGCCTCTTCACTTGTAGATAGAAGCCCTTTGTTGACCGCTGGACTCATCCCCAATGCCTAAACCGGCGAGCCACAGGAACATGTACATAGAGAATACGAGAATTTACACCTTGTTGATTTCATAGTTTTTTTTTTTGTCATTTTGGGTTTGATTGTGGTTGTTTTAAGTGAAAAATTAGGGTTTTGATTTCTTCTTGTTCTTCTTCCTTATTTTTTCATTTGAGTAAAGATTGCGAAATTAACTTTAGTTCAAGAGAAAATATGAAAATCATCTGGCATGGACGCATGGTAAACAAATACAGACCTAGACCGAGACGATTGACTGGAGAAAATCAAGAAAATCAGAAACTTACCTATTGATGGTTTCAAGATTGAAGAAGTGATGATTGACTGGAGAAAAGACCGAGACGATTGAAGAAGATGACGATATGCAGCAAGATTGAACAGACCAGTAGTGACTGGAGAAGATGACGATTGGAGAAAAGACCATCAGTGAAGCAAATGAAGCAGTGAATGAGTGAAGCAAATGAGAAATGACGGCCAGCATTCAAGGTGTTGATTGAAATAATTTAGGGTTTTTGATTTTTGAAGCAGTGAAAATAATTTTTAAAAGTTTTCAAGGGCCCAACCCAAAGTTTTTAAAAAAATTTGAAAATAATTCAAGGTTTAAAAAATTCAGAAATTTGAAAAATAATTTAGGGTATTCCAATTCTTAAAATTTGTACATTTCGTGAGGCGGGGCGGAGCGGGGATGGGCGGGGCGGGGCGGGGATGGGGCGGGTATCACCTAAAACCCATCCCCATCCCCATCCCCGCGGTGGGTATGAATTTTATACCCGTACCCGCCCCATGACCCATCAAACCGGTACCCATCCCCGCCCCGATGGGGCGGGGATGGGGCGGGTCTGCTATTAGACCCGCCCCGCCTGCATCCCTAGCTATTGTTAATTAGAAAAATAGTCGTTAGGAATTTGAAAATAGTCGTTGTAATGATGCTCTATAAATAGCTCCATCATTTCCCATACTTCAATATATCCATTCTACATCTTTTTTCTTCTTTTCAATCAATTTTTAAAGGTAACATAAGGTATTATGTTAGTTTTACTTTCAATTTATAAATGTTAATATTATTTTCGAAAGTTCACTTATGTTACTATATTATATGTGTTATGTAGATATCAAAGGAGTATTGTATTGAAAAGCTTTGTGATTGTGGTTATAAAGTTGAGATTAATACAAATTGGAGCGACTTCGATCCAGGGCGTGAGTTTGTTGCTTGCCCTTTCTACTTGGTTGACGGATTAGGATGCACATACTTTAGATGGATTGCTCCGGAGGGTACAAAATGGCAGAGAGACGTAATAATACGGCTTGAAAAGGAAAAAAAGAAAAGAGCTTAAAGATGAGGTATTTAATCTAAAGAGACAAATGGATGATATGGCGCATAGGAAAAAAGAGACTGAAAGGCTTATGAGAAAGTTTAAGAAGCCTTCTTAGTTAGCGACGGTAGTTTAAGTTAACGAATGAAGTATGTAATTTGATATGGATTTGTTGAACATGATTAAAATTGTGTTGAATGTCCGATAGCAACATCCCTATTTGAATATGATTGTCTGTTTGTTTTTGATTAAATTCATACTGCATTCTTGGCGGAATGATTCATCGCCGAAAAGTCTGAGTACTTAACATCATTTCATTCATAATAAACGTTTGATAATACGATTAAAATATATACATGTACACATATATTACAAATTATACACAAAAGTCGATATGTTACAAATACTGAATATATACAAGTGTTCAATATATACAAAATGTCACTAATCTTCAATATATACAAACACTATTGTAATGCTAATCCTCCTCCTGTACCCTGTCTAATTGTGACGGTTTACGACGCCTCCTACGATAGTAAGATGCAGTCGCATGATGCTCGGGTAGGGGAGGTGATTGATAGTGTGATGATGTGGCACCCTTTCTACAACAACACATATAAAATCAACATCACCATCATGTTCATAAATATATGACCAGTATACATTTTAAATTCAACAACAAATTCTCGAACAAACTTTTAATTCTGAAGATCAAGGTAAATAACAACTACATTCGACATATTCGTAGAGTTTAAGTGTAAATGACCACTATACATGACATACATTTTAAAATCAACACCAAATTAAAAAATTTATAATAAAAACATACCTCAATAAGCTGTAGATCAACAAGAATTAGTAAATTGCAAGTTTATGAACCTACATTAATGTGAAAATTGATTAAAATTCAATAAACCCTAATTTTTCAAAAATTGAAAAAAAACACAAAAAAAATACCTTAGGTCGATGTAGGAAGACTACAGAACTAAAATACTGGTACAAACTTAGAATTTGATGACTTTAGTTGAGGATTGAATGTCATTTTAATGGAGGAAAAACGAGGGAGATCTCGTATATGTAGCAAATGCGCGAACTGAAATGAGGAAGAAGGAACTGGAAAAAATATAAAGCCCAAAGTCGCTGTTAGTAACAGCGACTTTGGGCCTTTTATCTTTTTTTTTTCTTCTTTCGCTGTTACTAACAGCGACTTTGGCCCTTTTAATTTTTTTATTTTTCCCTTTTCGCTGTTACTAACAGCGACTTATACCAAACTTAGGTTTGAATGTACGGACGCTTATTTTGGGAAATAAGTTTTCACGGAGCTTATTTTGGGAAAAAAGTTGCTTATTTGTCTTTTTTTTTTTCAAATTTTCATTGTCTTGATCCATTTTCAGTTTCAAGTCATTAATTTCAGTTACATGTCATTATGTTCAGTTCTACGTCATTATTTGTAGTCGGGACTAGTTTTATTTTTAGTCAATTTTATATTTTAAGTCAACATTTTTTCTTATAGCCTTAACATGCCTTAACATATGTATATTAGCCCAATTCGAAATTTATTCCAATCTAAAGTAGATCTAATCAAAAATAGACTCAAAATCTACCCTTCCAACCATTTTTACAAATCTAGTTGCAATGCATTAAATTTAGTATTACAGTTTCCTAAGAAATAGCTTTATGTGTTTGTGCTTGTTAACAAAAATTTAAGGGAAATTCTTCATGGTAACTCAATGGTATCACGTGGTAACCAAAGTGTTTTAAAAATCTACATAGTAATTTTGAGGTTTACCCAATTCATCCTCTGTAACCTTTTTACCAAAAAAAACGTTTGGAAACGTTAGTTTATTATGAATGAAGCTTGTACGTCTATTTAACCTTTTTACCAAATCTCATTGTATCAGACGTTTATATTTCCCCCAAAACATAAACCCTAACTTTCTCATTCTTCCCCCAAATCATATTTTTCCCCCAAAATTCATACACTAGTTTTTTTTTAGTTCTTCTACTATTCAATTAGGATTTAATCTTCAAATTCGCTTGGAAGCAATAATGACGTGGTTTGGATTAGAGTAAGGAATTGTAATTGCACACCAAAAAGATTTGCAAAGATATGAGTTCCAGATTCAGAAGCAAATCCTAGTCGTATGTACTACAAACACAAATTTGGCAATCTTGTAAATGGGTTGGAGAAAGGAGGTTGATTAGGGTTGGTGGAGAGCTCAACATTCATGAAAATCATACTCGATTGCAAATGGGTGTTCAAATACTACTTAGTAAGATTGAAGAGTTAGGAAAACTTATAATGATTCATTAAGTTAGTACTAGTGGTTTGTCTTTTGTGTTTGTTATTTCTAAAACAACAAGGTTATTTTATTTTATGGTTGTTAACTGAATATATGGTAGTTGTCAAGCTAGTATTAACGATAGTTTGAAGGAACCTTAATTTGATAGTAGAAGGAGAATTAAAAAACTAAGTTTGAATTTTAGGGAAAATGTGATTTAGAGGAAAGATGAAAAAGTTAAGGTTTATATTTGGGGGGAAATATAAGCTATTGATGCAATGGGATTTCATTAAAGGGTTAAATAGGCGTACATGAAGCTTCATTCTTACTAAACTAATTTCCAAACGTTTTTTTTGGTAAAAAGGTCATGGAGGATGAATTCGGTAAACCTTAAAATTACCGTGTGAATTTTTAAAAAACTTTAGTTACCACATGGAAAATCCAATAACTCAAGCCTCAAGGTTAATACCTAAAATTTCACAAAATGTCAAGATTGAAATTCTAGTGACGTGCAAATTCCTATTAGGTCTATGAATAATAACCATAAGCCCGTTGGTAATTACAAATTACCAAGTTAATTTTTAATTCCTATTACCTATCAAATAATATCCCCTCCGCCTTTATATGTTTTCTTCAAATAAAATTTAGGAATTTTAGTGTCAAACTTTGACTATGAGTTTTCATCGACCTATATAAAAAAAATATTTACGTGGAATCTTGATGTATTAGTCTTACTCTTAAATCTTAATATATACATTCTAAATATCATTTATTTTAGAATTTTTTAAATAAACTCATAATTTAATTATTTGACTTTTAAATTTACATTTAAATCTGTGTAAAAAATAAATGTGTAGAAAAAAAGCATCAAGAGTATGGTTATTCAATTGTACAAATTGAATGTCATCGAATATGAAGAGCCGAGGAAAATTTGTGTTACTAAAATTACACGTCCAAAGGCATTGAAGGAGGATTCATGATGAGCAATGAAGGGAAACTCTTGAAATAATTAGTGATACTTATTATACATTTAATTAATTGGAATATTAAATATATTTTCTCATATTTATCCTAAGTGTCTTATTTCTTTATTGAATCAAGTCACCTTAAATGTCTTATTTTTATTTTGAATGTGTTAACTTTATCAATTTACCTTATTAAAACATTATTTTATCGCACCTTTACACTTATTAAATTCACTTTAACCTGATCAAAATTTAAAACACTACACTCTTCCTTTTTCACATGTGGTTCTATTTGACCACCTAAAAAATTGTGAAAAATCAAATGGAAAACTTTGGGCGAATAGAAAGGAGTATTTTTTTCCTTTTTGAAATGCTTAATACCCAAGGATTTTCAATACTCTTAGTTATTTGAATTTATTTTACATATTGCGGCTTATTTATAAAAAAATTTCAGTCAAGTGGGGATATTATTTGAATTGTTTAATCGCGTATTTTTTCAATATTAAACTTTTATGATTTTTGGTTATGCATAACTCAATGAATAAATGATCAAAATAACTTACTACTATTAGATTGCGTAATAAAGTAAAATATATCAAATAGATGTATAATGGAATAGAGCAAGCAGTAAAAGCCTTCAAAAGTCGTGAGAAGTAAAGAGAAAAAGCTGAAATGACTCGTCGCTAATATGGTAGAATATTACTTCCTCTGTTTTCATATGTTTTTCCCACTCACTTTTTTCGCAGATCCCAAAGCAAATTTATAATTCAAATAATTTTAATTGTGAGTTTTTAAAAATTCTAATAAGTTGATTTTTAGAAAGTATATATTGAGACAAATTTATTAAGATCTCATATAAATATATTTTTTCAATAAATCGATGAAAAATCATAGTCAAAGTTTAACACTAAAAATTTATAAACTTTATTTAAAAATAACATTTGAAAACATAGAAAATATTAGATTTAAAACATTATTTAACCATCATAATGAGGATTTAAAATCTCCTTAACTTCATTCAAGAAAGCTGAAATGGAGGGAGAAAACTTTATTAATCCGGTGGGTTAACTACTCAGGTAAAGTGGCGTATGATGTGGTGTTGAGGCGAAAATATATTTAATAACTCGGCACTAATAAATATAGTAGATTCATATTGAATTTAATAGGAGAATTTATTAATACTCATAATATTTGAATATATTTTTATATATGCATCGGAAAAAACATATTAATTCCACTCATTGAATAATCAATATTGTATTAACAAAGTTTTCTCCTCTATTAAGTACTGATCTTTAGTTAACTTTTTATTTTTGTTAAAAAACCAGAAAAACTTGCTTAAAAAAAGAACATAAAATGAAACTTAGTAAATTACCCTCCTTATCAAACCGGCACACCCTCTCCCACAACTTCCATGAACACCTTTTACAATTCTCATCCGTTAAGAATACCGTCACCTGCAATCCCATTCCCCACCACCTTCACTTCACCCTTTAAAATCATTCCCTCCTCCTATGACCCATGGATGCACGAATGATGGTTTGTGTTAAGTGGATTGTAGAGCCGTCATATATATATATATATATATATATATATATATATGGAGAAGTTAAGGTGAGAACTAAGATTGTATGAAAACTGTGAGAACTATAATCTCAACCATTAGATCTAAATTCTAGAGTTTTTATTACACTCGTATTTTTTAACAGAAAATGTAATATTGACCATTAGATGACCAAATGAAGGGTTGAGTTTAGATTCTAAAGGGTGTTACTAAAATTCGCCACCCCTTTTTATTTTATCACCATCCCCTCAAAATTACGTATTTTCCCCTAAAGTTTAAAAATCACAAAATTGCCACTGGACTTAAAATGTAATTAATAAATGTAAATCACACTTAACAACACTATTAACACTTTAATCCGGAAGATTTGTCTATATATATATATATCGAATTCTCAGTCGCGTATGAAGTACGAATGCAAACACGGTAATATCTCTTTAAAAACTCTTAAACAAGCTGTTACCTGTAATCGGTTAAATATGGCTAACGAAAGCGACTACGAATCGGATGCGGTACGTAAATATTTCGATTTGAATCGTTGGAAATTTATAAAAAAAAAAATTAAATCGCACAAAACTGGGCGATTGAACCATGGTTCAATCGCACAAAACTAGGCGACTGGACCATGGTTCAGTCGCACAAAACTGGGCGACTGAACCACGGTCCAGTCGCCCAGTTTTGTGCGACTGAACCATGGTCCAGTCGCCTAGTTTTGTGCGACAGAACCATGGCTCAGTCGCCCAATTTTGTGCGATTTATTTATTTTTTTTAAAAATTTTTTTTTATTTATTTACGTAAAATATTATTATTATTATTATTATTAATATTATTATTATTATTATTATTATTGTTGTTGTTGTTGTTGTTGTTGTTGTTGTTGTTGTTGTTGTTGTTGTTGTCGTTATTAATTTTAATTTTCGTATTTTTATTATTATTATTATTATTATTATTATTATTATTATTATTATTATTATTATTATTATTATTATTATTATTACTATTATTATTATTATTACTATTTTTATTAATTCTTTTTTTTAGTATTAGTATTTTTATTAATTTTTGTTATAATTATTATTTAAATTTTTGTCACTAATGTAATTAATTTATATTATTTTGATTTCAAATTTGCAGGAGTTTGAAAACTTTGAAGACAACGTAGACTACTCTGGTAGCTTTGTTACGGATAGGGAATTTATTTCCGTAGATGAGTTACATAGTTGGGCCGATGCGATAGCAATATCAATTGGTTTTCAATTTACACGTGTTTCTTATAAAAAGAAAGAAGGACGTTCTAGAGTTAGTGTCTATTTAAGATGTCACCATTATGGTAATATTAGGGGTGATGTACATAATCTAGATAATACTGCCCGACCTAGTTCTAAAAGTAGAAGTTGCAGGTGTAAATTTATGATTGTAGGAAGTAGTCGTAAACCAGGAGAAAGACATTGGACGGTAAGGGTGTGTCCTGGTGAAAAAGGAAAACATAACCACCCGTTCTTAGTGTACAGACACTAGTGGAAAAAAATGTATTTGCTGCTCATCATTTGCTGCGGTTTTTGTATATTCGCAGCAATAAAAAGGAAAATGAATTAGAAAAAAAAAACATTAATTGCTGCGGTTTACCATGGGACCACAACAAATACCCTTCACAAACACATTAATTGCTGCGGTTCAAGCAAAACCGCAGCAAATAACTCTTCACAAATGCTTTAATTGCTCCGGTTTTGCTTGAACCGCAGCAAATAAAACTTCACAAATTTCTTAATTGCTCCGGTTTCCTCTGAACCGCAGCAAATGACCGTTGGAATTTTAATTGAAAACCCGCCATCAGTTTCTTTTTTCACAAAACCCTTCACAAATACGTATAACTTTGCTTTGTTCTCTCAAACGAACCCATTGAAAAACGTAAATCCTGGCTGCTGTTCTACTGTGTTCATTTTCATTTTCATTCACAAACCCAGAAATCAAACTTCTTGTTCACAAACGTTTGCTTGTTCATCTGTTGTTCTACTGTTGTTTTACTGTGTTCATTCTTCAAAACCGTTTGAAACCAAAGGCATTTGCTTGTTCATCTTCAAAACTCACAAATTAAGGTATTATTTCTCTTTTTAATTTCAATAAGCATTGAATAAATGCATTAGATTTTACCTTGATAAGTCTATTGTGTTTTCATCTTCAAAACTCATCTTTGTTCTTATGTTTACTATTTTACCTTGATAAGTCTATTGTGTTTTCATTCACACCGACTTTACTATTGCTTAAGATTTTATTGACAACATCATCCTCTTTAATCTCATCTGTATTCATTTTTATTAAATTGACTACATTTGTTACTCTTGTGTAGTGATAATTAATATTTTCTTTAGAGTCCACACTAAGATTACCAAAATCTTTTCTTAAGTTATGAAATATGGTGGTCTTCTTAAGTTATACTTGTCTTTAATTATTAGAATTAGAATACTTATATTTGTAATGTTAAATGATTTAATTTTATTATTTGTATTTTGAATGTTATATTTCTAAGGTTATATAATGTTAATTATTCAAAGTATATTTTTTTAGGGTTAAATATGTTTGTTAGAAATAAGTATATATGTTTAAAAGTTGTGTATTAATTTTTTTTTAAATTAATTAATCGCACTAACTAGGATGAAAAAAGATCGTTCTTGGATGTATGGAAGCATTGAATCGTCGGAATTTATTGATGGCGTATTAGAATTTTGTAGTACTGCGGTTGAACATCAAGTTAGGACGGGGGGAGTTGGTTTTTATTGCCCATGTGTCAGTTGTGGCAATGTATTAAAGGTAGATAGTGTTGATATCCTTAGGGAGCACATACTTCGACGTGGGTTTAGGCCTCAATATTATGTTTGGGTTTGGCATGGTGAGGAGGGAGTTTACAAAGAGAAAAGTGTTGTTGAGGACGTCAATAATGTGGCCGATGTCAATGAGGATGTAGTAGATCATGTTGATGGGTATAAGACAAATGAAGAGAATGTCGATGAGGATGTGGATCGTGTTGATGAGATGATGGAGGGAGTCGAGGATGAGTTAGGAAAACGTCCTCGTGTTTTTGACTTGTTAACAGAGGCTTCTCAAAAGCCTTTGTATCCTGGATGTACAAAGTTCACCAAACTAACAGCAGTGTTGACAATTTTCAACATTAAGTCAAAGTTCAATTGGAGTGACGCTAGTTTCACAATGTTATTAGAAGCGTTAGGTGAGATGCTTCCTGAGGGAAATGAACTTCCAAAGTCGACATATTATGCCAAAAAGCTCATGTGTCCTTTTGGCTTAGAGTACCAGAAGATTCATGCGTGTCCGAATGATTGTGTGTTGTATGGGAATGAAAACGAGAACTTAGAAGAGTGTCCTAGGTGTGGGTTATCGTGCTACAAGCGTAAAGGGGCTCGGGATGCTAAAGGGCCCCCGGCTAAGGTATTGTGGTATCTTCCAATAATACCTAGATTCAAGTGCTTGTTTTCTATAAAGAAAGATGCGTTAAATTTGAGGTGGCATGCAGATAGGGTGAAGAAAGGTCACTTGCTCACACATCCATCTGATTCTCCGGAGTGGAAGAGTATTGATAGGTTGCATAAGACTTTTGGGGATGAGGTTCGTAATTTAAGGCTCGGACTGTGTACGAATGGAATGACCGTGTAGCTCGTCGACCGTTGACCGGTTATGAGGTTTATGAACAGGTTAAGGGAGTTGAGACTGTATTTGGTAAAACGGGGCAAGTGCAAGGGGGTGAAGACCGATTATGGAAAAAAGAATCAATCTTTTGGAAGCTTCCATATTGGAGAGATCTACAGGTTAGGCATTGTCTTGACGTTATGCATATAGAGAAAAATGTATGCGATGCCATACTCGGGACTCTCATGAACATTCCGGGTAAGACAAAGGATGTTAGGGCCGTGCGAGATTGGTTTGAATGTAAGGGTCTTCGTCCGGAGTTGTGGGCACATGTTAAGGTGAGTAAGAAAAGAAATAGAGCTGATGAAGTTGGTGGTAGTAAGAAGAAGATGAGTAATGACAAAGTTTATTTGCCTCCAGCTTTGCTACACATTGTCCAAAGCAGAGAAGCGGACATTTTGTGAGTGTTTGTATGGCATTAAGGTTCCGTCTGGGTACTCATCCAACATGAAGAGATTTGTGAGCCTAAATGGTGAGCTGAAGTTGGGAAGCATGAAATCTCACGATTGCCATGTAATGATGCAAGTGTTCTTACCAATTGCAAATCGTGGAATACTGCCAAAACATGTGAGATATGCTACTGCCGAGCTCTGTTCGTTCTTTAACACAATTTGTAGTAAAGTTCTTGATCTATTTAAACTTGATGCACTTCAAGTCGACGTGATTGTAACTTTATGCAAGTTTGAGATGTATTTTCTACCTTCTTTCTTTGACATAATGGTTCATCTTATTGTCCATCTCGTTCGTGAGATCAAGCTTTTGGGTCCAGTATTTTTAAGGTGGTGTTATCCTTTTGAAAGACACATGGGTGTTTTACAAAATAAGGTGAGGAATCCAGCAGAACCCGAGGGGAGTATGATTCAAGGCACTGTGAGCGATGAGATTAGTAACTTTATAGCCGAGTATTTGGCCATGGCAAAGCCTATTGGACTTCCCACCTCTAGACATGAAGGGAGGCTTGAGGGAAAAGGAACAATTGGCTCCAAATCGGTCACACCTCCTCGAGAAAGCCTTCTACAAGCACACTTGTATGTGTTGCATCATATTCCGGAAGTTCATCCTTTTTTGAGTGAGCATTTTGATATCTTGCGCGCAAAACATCCTTCTAAAGGGGATAGGGCATTGATGCAGTTGCATAACAAGACGTTTATTAATTGGTTTCATAATCGAGTAATATGCGAAGAACTCAAGGGTGTATCCGAAATTGTTAAGTGGTTAGCTTTTAGTCCTCGTGATGATGTCAACAAATATGAGGGTTACGATGTCAAAGCCTTCACATTTTGGACTGAGGGTCAAGACAAGAAGTCATCGTATCTACTGAATAGTGGGGTTTCTATTTTGGCGTCATCTACATTTTACGCGAGTGCGAAGGATCAAGCGCCAGTTGATGCTAAATTGGTATACTACGGGCGGGTACATGAAATATGGGAGCTTGACTACTCTACTTTCAATATTGGTCTTTTCAAATGTAAGTGGGTAGATAATAATCGACGATGCAATAAAAATGACGACCCGTGTGGATTCACTCTTGTAAACTTAGCTCGTTTGCGTGATAGTGAGGAGCCATTCTTACTAGCTACACAAGCCAAGCAAGTATTCTACATTGTCGACCCGTCTGATAAAAAATGGTCTATTGTTGTACCGGGAAAAAGAAGTATCCTTGGTATAGGTGATGTTGAGGATGAGGAAGAATATGATGCTTTTGAAGACTCCCCTCCCTTTATCAATCCAAAATTAGTGGATCAAGATGATGTAGATGATGTAGATTTTGGTTATATGCGTGTAGATCACACGGAAGGAATACATTTGAATTAAGTGATTCACAAGGTATGAATTTAAAGCTTTTTAAAGTTTTTTTGCACTTGGTTTGTTTTGCATGAAACATTGCACATAACACTATTTGTTATATATTATTGTGTTGAACGTATTAGAATTGTTTTAGTCATATTCTTAATATTACTTAGCTTATGTTCTAATATATTTCTATTCATACTTTTTCAGGTACTGATATACAATGCATCTATTCAGAGACAAAATTGTCCCCGAGATTGAGACCTCGGATAATGAGCATCGTAGTTATAACAGCGAAGAAGACCAAATTGTGAGATACGAGCGTATGGCTGAAGACGCTCCACCGATTGACAATGATTTTGAAACTGAAGACGCCTCAACAATGGATGCTCTCACCACTACCAGTAAGAAAAGAAAAGGGCGAAGTCCTACAAAAAACCTCAAAGTCACAGAACCCATGCATTTGGAATACAATGCATTGGGTCAACCCTGCGGAAAATGGCGTAGGCAATATGGAAAACAAGTGGGTCTATGTATCCGCAAGCTTTCCATATTGCACGCATGGAACGAGTTTCCAGAGGGTTTGAAGAACTCTCTATGGCGTGATACTGTGGTAAGCAACTTTACTATTTTTACTCATTTATTTTCATTTTAAAATTAATTTGATTGATAGTAATAAATATAAATTTTTTTTGTAGAATCTTTTCCACATCGAGAGCGATGAGGACAAGAAGAATGTGTTTCTTTCAGCTGTTGCTGAAAGATTCAGAGATTTCAAATCCAAGCTAGTAACTGGTTGGATTACGAAGAGCCGTGCCCGTACGACCAAAAAGGTCAAAACGGGAAACGAAGGTGGAGAGCAAGCACCTTCAAAGATGCCCTACGAAATATGGGGTCACATATCGAAGAGGGATTGGGAGGCCTTTGTTGCCAAAAGAACAACTCCCATAGAAGTTGTAAGTCTTTCATATTATATTATAGTTTACCAATTTTAATTTACTTCTTTTGATTCAGTCATTAAACTAATACATAACATTCGATTTCTATTGATTAATTAGGAAAAGCGTGGTAAAGCTTCTGATTCTGCAAGCAAAAGGAAGTTTTACCATCGCTTAGGCCAGAAAACCAACGATGAGGTCCGAAAAGAGTGGGTGGATGCGGGTTTATACCCCAATCAAAGTTCATCCACGCCCTCATCTACGACTACCTCCGCATCCGTGAATACTCTTGCTGGAGATCGGGTGCGTGATTGGTATTGCGAGCTTCATTCCCGAGATGCAAGTGGTAAATTTACCATTAATGATCCGGGAACGAAGAAGGTTGCTGATGCTGTGGTGAGTTTTGAAATTATTAAGTATATTCTTCATTTGTTTTGTATTCTTTGGCTTTGATGTACTTATACTAATTGCTATATATGTCACTTTTTATTTGAACAGATGGGCTTGAAGGAAAAAGAAGCTACGAGGGAGTTCACCCCAAGAGGCAATGTTGACGCATTGCATATGGTCTTAGGGATAGACCATAGTGGGCGGGTAGTCGGAAAAGGAGGCGTCCGCGTGGGGTTACAGAAGGCATTCGGAAAAGAGTGTGTTGCTACTCAATCCCGAACGGCAAAAAGTAGCAACCCTCCGAGCGGAGATTACGAAGGACGTTATCGCCAAGCTGGCCGCCGTGTTGCAGAGGATGGGAGCACCCATTGTGGACTTGGCAAACCTGATTGTCGAGGATCAGGAAAGTCAACATGGGGATCCTAACGCTTTGGTCGAGCCAACACCCGAACCCATTACCCCCGTAGCACCCCAGCTCATTACTAATACCCCTGAAGAGGAAAACCCCACACCGGAGAACATAAACTTCGTTGCTCAAAATCCGGAGCCAACTCCGGAGCCAGTGCTACAGGTACAAAGTTTTTAAATATATAAGCACTTATTAATTTAAATTGCAATGCGTAATTAATATTTTATTATGATGCTTATTATACTAAACGACACAATTTTTAGGAGGCGACTCCTTGTTCTCTTTTGCTGCCTCATTTAGGTGTTGCTAGTGATGGCGACTTAACTGAGGTTGCATATGGTGTGGCCCAGCCAAATAAAGAGGGCCAAACAGTGCATTCAATGCCTGTTACAAGTGGCCACATCAGTGTGGCCGTGGAGACTATTATAAAGGGGTTTGAATATTTCTCACTCCCGGGTTTGAAGATTTCTCACTCCCAATTCTCACTAAACGATTTTAAGGGTTTTTAAGCGTTTTTGTCAATTTCGCGCGTAAAGTAGCTCAAACTTAGTTTTGATGCGAAACCGGGGCTGATTAAGGCCTTGGTTATGCAAGGATTAATGTTGTGCGTAAGCTTTGATTAATGACACAGACAAAAACTAAAAACGATCATGAAAAGAACACGAAACAACCGCAAACACTTAAAGAATTCTGATCTAGCATACTGTTGAGCAGCCCTCCTTAAGCTCAGCTTCTAGGAGTCCACGGGGATTATTAGAATGGGTTTAGGACCTTGATAGCTAGATCTAAGTACCAAGATTCCATTTCCACTTTAGCCTAGGTCCTGGATGCATAGGTTTGGTCTCCACGTGTCGTGCAAGGTGGTCTGGTCGCTAGTTTGCTGCTGTGTCAATTTCGCGCGTAAAGTAGGTCAAACTTGGTTTGTTATGCACGAAACTTGGCACACTACATTATTTGGTATATATTATTGTGTTGAATTGGATAGAATAGAAAATCATAGTTATATGCTAGAAATTACGTGTTAAGTTGCGATTTTAAGGGTTTTTAAGCGTTTTTGTCAATTTCGCGCATAAAGTAGGTCAAACTTGGTTTGTTATGCATGAAACTTGGCACACAACACTATTTGGCATATATTATTGTGTTGAAATGGTTAGAATAGAAAATAATAGTCGAAAATATAGATGCCGTAAGTATTTGTTACGTTCTTAATTAAATATATTATTGGTAAAATATGTTTCTATATTAATCTTTTATTTTTATATTATATTATAGGTTTTAAATGACATTCCGAGGGAAACACGCCCTTTGAGAAGTGGCGAGATGCGCGAATTAAAAGACAAGATTGCCGCGTATCTTGCTAATATTTGTCCTTGATAAATTGTAATTATTATAGATTATTTTTTATACTTTTAATTAGACCTGGGAAAACGGTCGGTCGGTCGGGTTTTGGGTCGGATCAATTTCGGTCGGGTCATTTTCGGGTCGGGTCAGTTTCGGATCAGGTCAGTTTCAGGTCGGATCACTCTGGGTTTCGGGTAGGTTCGGATTGACCCAACGGGTTACCATAAAACATTAGAATATCCAATCGACTAATTCAACATAAAAAAAATCATTAAAATATCTAAAAAAAATCATTAGAGAATTTACATGTACGATTTTCAAAAAATAGTTGGTATGTCAGGTTCATTTAAGTGCAAGAAAAATAGGGGAATTAATACTTATTTTGAAAGACTTGTAAGATACGCGCTTTATAAAAGTTATTTTGTTTATTATAATTGTAACGTTAGATAAAAATGACGTTAAAATTATCTTCACAATTTTCATGTTGGAAAGATATACAACTAAGTACTTATTTCGTCTTATAAGATACACGTTTTATAATTTAGGGTAGCGACATTCGTTTTTTGAAAAGCTCATTCAAACGTGCGAAACGTTCGTATAAATTATATTGATTTGCTTACTGAAATGTAGAACAATTAAAAACTCATTTGACTGATTTAACAAGATACATGTATTCAATTAAGATGATTATAACGTCCTGTATTTAAAGAAAAATAATTAAGATGGCTAAAAAGACGTTAAATACGTGTTTTTTGAGATCTATTGATAAGTTTTAGGGTTCAAGTGATATACTCAATATGTTGAGATACTTTGAAAACTAAAATTTTAGTTGAAATGAATTCTAACATTGAAATTACTCTAAAAATTGATATTAAATCTGTCAAAACGGGTCGGTTTCCGGTCGGGTCATTTTCGGTCGGGTAATTATCGGGTCGGTCATGTTTCGGATTAAGTCGCTTACGGGTCGGTCGGGTTAGGGTTTTGTCGGGTCGGGTCCCGGGTTCATTTTCGGGTCGGATCAAATTTTCCCAGGTCTTTTTAATGTATATTATATATATATATATATATATATATATATATATATATATATATATATATATATATATATATATATATATATATATATATATATATATATATATATATATATATATATATATGTATATATATGTATATATATGTATATATATGTATATATATATATATATATATATATATATATATATATATATATATGTATATATATATATATATATATATATATATATGTATATATATATATATATATATATATATGTATATATATATATGTATATATATATATATATATATATATATATATATATATATATATATATATATATAATCACTGTTATTACATTGTATTATTATTGGATTATTATAAGGATAAAACGGAAAAAGAAAAAAAAATAGAAATATTTGCTGCGGTCAGGGGCATAACCGCAGCAAATAATGCCACTTATTTGCTGCGGTTATGCCTCTGATCGCAGCAAATATCCCTCCTTATTTGCTGCGGTTTTGCTTCTAACCGCAGCAAATAATGCTCTTATTTGCTGCGGTTTTTAACTGCAGCATTTAAAGTAGGACATTTGCTGCTATCACTATTGCTGGGGGCCAAAACCGCAGCAAAAAATGGCCAAAAAACCGCAGCATACAAGGTTTTTTCCACTAGTGAGAGATGGTCATATAAGGGCGAATAGGATCAATGTAGATATTTGGGAGCACATACGACAACTTAGTGCAACCGGAATGCAACCGGCCTTTATTATGAATTCTATTAGAGATAATTTTCCTGGTTTTTATGCTAGTATGAATCAGATATATAATATTAGGCAATCAATAAGGAGAGAAGAGATGGAGGGTAGGACTCCCCTTCAACACTTTCTTCATATGGCCACAGAACTTAATTACGTGGTCTGGACATATTTGGATAGCGAAGGGCAATTGAGCAGACTGTTAATTGCAAATCCTACCTCTATCCAAATGATACATACGTGGCCGTATATTGTGTTGATAGATACAACGTACAAAACGAACAAAAAGAGTGGCCACTATGTGAAGTGATCGGAATGACGCCAACCAATCACAACTTCTTGGTTGCGTTTTGTTTGATGCGAGATGAGGCGTCCGTGTCGTATTCGTGGGTGTTGCAGGGATTGAGAGATATTTTCGGCAGTGCTTAGACTCCCAGCGTCATTGTAACCGATCGAGACGAAGGTTTATCTGCAGCTATTCGTGACGTCTTCCCAGGTAAAAAGGTTTTGCTGATTAGGTATTATCGTTCTATCTATTGAATATGTCTTAATTACGTTCAATGTTTTGTTTAATGTAGATGTGCGGCATTTGTTATGCATCTGACATATTGCCAACAACGTTGAGAACATGGTGGACAAGTTGTGTGGCGGAAAATAAAAAATCAACAAGGCCAAATATTCAGACAGGGCAGATGGAACCCCTTGGTTGAAAGTTCTACAATCGGGAAATTTGAACAGAGATGGCAAGCGATCATGAGTACGTGGTCGGTTAGGAACAAAAAGGTCGTTCAGTATCTGGCAAGCGATCATGAGGACCAGGACCTGTAGTCGGGCCTTCGTCGGGGGCTATGTATAGGTGCGAGCACACTCTGAACCAGTCAACGTAATTAGGTTCCGCCTCTGATGGAACAAATGCCCGGCGAAGGCCCTGCTCAACAACGCAGGCACTAAAGAGGAACCTACTCCATGCCTCCAAATAAACAGCAGAAGAAGCAAAGGTCACGGAGTATGTGCTGTGTGCCGGTCGGAGAGCCTTGGCTGGCCTCATAGGAGCGGGGGGAATAGCCTGCACGAACCCGATCTGTCGCAAAGTCCGCTCCGACAAATACACCTCGACGATATCAAAGCACGTGATACCCTCGATGATGGTGGTGCGTGGGTGCTCATTCAACAACGCACTAGGAGCAGAACTGTACGGAGTCTATTCCACCTGCATGCAGGCCAAGTTAACAAATAAGAATAATGTACAATTAAAAACACATGCATAACAAAATTAACTTTAAGTACAATACCTGATTCTCCGTCATTGAGTCAAGAACCCTGCGGCAGTCCCTCAGCCTGTCCACCTCACAACATGGTTTCTTCGTTGACCACATCTCCGCCCTAGTCATGTTTGGCACATCTTCTCAGCGAGGATGAGGGCGGAAAGCGGGAAAGTACTTATAGATCCATGTCTGGAGAAATGTCAGGCATCCCGCAATGGTCTTGCAACCAGCCCTAGATGCCATTCCGAGCTGCCTATACAAGTAGGCCAAGGTCACCGCACCCCAGGCCACCTCCTGCTAATCGACGTTCACGGCTAATATTGAGTGAGGTCGCATGCCAATTCTGGTCTTATCCGCCAGCAAGGTAGAGCCGACGATAGCCATGTAGTACGCTGTCGTCTGGGTATCCATGGCCTGCGACCTATGACACAGCCGCATCAGTTTAGCAACGTTCACGCAGCCGCAGGTGAACGCACCCCTACGCCGAAGCTCAGACATAGGCTCCTCGAACAGATTGGTGATACCGACGTGGCACTTTGCCTCAAAAGGCTTAGCTGACAGAGAACCTTCAATAGAAATGCCCAGTATGCGTTGCACGTCGTGCAACATAATCGTCATTTCCCCCATGGTATGTGGAAGGTGTTCGTATCCGGCTGCCACCTCTCCACGAACGCCGATATCAAAGCACAGTCGATGTGCTGGTGCATAATGTCCAGTAGTCGGCCGAGGGAAGTGGCAGGTAGAACATCGTTTAGCGCATCGGACATATCCCTCAGTCAGATGATGGACTCCACCGGCCTCTTCCTAATACGGCAATCCAGAATCGGAGGCGTACGCTCGGAGCCGTCGAAAATAAGTTAGCTATGTGCCCGCCATAGCTAGGGATCAGTCGCGTATCTGTCGGCCCCCCGGGCTAGGGCGATGTGACTAACCAGTCCGTGTTAGCGGACTGTGAGGGCCTGCTCTCTCGTGGAGGGTCATTATCGACGAAACTACGTCCTGCGCACTCAGATGCGGCAGAAGAACTAGGGCCGCCACGTGCGAATCTCCCGTCGGGCCCCCGACCATCAGTCCAGTCCAATGGGTGAGAATCAGGAGCTTCGTATTGAACATCATCAGCATCATTATCATCATCACTAGAAACCCCCCAACTACTCTGGATGCTGCTAGACTGGTCATCAAGAGGGGTTCGGACTAGGTCTAGCGCACTCGACCTTTGGGCAATACTATGTTTGGCAGCCTCTTCCTGCCTAGCGCTCCTAGCAGAACCCGTTACCCCCCTCTCATGCGGGTCCCCTCAGAGTAAGGTAGGCCTAGAACTACTACCTCTCAATAATTGTCTAAAAAAACCCTTTTCTTTTCCTTGATTACCAGCCATTTACTACAAGTTTTGACAATTTTATTAAATATTAATAAAAAATAAACATAATCAAACATTACGTTACATTAACCAGATGAACAAAAAACAATATTAATTTTCTAAATTGACAATAATCATAAAAATAATAACAACATTAACAAAAGTAATAACATTAATAATAATCATAACAATAATAACACAAATAATAACAATAATCATAACACTACTAACAAAAAAAAATAATTATGAATAAAATTAAAGGATAATATAATAACAATAATAATAAAAACAACCACTATAATAATAATATAATAATAAAAATAATAAGTAACAGTAATAATGATAATAATAATAATAATAATAATAATAATAATAATAATAATAATAATAATAATAATAATAATTATTATTATTATTATTATTATTATTATTATTATTATTATTATTATTATTATTATTATTATTATTATTATTATTATAAAAAACAAAATAATAAAAAATAAAAAATGGAAAAAAAATTAAAAAAACCAAACAACACCAATAATAAAAACAATTTTCAACACAACATACAAAGTTTATTAATAATAATAATATTAATTATAATAAATATATTTAAAATAATAAATTAATAATTATAAGAAAAATAATTATTTAATAATAAAAATAATAAAAATCACAAAAATAATAAAAAAATTATTAATAATATTAGTAATAATAATAATAATAACAACAATAATAATAAAATTAAAAATAACAATAATAATTATCAAAAAACAAAAAAAAATTACATGAATCGCCCAGATCTGAGCGATTGGACCCCGGTTCAATCGCCACATTTTTGGCGATTGAACCCGGGTCCAATCGCCCATATTTAGGCGATTTATTTTTTTAAAAAAAAAATTTTAATAATTTACATTCCAAAAATAAAAAAAATCACAACAATAACAATAATAATAAAAACGATATAAAAAAGTTATTAAAAATAAATATAATAATAATTATTATAACAAACATATTTACATTAATAAATTAAAAATCAAAACATAAAAATATATTCAATAATAAAAATAATAACAATCACAGCAATAATAACAATAATAATAATAATAATAATAAAATTATTAAAATAACAGTAATAAAAATAATAATAACAATAATAATAATAATAATAATAATAATAATAATATTAAAATTTATAATAATTATACAAAAACAAACGAAAAAAAAAAAATTTTGCCCAGATCTGGGCGGTTCAACTTTAATTTTTTTTTGTTTGTAAATTGAAATTAATTACACTCGAAAAAAAATTACCTCGATTAATTGTTTGCGGATTAAACTTAATTTTTCTCCCACAATTTGCTTTTGTAAGTTGGTTTTTAAGTGTGGTAAGAAAAAATTTTAGTGAGAATGTGGTATATATAGAAAATTTTAAGTTCAATTGAAAAATCGTAATATTTTGATTATCCAGGGGCAAATAGGTAATTTCCTCAGGGGTGGCGATAAAATGAAAAGGGTGGTGAAATTTAAGGATTAGGATTCTAAAATTGACCCCTTAAATCCCTAAACCTAAAAAGAGGCATATCATTTCCCCAATTCACTTTTCTCTCACTTTGAAATTACAACTCTTCCTCTAACATTTGTTATCAAAGATAGGGATGGCAACGGGTCGGATCTGGACCGGGTCCAGGTGGACCCGGATCCAGATCCATTTTCAAAAACAGGATCTAGATCCGGACCCGGATCCGCAGGTCTAGTTTTGCAAGACCCAGATCCGAATCCGTGGATACTGCGGATCCAGTACCGGATCCGGGTCCAAAACGGGTCCAGTTTTGCTTTTTTTTTTGTAGTTTTAAATGTGTTGAGATTGCAATAAAGCGATATTTATAGACTAATGTTAATAATATATATATGAATCACCCAAAAAAACATTATACAACTTAAAATTGTCTTCAAAATCCAACAAACACATTCAAAATAACTTAATATAATTAAGAAAAGTCAATTATTCATATTCTTAGTCATCCAATGTTCTCAATTTGTCAAAATTCTTCAACACTAACATCATCAATATCCTACAAACCAAAAAAAACTCATTAATAGATGCAATTTTTAAAAATTTAAATATAAGAATATAAGATTATAAATTTATAACGCAAAATAAATACCATATCAAGATTGTCCATTATTTCCACATCCTCACCATCTTCGTTGATAGTTGAACAAGCATAAGTTCCTTGAAAATTAACTTCAATAACGAAAAATATAATTACATTAGTTAGTAAAATATAGACTAAATGTGCAAATTAGTATAAAATTACCTTTGGCATCATCGACCATCCAATTTTGCAAGCACATCAAAGCCTCCACTGTTTGAGAATGAAGCCTAGATCGGTGAGCGCTAACTACTCTTCCACCCGTGCTAAATGCACTTTCCGAAGCAACCGATAAGACAGGAATTGCAAGAATGTCTTTGGCAATTTTTCTTAAAGTTGGGTAGCTTTGGTCTATCTTCCACCATGCAAGTATATTAAATTCATTATTCTCCGGCAAAGTACGACTCTCTAAGTATTGATCAATTTCACTTTTACTAGGCACATAATCAATTTTTTGTCTTTTAGTCTTAGCGAAATCATCCTCATCACCAAGATCCTCAAATTGTGTCTCCACTGGAAAACTTTCATTCACATTACATTGACTTTATACTCATCGAAAAGATTATAAAGAGTATTTCTTACTCTTTCCACTTTAGCATTGGCATCATCTCCATAGAATTTCTTAAAATAATGCACCACACAATCCATCTTATTTCTCGGATCTAAAATGCCCGCAATGGCCAAAAGCTCATTAGTATGATCCCAATATTTGTCAAACTTTTCTACCATTTTCTCAGCCATTTTTCTAATAATCTCAATATTGTCATTTTGCCTCCACTTAGTTAATGCAAGTTTAATCTCACAAACATTACGAAAATACAAATTTGAAGTTGGATGATTTCTACCAAAAAAAACCTTAGTTGCCTTATAGAATATTTCCAGCTTTTGACAAACAAGAGTAGCCATTTGCCAATCATGATCACTAGGCACATCAAAATTCAACCTTCTATGTAGACGTTTCAACTTGTTAAAAACTTCTTTAAAAGGCAAACAAGTGTCAAGCAAATCATATGCAAAGTTCCACCTAGTTTTACAATCAAGACTCACCCTTTTAGGTTTAGTCACATTCAAAAGGCGACAAGCTTCCTCAAACTTTTCAATTCTTTTAGGAGTAGACATCCAAAATGCAACACAATCTCGAACTTTGCAAATAGCAGAATCAATGATGTCTAAACCATCTCTCACAATCAAGTTAAGAATGTAAGCACTACACCTCATATGCAAAAAATCTCCACCCAACATTTAAGAACTACTTTCTAATTTATCCATCAAGACATTCATCATTGCATTATTTGTGGTAGCATTATCAACAACAATAAAAGAGATTTTATTTTCCAAGGTGAATTGAGAAAAACAATCCAATAATATCTTGGTAAGAACCCCTTTGTTATGTGGGTATGGAACATAACAAAACCTAAACAAAATTCACACACCAACATGGATTCAAGTTTAAATAAAATTCACATAACTAATTTAAAATTCAATAGCAATGAAATTTAAATGAAAGGAAAAGAAATTACCTTAGAGTTCTATTATGTAAAACCCATTCTTCATCAATGAAATGTGACGTCACAGCCATATACCCTTTTTTTGAGTAGAGGCGGTCCACATGTCAGTTGTTAGTGCAATTCTACCCTCATTACGCTCCAGCAAGACTTTAAGAGATCTCCTCTCGGTGTTGTACATTTTTATCACATCATTTTTCAATGTATTTCTCGAAATCATCTTAAAGTTGTCATTTAAACTCCTCAAAAAGTTTCTAAAACCAATGTGGTCAACCATTGATAAAGGATACTCATGCATTACCACCATTTTCTTCAATTCTTTCCTTGATACTTCTTGATCAAAAACCACTTTCGTTTGCTTTTCATTAACTGCTAAGTAAGTAGATCCATCGATTTCTCTTTTCACTTTTAATTGTGATTGATTAGATGCAAGGTTTAAATGTCTACTTGAACATGTTTTTTTAGCATGTTTAAGATGTGAAGTTCCACTACTCCCTTTGTAGGAAAGTATTTTCTTACAAGTCTTACATTTTGCCATTTGTACACCATTCACATGTACAAGGTCAAAATAAGTCCATGCTTCTGAAGTTAATTTCTTACTTATAGCACTACTTTGTTCAGTAGATTCATTCTCAACATCAACATTACCCTCAAATTTCCCATATGATTCATGAATATATGATGCTCAATAGGTTGACTAGAAGCACCATCAAGTCCATCATTTTGATTATCCATTTACTCAACAATACACTGTGATAAATTTACTAGTCATCAATTACCATTGAACTCAACATAAATCAAAAATTACCATTGAACTCAACATAAATCAACCACTAAACTCAAATAAATAAAAAACTACTCAACATAAATAAAAAATTACCACTAAACTCAACATAAATCAACCACTAAACTCAAATAAATCAACATAAATCTACCACTAACATCAAATAAATAAAAAACTACTCAACATAAATCAAAAATTACCACTAAACTCAACATAAATCACCACTAAACTCAACATTAGACATATATCTACTACTCAACATAAATCAAAAGTATTGTAGGAAAAAAAAAAATCAAAATTAGGGTTCATTACCTTCAAATCCGCCACTCCAGCCGCCTGTGAGGAGATGGGAGAAGATCTGTCGCGGTGGGCCGGTGGCTGTGAGGAGGAGTAAGCGGTTGGCCGGTGGCTGTGAGGATTAGTAGGGCTGGGCGCTGGCAGCTTTGTCGACTGTCGAGGGTGATGACTGAGTGAGGGCGTGCCGCAGTACTGAGGGAGGGAGTCTGGGAGACTGGGACTCTGGGTATCAGGGTATGTGCTACTGCCTAAGTGGGTATTTGGGTATGTAGTATGTTAATATATTTTTGATATAAAAAAAAAATAATAAAAATAAAATGGGTCCTCCAGATCCGCGGGTCCGAGTCTGGGTATTTTTCTCAGATCCGAATCCGGACCTGTGAAATTTAAAAGGATCCGGATCCGATCCGGATACAACGGGTCTATATTTTTAGGACCCAGATCCGTGAAAATGGATACGGATCCACGGATTCGGGTTGGGTCCAATACCCATTGTCATCCCTAATTAAAACGTTTACTAAGTTATGCTGCTCAAAATATGTTTAGTAACACATTTAGTAATATGTTTTGCTTAAAAGTTTTGGTATTTGTCTTGCTATATGTAAAGCCAGAATAAGTTGCTCAGTCATAAATTAGGGTTACTTTTAGACTTAAATGTGTTACTTTTGTTTATAAAGGTCTATTTTACACATAAAGAGACATATTTTGACATAAAAAACTCATTTTTGAACTGATTAGCTGAGTAACATTTTTTATATATAAAGTAACTGCTTATAGGCACAAAGTAACAGATTTTGACATGAAGTAACTCATTTCTTTTGTTGAACTGATTAGCTGAGCTGAGTAACAAAATGTGTTAGCTGAGTAACACTTTTTATACATATAGTAACAAATTTTAGACATAAAGTACCACTTTTTTTTATTTTTTTGAACTGATTAACTAAATAACACAAAAATCTACACAAAATAACATATTTTAGCCATAAAGTACCAAATTATACATTTAAAAGTAACACATTTAGAGATATACACTTAAAAGTAACATAATCAGAGTATAAGCATATTATAGTGGTTAATGTTCAATTTGCTGGTTTTTGTTTAGTAAAGTTCTATTTTGATTTTAAGGCTATTAGCTTAAATGGTAGAGCAATGTATAATATTGTACATGGTGTGGGTTCAAGTCCCACATAGCCTAAATATGTATAAGATATGTGCTGACATTTGCACCACAAAGTAATAGATTTTACATACTAAGTAATATATTTTGACATAAAGTAATTTATTTCTTAAGTTACTTTATAAATAAAGTAACAGATTAAGTTGAGAAACACGTTTTAAAGACATATTTTACACATAAAGCGACAAATTTTGACATAAAGTAACTCATTTTTGAACTCATTAGTTAACATTATATATATATATATATATATATATATATATATATATATATATATATATATATATATATATATATATATATATATTTATAAAGTAACATATTTATAGTTTTATACACACAAAGTAACAGATTTTAAAATGAAGTAACTCATTTCTTTTGTTGAACTCATTAGCTGAGCTGAGTGACAAAATGTGTTAAGCTGAGTAACACTTTTAATACATTAAAAAACACATTTTAGGCATAAAGTAACAGATTTTATGATAAAAGTAACACATTATTTTTGTTGAACTGATTAGCTAAGTAACACAAAATAACAAATTTTAGCCATAAAATAACAAATTATACACTTAAAAGTAGCATATTTAGAGATATACAGTTAAAAGTAATAAATTCATAGTATAAGCATATTGTTGTGGTTAATGTTAAATTTGTTGGTTTTTGTGGATTTGGCTATTACTTTAAAGTTAGATTATGTTTTTTCCTGCCATAGTTGCTCGAAAGTTGAGACTGCTATAGATTTTTGTTAATGTTACTTGAATATTCGTTTCTAGAGATATAACTTGTTAAAGTAACTCATTTCTTTTGTTAAACTGAGTAACAAAGTCAGTATCACTTTTTATACATTAAGTAATATATTTTAGGCACAAAGTAACAAATTCCATGATAAATGTAATACATTTCTTTTGTTGAAGTGATTAACTGAGTATCACTTTTTGCTGAACTAAGTAACAAATTTTGTTGAACTGAGTAACACAATTTCTTTTGTTGAACTCATTAGCTTAGTAACACAAGCACATTTTAGGCATAAAGTAACAAATTTCATGATAAAAGTAACCCATTTCTTTTTATACTATTCAGTTTGTATTGTTGAAAAAATTAACCCATTAGATGAGTAACACAAAGTAACATATTTTAGGCATAAAGTAACAAAATTTACCCTTAAAATTAAGTAACAAATTTAAACATAAAGTAATACATTTTCTTTTGTTGAACTAAGTAACAAAGTTAATAATACTTTTTAAATATTAAATAACTAGATAATAAGCACAAAATAACAAATTTCATGATAAAAGTAATACAATTTTTTTTTGAATTGATCAAGCTGAGTAACACTTTTTATACATGAAATAACATAGTTTAGACAGATAGTAACACCTTTTTTCATATACTGAGAAATTATGTATTGGCATAATTACAAATGACTAAGCAAACCATCCGCAAAAACATAACAAAAACTTGCTGAAGCATTCCATCGGGCATACTTGGTGCATTTCCATCAGAACATAAACTGAAAAAAAATAACTGTACATTAAATGAATGAGTGACGATGCTTTTATGGGAACATTATCACTGTGATTCTTTCTCACGTATATAAATGATGAGGTAGTCAGGAAGGGAACTACTTTTTTATGCAAATTAAAAGCTTAATATTTTGTGCTTTCTTTTTATTTAGTCATGTGAAACGTACGTTAAAATTGGCGCTCATTGTATAATGGTTGGTTACAAAAGTAACCATCAACTAAACGTACATTTATTGATTTTTATCTCTTTTTTCGCTGACGTAGACCATGAGTTCTATCTCTTTTAGCAATGGAGTTAATAAAGTATCTTATTTCATCCTCCACTGCTTGCAATTCACGATTTTTTTCGATAAAATCCATCAACAAATACTCGTTAAATGGGAAATGATAAAATTTGATGTGAATAGAAAATAAGCAAATTTGGGTTCATTATATAGAGGGAAAAAATTGAATTGTTGGTGTTGTTTCGGTTATGAAACGAGCAAGTGCAAAAGACACTTAAAATACCTGGAGATAGGGTGTAATCGAGGGTAACTGTCAGTATGCTAAAAGTGCTTATGATCCTTCTGTTGATGAGACCTCAAATCCTGCAATACAATGTTAGCCTTGTCCGGGGGTGATTTCCCGGAAAACCCCTCCGACGCTCAAGTCAAATCGGGAGACAGAAAGTAATGAATATATGATAATGAATGAATACAAGATTAACGGATTGTAAGATGAGTTCAGATCAATTGAAGGAATATTTGGTTCAGTTTATATTGTACGTAGTAGGGTGAATATTTATTGTGGTGTAACGATAGCAATATAAAAGCTTAGTCCCCTGCAAATGATGTATGCAACATTTATTTATAATGGTAGAATGGAGGTTGGATAGTGAATTAATGTGGGAATCATGGGTATGATGGGTGAGTGGTAGGTTATGGTGAGTAGTGGGTAGTTATTTTAGGAAATTATTGGACCGAGTTGGGTGGTTAGGGTTTGACTAAATAAATTACGATTTTATTTATTTAACCCCATAACAGGTGTTATTATTTTTTTACTTTGCCAATATTTTATATTATTAGTGGAGTACTTTTTCTAAGTAAAATATACATTATAATTAGAGGGCAGTCAAAAATAATGACAAATGTTAATGTATGAATGGGTAAAAAAAAGAAAAAAAATGGCCAATGACGTGAAGTTTTACCTAGGGAAACAAAAAAAAAGTATCCATTTTCTTCCACTCTGCAAGTAGGGATAAAAATTGATCCCCTTTTTAGAGGAATATGCAACAATGGGATAAGTACATTAAAGGATATATGAGGACATAAAAGGATTTTATTTTATAATTATTGTTTATGCTCTAAGCCTTCAATTTGATATAAAAGTATTAAACTAAAATTGAAAAAAACTGAATTGCAGACTATTTGGCCCATATATAGGTGGTTGCATCTGGGGATGGTCATGGGTCCAAGATCCTGTTGGACCCGCTCTGGACCCGCCCATTTTTTAAGGGTCTGGGTCTTAATTTTTGAGACCCATCGGATCCGGATCCAAAAAATATTTGACGGGTCAAGGTCCGGGTCCTAAGGTGAAGACTCGGACCCGGACCCTAAACTTTTAAATTTTATATTATGAATTTATAATTTCTAAATTCTAATATTAATTTTTTTATTATTAATATATAATGCCTTGAATATTGATTGCCTAATTTGCCTTCTCATTAATCTCAATCCAGTAACTAGTAAGACACTACCGCAGTTCCAGTGTCCAGTAACCCTAACTTTTTCTTTCTCCTCTAATATAAACTATGTATCTCATTTAGTCTTTTATATATATTTGATTTTTAATTATGTATTTAGACAAGTGTTTTTACGTTTTAGTAATTATTTTGTATTTGAATTTTATGGACTCGAACAAGTGTTTGTAATACGATAATAAGTTGCTTACAAAAATACAAAAAGACTCGCAAAAGGTTCAATTTTGACAAATCAAAGAGGCTTTGTATAAGACCCTTTAAGGACCCATTAAGGACCCTAAACCTGTCAAGATCCGTAGGGTCTGGGTCTGGATCTGAAAATTTTGGACCCTTAGGGTTCGGATCCGGGTCTGAATCCATAAAAAATAAAAGGGTCCGGGTCCGGGTCCGGGTCTGGCCAGACCCGCTCCAGACCCCCCCCATGACCATCCCTAGTTGCATCCATACAATCGTTGCTAAAGATGGCAATGGGTCGGACTTCACTCGAATTATCCACCCTTCGACTTTGCTTCGAGTAAACCTCGTATGATTTTTTCAGTCCATTTCCACTTGAAGTCAGATTATACATACTCCAATTTTGCTTCAACTCGGACTCTTGGCCTCTAATGGAGTTTCGTTGATCATTAAGTTTTATTCTTATCGATATTACCACTGATTTAAAAGCAAAAAAAAACTAATGGAGCAGCCTTTCATTTACAACTTATTAAAAAAATATGTTCTTCAAATTCTAAAATCGGAATTAGAATCGTAAAAATCATATAGAATTGTACCATTCTACCAATCTAAAATGCTCCACACAAATGTTGTGTTAAATTGGGCTTTAGTCCACCCAATTAATTATATCCCTGGACTTTAATTTCTACTTTATCGCTTTCCAATGATTCATTGGGACTCTTGACTATAATTTAACTATTCTATGAATAACATGCATGAGAGTTAGGGACTCTTAGCTTTATAATGAAAATTATTGCTACCTTAGGATTTTTTTTTCTAAATTACAAGTTCATAATCGATAATTTTTTAATTATTGATTGTGAAAAACTATTGAGTTTTTTCATGTGCTTTATGGAATTATTAGAGCTTTAAAACTATTATAATATAATTTGTCTTTGATAAACTTATTACAATATCATTTTACTTGGCATTGCTTGATTTAATTAGTATCATTGTTAATGTATCTACTTGGAGTGTAACCCATAAAAACCCTAGCCTCTCTTCTCTCTCTCTTTTTTTTTTCTCGTTAAAAATCCCAGCCCTTATTGTTAGTTTTGGTGCTACTATCAACCTTATAGTTGATGGTAAACCTGTAATCACTTAATTTTGTTTTTTTTTTTCATTTTTGAATATAAATAAAATCCATTCTCTCTACATTATAGAGTTATTCTATCCATTTATTGTATTCGATGTACCCATATATTAGGTTTTAAAGTCTCTCATGGTGAGAGTCTGGACTCTTGTTATCGATTCGGTGATAAAAAGGTATATGACATCACAGGAGTCAATTCTGCTAATATAGTCAATGGTATCAAACTTATACTATTTCAAAGTCACACCAGATCTAAATAGTTCCTTGGAGGAGGTTGTATCAAACACTGATGTAATAAAGATAATGCTTCGGTGTTAGATCTCCTTTATAATGATCGTTACTTTTTCTATATGGATTTTTTTTCATTAAATTAAATTTGTTATGTATTAGATTGATTGTTACTCTCTTATAGATGTCGGATGACATTTTTTATCATTGAATTATTAGCTTCCTTTCAAAAAAAAATATCTACTTGGTGTGTTTGTTTTACTAATTATTGATATATGATTAGAGTATATCTTTTATATTTGTCAATTTATAAAAATAATAAAAAAAAGAAACGGATAAGAAGCATAATAAAGTTTTTAAATTATTAAATGAGTTTTAATTGTTCTTTTACAATGAAAATGGTTAAAGAATATATATACATAAGCATTTACGACTTTTATTTTTTGCAAATTCTTGAATCATTGGATTCTGTGATGCAATTCTGGGATTTGATTTTGAGATTTCTTTTTGATTTAAGTTAAATTTACACTTTTTAACAACCTTGACTATAATTAATCTGTCTCTCTTTCAATATTCAATTATGAAATGAAAAATTGTGTATAAAACTTTGAGTACTATTATTTTGTACAAGTCGGAGAAGGATGTCGGGTCGAGTCAGAGTTGGAGTCAGATCAAAGTTGGAGTCGGGTCGAGTTATTAGATTTTTTAATGTGGTTTCGTACCTATTCGTCTATGAATTAAACTCGGACTACATAATTGAATATTATTTTTCTCAAACTCAAATCGGATTAAAATTTTCAGTTCAGATCTTCAAAACGGATTCTCATCCTTAATTGTTGCATACAAGTTTTTGCGTAATTTGTTTTCTTTATGGCGCCAAATTAAAACCCAGCAAACACTCGAAGACTTAAAATGGCGTCTACTTAACTCCATCTCTCAAAAATTTCACCATCCTTTAACCTTTCTTCATTTTCTCTCTCTTCCCTTCACTTTCTCTCTCCTCAACATGAAACGTCAAAGATCAATTCTCTCATTCTTCCAGAAACCTTCATCGGAAAATCGCAATCTCGGTGCTGGAGATAAGCTCAATGGCGGAGAAACTCCGTGTAAGTTTTCTTCGCTGGAAAGCTTTAATAGCGGAACTATTCAACCTAATGAATTTACTTCTAAACCTGCAATTTCTTCGGTTGAAGAAGTTCAAGGTGCCGATACACCTCCGGAGAAAGTTCCTCGTCAGGTTATGGTTGATAATTTAACTCCTGTTGATGAGATGAAGAAATCTACAGTTTTTTCTAGTATTATGCATAAATTTGTCAAGAGTGGTGACAATAACAAAGTTTCTCAGCGGTTAGTTACTGTTTTTTCGTCAAGATTTCTCATTTCTAGGGCTTTTGGAATTTTTATAGGTTTTGGCTATTCTTGATTGAATTTACGGTGAAAATGAACTGTTGTTTGTATTGAGGAAGGTGTTTCTTTGATTTGTGACTGTTTCGGAATTGATTTATAGTATTGTGGAATTTTTTCGCTGATTTATGCTTTGGAGGCTATAATATTAGCTTTATGAACTGCGAATTAGTTCATTTCTTTGATTTAATTAAGTCAATTGTTTGCATTGTGAGGTCATTGATTGCTTATGGTGATGATATAGCCCTCTGAGTAGGGATGGTCATGGGGCGGGTCTGGCCGGACCTAGACCCGGACCCTTTTATTTTGTATGGATTCAGACCCGGATCCAAAATTTTCAGACCTAGATCCAGAGCCTACAGATCTGACGGGTCTAGGGTCCTTAATGGGTCTTATATAAAGCCTCTTTAGGAAACCCTCACCTACTGCCAGCTATGTCAATGTCTAATTAATCATTTCCCTTTATTAATTTATATGAAAAGAGCATATGGGTGTCTGTAAACCAAAAAAATGCAAGTGGATGAGCCTTCAGGTTAAGAGTCTTCATTACAAAGTGCAGTAGTTAGGCTTATAAATGTTAGGCCTATTAAAACTATGGTAAAGATAAATGCTCTCATGCCAAGGACACAAGTGTTTTATCAGTGGAATTTTCCATAAACATCCTGTTCACAAATCACAAGTAATCCAGGAAAACATGGATATGTGATTACAAGTCATCTAGCTATAGTCTGCCAATGGTACAAGTGTACGGCTGCCTTACTGGATTGAGAATGAGAAGGCAATCAACTGATCAAGGCATTATATATTAATAAAAAAATATAATATTAGAATTTAGAAATCAGAAATTCATAATATAAAATTTAAAAGTTTAGGGTCCGGGTCTTCACCTTCAGATCCGGACCCGGACCCGTCAGATATTTTTTAGATCCAGATCCAATCCGGATCCGATGGGTTTCAAAAATTAAGGCCCAAACCTTTAAAAAGGGTGGGTCCAACAGGGTCTTGGACCCATGACCATCCCTACCTGTGAGTGTGGCATTAATAGTATGGTTGTGTGATATGTGGTAAGCATTTTATTTACAGCTATTACTGGGACGTAGGGAAGTTAACAGGTTTTATATGTTAATTTCTTCAGTATAGAGAAGTTTACATGTAACTTTTGTAAATTGTCATTTTGAAATAACTGTACAATTAGAGGTAGCTTTTCCCAGTGGAAAACCATAAGCTACGTTAGGAAATATATAAAATTATTTTTTTTCTATTTATGTTATTAGGTAGTGTTATATTTTTAAATTTCATGAAATGAACAAAGAGCTAACAGCTTTTACTTACAAGGAGGTCTTAGTACATTACAATGATTTGTGAGGTTAACAAATCACCCTTACATGCGGTAGGATTTGATAGAGAAGGTCTTAGTAAATAACGATTATTTGTGAAGTTAACAAATCACTTTTATGTGGCAGGATTTGACAGGATGAGAGTTTTGTTATTTTAATTTATCTTTTTTGATTTTGTTTATTTATTATTATTTTATGGTGATTTACAAATCACGGTGATTGATTAAGAATATTTAGATTTGATATGGTGGGAGTTTTGCGATTTTAATTTACCTTTTATGAATTTGTTTATTTTAGTATTATTCTTTTTGTCTTTTTGTGGTGATTTACAAATCTCGGTGATTGATTAGGAATTTATGTTACTTTATTGTTTTAGTAGATTAGCTGTTCATGTTAGTGACAGACATTGAAGTAGGAACAGTATTTATGGCGTTTTTCTTCTTCTACTCAATTTTTATATTTAGCTGCATCTTGTTAATAGAGTTATTTATCCATTAACCTCAGCTTGCGGTGTGCACGATTTGTATCTATAATATCATTTTCACAAAACATTGCATCTATAGTAGCATCAGTGACTTGGTGTTTACGTTTCATGCAAGGAGTAGAGAGATAGCACCTTCTAGTCTATTGTTGGAGTGGTTCATATGTTCGGAGTATGTTGATGATAGACTTTTGAATGTAGAACTTATCAGTTGGCTTTTGTCATGCACATTTGTATTTTTGCTAGAGTTTTGTCTATGTTTATATGTCTTTGTAAGTTTGTATTTGTGTAGACAACTCTTGTGTTATAAGTTCTTGTATTTATCATTTATCATTTATTATTTATTATTTATTATTTATTCAAGTGGCTTTTGCAGGACCCAAGACAACGATGGTTCCTCAATTATTTACTCAATGTTTGACATATTTAATGATTGCAAAGAAGTGCCGAAGGACTCTTCCTCTTCTTTGATTCAGGAGAGTATTTCTAATGCAAAGCTTCAAGACTGTCTGTTAGATAGCAAAGATGATGTCAATGTTGTCCAACCAGAAACTCCATTGGGCCGACCATTTGTTCCACGCATGAAGCGTGTTCAGGAGAATTGTACTGATTTTGAGGATAAAACTGACTTCGACCTGACAAAATCTAGCAAAAGAGTGAAATTTCTTGCGGAAGATTCAAAGCCAGAGAACAAGATTCCCTTAGATGTTTCAGAAGTTGCTAGCAAGTTTGAGTGGCTCCATGCTTCTAAAATTAAGGATGCGAATCGAAGAAGGCCTAGTGACCCTCTCTATGATAAAAGGACGCTTTATATACCACCTGACACCTTGAAGAAAATGTCTGCATCACAGAAACAGTATTGGAGTGTGAAATGTCAGTATATGGATGTGCTGCTGTTCTTTAAAGTTGTAAGTTGTTAACTGAAACTTTGCCGGTAGGGTAGTAGTTAATATGCTTCTCTTACTATTATTTTGTTCAACTTTGATTGCGGCTGGCTAACTTACAAATTACTTTGTAAAAATTTTTCATTGTTCCTTTTGTTATGCTTCCAAAATTTAAGGTGGTGTGAATGGAGGAGGAGAATATACTAGATCAACTTTGGGAATGATTTCTTAGTTCTAGATTGGTATTAGATAAATCTTTTGGCTATTAGTTCTAGATTGGTATTAGATAACTCTTTTGGCTATGCTTTTCAATATTGGTTTGGCTTATGTAATTGACCCCATATTGTTCATGTCAAGGCTTCAGCATTTTTGTATGTTTGATGTGGCAAGTTGTGACTCAGTGGAAGGATTCTCACTTAGCAATAACATAATTTATTTGAAGTAAATTGTAACTTAAGATTAAAAGTGAGTGGTATTCTTTTTCAGTTGTTTGTTGGACTTGTGGTGAGGGACTTGATTCATATATGATGTTTATTGTTAGAAAAAATACTGGAAATATGCATGAGTATCATTAAATACTAAGGTCTGGTATTTGATTTGGATGCCTTTTTTACTCTGCTAAGACTCTGGATATAGTAGCATTTTTAATACACATTTTTTAATTTGAAATGTTGATTTTTTTTATTTGAAATTTGTTGACTTGAAAATTGTAAATATCTTAATGTAGGGGAAATTCTATGAACTTTATGAGCTAGATGCTGAAATAGGGCACAAGGAACTGGATTGGAAATTAACAAATAGTGGTGTGGGGAAATGTAGACAGGTATCATTTGCTCTTCTACTGTTTGCTACCAGTAATTAATTCTGTGTCAAACATCATTCTTTAACTTAATAGCCTGGCTTAAAATCTTTTATTCCCTGTGGCTAGGTTGGTATTTCTGAAAGTGGCATTGATGAAGCTGTGCAGAAGTTGGTTGCTCGAGGGTAGGAGATCTTTGTTCCACACAAATTTCTTTTATTTGTTTATATCATGACATGCAACCTTTTTAATTTGTCTTTATCATTTTTGGTTTAAATGTGTTTTTTGTCGTGTAATTGTTACAAATGATCTCTTATGTTGAGTTATTTTCGGTTCATGTAAAAGATTCCATTGGGATTAGGGCCTTTTCATTCTGAACTCATTTTATCTTCTAAGTTTTGATGGTGGTATATTTGAAGCTTTTAAAACTTATTTCAAGCATTTAGAGCCCATTGTTGCTTTGAACGCATTGAATTTCTATTAGCTTTAATATGAATGTTTACATATACTCTCTTGTTATTAACTACTAATATGAAACTCTGCACAACAATTATCTCTAGTATCTGTCATCTCATTACATAATCATGCAATTCTAAATTTTCATTGTATTCATTTCCCATTACATAATCTGAATAATACTAGTATCAATCTTAAACCTTATTGTAAAATTTTATTTTTGATTGTTTGAAGGTATAAAGTTGGACGAATGGAGCAACTAGAGACATCAGATCAAGCAAAAGCAAGGGGTGCAAGTGCTGTAAGTCCACTTGGCCTTTCTTTACGAATTTTTGTTTGTATAATTAAGGATATTATGTGTTTGATCAAGAAAATGAAGCTTCTTTTACACCAAAAATCGGCAAAATTTGGTTAATCCACTTTGTGTGGCTTAGTGAATTTTGTGTAAGCCACAAGAAGTGTGGTTTACAAGTCATTCTAGATTAAAAAATACTATAATATTGCCAAAACCTAAATCCCAAGAGATGAGATGGGCTTCACGAATCAAAACAAATCTATGAAAGAGATTTCTAGAGTCAAGGATGTGTTAAATAATCCTTTATTCTCTTAGCAGTACATAAAGAGCTGGCCAAGGCACACACAACTTTTGGATTAAACAATTATTTTGCTATCAGTCCTACAAATGTAGCTATACTGTCTAGGAATTATCAAATATTTCAGCCATTATTAGTTTCAAATCAGGTTAGTAATGCATTTAAGTGATCACCAGGTATTAATTCTCTTTCATCCTGCATTATATGACTCGGTTCAATTATGTAATGGTGGCAGATTGTTTAATTAAAGAAAGTACTAGTAGTACCTTTTACTTTTATTTTTTATTTTTTATTTTTTATTTTTTTTATTTTTTTAAATACTGTTTTGGGTGTTTCAATAGAGTATTCTTATGTTTGTGAATAACCACATGGTATCCATGGTTTTGTAACACGTGTGATTTTGAGATCATCCATGTGTTGTCCTTGACGTTGACTGTCTGTTATTAGGTTATGTTAGCAAGAAATTTGAAGCTTCCTAAACTCATAATGGCGCTTTGAACTCATCTATTGCTAATCTTAATGTTAAATAAGATTCATTAGCTTTAAATTTAAGTTTTCCAAACTCGTTTTAGGTGTTTTGAACTCAAATAACTGCTAAACGTGATGTTATGAAGTATGTTTACATTATAAGGAGACATTCATAAAGGTGAGGAAATAATGAAGATTTGAAATATATGACACCTGTTAGAAAAACCTTACCAACTTTTTTTTGAACTGCTATCAGTCTTATATTTGTTTCAGAAATCAGCTTGGTGAAATAACACATCAATTTATAAAAAGGTGATGGAACAAATCAGTTATGAAAAATAACTTCAATATAAAAAATATCTTGTACTTTATTTGGTCTGTCTAAGAGTTTTGTTTTTATTAAAAAATTGCCTTGCTTTTGGTTACTTGGTAGAAGCTTGAATACCAACTTTTAAAAAATGCTCATGTAGTGGAAACTAGAAAAAAAAAAGAAGAAAAACCTGAATGCTGAAACAATTCTTTTTCTTGATCTTTACTGATTTACTGATAAGATAATATCTTTTGTCTCTTTTAGTTTGAGATTGCTGTGATAGTTGTATCCTCTTACATTCATGGATTTCAGGTGATCCCTAGAAAGTTGGTTAATGTGATCACACCATCAACAATAGCTGATGAAAATGTTGGCCCTGATGCTGTTCATCTTCTTGCAATAAAGGAGGTTAGTGAGATTTGAAGCCAATTTTCTCAGTCATTACCCTTTAGCCTCTGAGACAGTCGATACTTCTTACTTGTCGTTGATATTATTATATATTTTCGTTACTATTTCAATATTAACCTTTTCTACAATGTTTGCATTGTGTGGATCTTTCGGCTCTGAGGTTATGCTTAATGTACTGTAATTCTGCCATTTCATCTGCCCTGTTTCCACATTCTAAATACAATTGTACTAATCTTTCTTCAACCTTGTATTTAGCTTTTTTCTTTTCAATATTTTTATATTAGAAAAAGTGGATGTTATCGAAGAAGTTTAGCTTGAGTGCAATTGCTAACAATAGTTAAATGTAGAACTCGAATGTGCTAATACAATTGTACTATTCTTTCTTCAACCTTATCTTTGACTAACTAAATTAAGTACACTTAGTTCATATGAAATTGCTTATAATATTTGTTATTAAGGGTCAATCGAAATCTACCTTATTTTGCAAAGGTAAGGGTCCGAACCCCTTAAGTGGGAGCCTAGGTGGAAGCCACTTAATGGCATTACAATAATGAAATGTTGTAAATGTGCTTATCATTGTTACTTCTATGAATTTAATCAGCGTGAAAATATAGAAGTCATAATGATGTTACGTTAGACAATGCGCCGATGCTGGTTTGTCTCTGGCATTATTGATAATCGATGAGGCACACATGGTTTATTGAGGATATCATATTACGTACATTATCTAGAGCCTTCCGAATTGGTATTTGACAGATAATTATGGGTATCTAGTGGGTGATTTTTAGAACGTTGATTTTATTCTTATAGATTTTCATGATGCTAGCTCATTTGTGAAGAAGACCAACAAAGTAAAACTTTTGCTCTTGTAAGGCTATAACATGAAGGGAGCTGGATTTGATAGTAGTGAATTGTGACCATTGTGTAAAAACAAATCCGCGTTTTGGGCCGTATCAAGGGATGTTTTTGATTTCAACCGATATTTAGCCGTTATGATAAACGCATCACTCCCGTTATCGCATCATTGTTTCGTTACCGCAATTGCGACTGTTACCGCATTTTAACTCTATGATTGTGACTGATGTTCTTTCATACTTTTGTTGATTCTAGTTCTTACCACGTGCTTAAGTCAAGACCAATATGCATGACCTATGAAATTTTTTTAATACATTTAGCTTTGTTAAAACTTGTAGTTCAGGATAGGAGCTTGAATAGTATCATGCTATAAATGAGCCAAATTTTCGAAGTTAGAGGGCAATTGTAGCTTAAATAAATTGTATTTAAATGTGCTTTAGATGCCTATAATTTACCAACTTTGGAGAACTTATGTTTTAATAGGGAGATTAATAACTTCGAATGATGGTTCAACTAAAGTCATGCTTGTATTGAGAGTAAATATTTATGGGAGAAATAAAAACCCAAACTAAGAAAGCAAGGCTATTAGAGGATAAAATTAAGAGAATATAATTACTGTCGAGGGTATAAAATGGTTTTGAAGTGATAGAGGATGTTTGGAGAAATTAGTTCCCTCATTTTGGGATTAATATTTACCCTAGTAGGATAGAGGAGAGATATTTTCCTCTTTCATCCCCAAAATTAAGATGATAATCTCTCTTTTTCTTTATCCTCATACCACTGTATCATTTTTCTTTCATCTCCCATTTTGAATTCACCTCTACTTACCTTTATTTTGCATAGTTTGACCTTTATTTCCCCTTAAATATTTACCCTCAATACAATCATGTCTCAAAGAGGGATAATATAATTTGTCCATTGTTCCCGAGTAATGACTCTAGTTGACTTTTTTGCCATCACCAAGTAACCTTTAGCTCTTGATGTTTCAGGATAGTTCTGAACATCTTAAGGACAACTAATCCCCAATGTTTTCTCTCATTGATGAACTTTAACCTACTCACATTACAACACGTAGACTATATTGTCTTATGAAATGTGGCAATTCAAGTGACTAGAGGGCGTATTTCCTGTTTATGTATGTGATAGAAATTAGAGAAAAGAACAATTACATGATACATAAGGACACAAGTTCTATGCATTTTGACGTGGTAAAAACTATGTTGAGAATTGGTAGTCAAAGTTGAGGAATGACAGTCTTGATCAAAAAGAAGTTAAATATGACCTTTTCCTTAGGAAATTGAATGTGTTCAGTTCTTAAGTATTCTCTTGCTAATGGATCTTATTTTAGTTGCACTTTTATAATAAGTTTTACTATTCTTTTGTTTGTGTCCAGGGGTCTATTGAGGTAGATGGTGGTACAACAACATTTGGGTTTGCTTTTGTTGATTGTGCTGCATTAAAAATTTGGATTGGTTCTGTCAGTGATGATGCTTCCTGTGCTGCTTTAATGGCCTTGTTAATGCAAGTATGTTCTTTATTTCATAACTTGTACTTTTGGACTAGGGGGATATGCTATGAAACTAATTCAAGTGTTCTGTAATCTTTTGGTTCCAGGTGTCTCCCAAGGAAATTATTTATGAAAGTAGAGGTAAACATTTGTTGAGTTGGCTGCCATTATGATACTTGCCTATGATTATAAAAATTCCATGGTGAATATTCAAAATTATGAGTTCCTATTTTACAATTCATTGTATTGCAGGTTTATCTAAAGAAGCTCAGAAAGTAATTAGAAAGTATTCATCTACAGGTTTTTAATACTCATCCAGTCTTTCAACTAAAAATTGCTTCTGGATATTTCGTCTCATTGTATATCAGAACTATAAATGGACAACAATTAGGTTGTATAGATATAAATGTTATAAGATTGTTTATGACCTTGTTACTCCAACGTCATGGCCTGATTTCCATTATTCACACATGTATGTTACCCTACTTGACCTTTCTTGGGTACAAAAGTATAATGCTTCTGTAATGTATGTACTATAGTATTTGTAGCAAGAGGGATCATGAAAAAAAGCTTTAGCAAATCAAGCCAAGTACTGAGCTGGCTTGTCTTAGGAAGCCGACTTTGCAATTTGCAACGAAGTAGTTCTCCAATACTTTACTTTCCAAATGTTAAACTTGTTTGTAGAGAACCCATAAGTTTATTAAATGTTGCAGGCTCCAACAGTGTACAGCTTACACCCACGTTTCCTGTTAATGGTTTTCCGGGTGATATTGGAGTTAAGGATGTGATCCAGTCAAAGAAATATTTTAAAAATTCTTGTGACCTGTGGGATCATCTGCTTGATGGTGTAACAAATCATGAAGTTACCCTATGTGCTTTGGGTGGTCTTATTGATCATTTATCCAGATTGATGGTTTGTTCCCCCTATCTTATTTAAATGCAAATTTTATTGTCTTTACTTTTGTGATTCTTGATATGTCCTTCTATAGTTGGATGATGTTTTATGCAATGGAGATGTGTTTCCATACCAAGTATATAGGGGTTGCCTCAGAATGGATGGACAGACACTAATCAATCTTGAGATTTTCAATAACAATGCTGATGGTGGTTCAACTGGTGATCCTCAAGAACCCTTCCTTTACATTGAAAATGATAACAATATTGTTGTACTGTATTGTGTCTTTTTGAGTTTAATTTTTTTATTTCAGGAACATTATTCAAACATCTTGATAATTGTATAACATCTTCGGGGAAGCGACTTTTGAGGAGTTGGATTTGTCATCCATTAAAAAATGTTGAGCAAATCAATAATAGGCTTAATGTGGTTGAAGCTTTAGTTATGCAACCAGAAATCATGTTGGTTGTGGCACAATATCTTCGCAAAATTCCAGATTTAGAAAGATTGCTTGGCAATGTTAAAGCTATGGTTAATTCACAAGCCATACTCATGTTACCCTTGGTTGGGAAGAAAACATTGAAACAAAGGGTAAGGATGTTTCTGTTATGTTTGGACAAAGCCATCTCAAAATTTTTTTTTTGCACTTCACGGCAGTGAGGCCCTAGCTATATACTAATCCCTTCAAATACTCCGCATTACTTTTGACCTGATATTTTTGTTGGGCAAGCCAAGTAAAATTTACAACTTGGGCCTTTTTTTTTTTGTTTGCAGTACTGTATTATTTTGATTTATCAATAACACCCTTTCTCCTGAAATTTGGACTGCATTTCAAAAATCTTTGATGGTATATGCATTTTAATGATTTGGTTATAATGTAAAGTCTTCATAAATCATTTCCTCAAAGTGGAAGGATTGATAAGATAATCTCTGAGCTGTCATCTATAGTATCATCGGTCCCTTCCAAATAATTGGATAAATCCTATTTCCTGAAGTTTGATACCATATGAGTTTGCTGTAAGCTCATACAATAACTTATATCAACTTTGGAGTGGTTATCTATGATTATTATCACTGTTTCGCTAATTGAAATTTCTGAATGTTTTTTGAATGAGAAACTCTCGCAGCCGAAGCATTGGAAGTCATTCGTTTTTTGAAAATGCCGTTCTATATATTTACGTCAATAAGTTGTTTGTATGTATTATGTAGCCTTTTCTTAGCTGTTAGCATGTTGCCCTGTGAACTTATACTACAGTTTTATTTTCGTTCCTTATATGTTAAAACAATATTCTAAGCTATGAGCTAGATGCTTGTAATTATTTGTCTGTTGTATAATTTTCATTTAAGACTTTATGTTCGACATGATGCAGGTGAAAGTATTTGGCACTCTTGTTAAGGGTTTAAGAACTGGAATGGACTTGCTGCTTGTACTACAAAATGAAGAGCATATCAAGTCATTGCTATTGAAAATTTTTTATTTTCCTGAGCGTAGTGGGCATGACACGCTCAGTGAGTTTCTACACCAATTTGAAGCTACTATAGATAGTGACTTCCCTAAGTATCAGGTTAGCTTCTTTTTGATTAATTCATATCCGGATATGTTGTACTTTGGACGCCTGTGCAAAAGTAGGTGTTGAAGTTACTAAACCAAGGAAGGGACCCTTTCTCCTTAAATTTAACCAATCAAGAGAGCAGGGCTTTTATTTCCCAATAACTATGCTCCAAATACACTAAGCAAAATTAGTCACCTAACAGTTATACTACTTTTCAAACCCATGCAATGCAAAGCTGAAAACCTGAAATATAAATATTTTTGTGATATTATTGTTCTCCTTGTAGATGATCTCTACCATTGATTTGGTTTGTTTTATTTCGCTAACTCCATATATTTGAAGGGCTTTTTGCATTGTGTTATTGTTCTCCTTGATGTATCAATTATTTCTTATGTTGAATATGTTACATAAGATTCTCATTTTAAACCATAATTCAAATTATATTGAACTATACAAAACTTCAAACTTAAATGACATAAATAAAACTCAATTAATGATTATATATAATATACTTGTAAAGAATTCTTATGATATACCTTTATTTCCTACTTAATATCATATGCAATACTTCCCTAAGAAAAATTATTCCTAAACTATATCAAGCAACAAATTTTTGTTCTTTCTTATATTTCCCCAGCTAATATTACCATTGATTCCAGTTTAACTTGTTTCTTAAACTATTAATTTTTTTTAAGTGATAATTTGTAGATTAGATTGACACATGAAGAATGTTTCACTCTTGTGTCGTACTATATTATATCTTGTCTATATGCTTGAAGCTGATTCTGCTATGACACCATCCTCTATACATGAGGAAATGAAAACTTCAGAAGCTCTTCCAACATGTTTTACTATTTGAAAAATGACATGTCTTTTTGTATCAGGATCACGATGCAACAGAAACCGATGCTGAGACACTCTCTATTTTGATCGAGTTATTTGTTGAGAAATATAGTCAATGGTCTCAAGTCATATTTTCCCTTAATTGCATAGACGTCTTAAGATCTTTTGCCGCCATCGCTATTGATTCAAGGGGATGTATGTGTCGGCCTTCCATCCTACCAGAGTCTACCTTTGTTTCTGTTTGTCAAAATAACAAAGGACCTATACTTAAAATCAAAGGATTGTGGCATCCATTTGCCCTCAGAGAATTTGGAGTTCCTGTGCCAAATGACATAGTTCTGGGAGAGGATACAAATAGCCAAAATCCCCGAACTCTTCTGTTGACTGGACCAAACATGGGGGGCAAATCAACGCTCTTGCGTGCTAGTTGTCTAGCAGTTATAATGGCACAGGTTTCCTCTTCTTTCCCTAAAAATTCTGCATATTTTTAACTTATTATTATCAGCTTTTTTTCTTGCCACATTAGATCTAATATTGTTTAAAAACCTTGTTTTTTTCAGCTTGGCTGCTATGTTCCATGTGAGATGTGTGTTCTATCAGTTGCAGACATTATTTTCACTAGGCTTGGTGCAACTGATCGAATTATGACGGGTGAAAGTAAGTTACAATACTGCTTCTCCGACTGATTTCCTTAGCTTAGAGTCACATTTGTCTGCCATTAATTTTCTTAAGTCACACAGCATTAGCCTATTTTGCCATGTGGTTGGCAATGTGCTTTGCATATATATATATATATATATATATATATATATATATATATATATTTGTACTATTAGTCTTTAGCTTAACTCCGTGACTTGCTTATGACAAAAGTTTTCTATTTAGTCCAGACAATATCCATTTTTGTGAAGTTGATTGTAGTGACCTCAGGGGTGAAGCTAGGATTTTGAATCAGGGGGCCAATTATTGATAAACTAGAAAATTATTTATTATGTAAGGTGTTCAAAACTGACACGATGACTCGAAATTTACACTACATTGTATTCGAATCCGATTTGACTTGAAATTAAAAATGATTTACAATTATGTAAAAACAATATGAACACAAAATCCGATTTCAAACCCACCTGAAACACCTAAATCGAAATCAACAATGACCCGCACGAACCACTAAACATTAGTTAAGCTATGAAAATATTAAAATCATATAGACTGAAATGAACTTGAATCATTGCAAAAAATGTATTTAACAAATGTAGTAGAAGCTTCCATGTAAAATTATTTTTGAAAAAACCAAGTGATTTCGACTCCATATATTTGCCTAATTAGTCTAAAAAATATTAAAATTAAAATACAAAAATATAAATACACACTTAAAGGATAAATATGAAATTATGAAAGATAAATAGTAATGACATTATCATATAATTTTATTAGTCTATAATAAATAATAATTTAAATTAGGATTTGATCCCTTAACCTTAGATTACTAATGTGTTAATCCAACCATTGAGCTATAGTAATTTTTGTTATATTTTTACTCTCTTTAAACTATATATCATATTAGTAAAGGGGGGGCTAAAGTCAAAATTACAAAGGATTACATTTTCGGCAGGAGGTTGGGCCTCCTGCGGCCCCCCATGTAGCTTCGTCCATGATGACCTATATAGGGTAATTTATTATAATTATTTTTGTCATTGCACTAGTGGCCATTGAAGAAACACTCTTTTAGAGTATAAATGGTGAGATGTGCACCGTAAGTGGAGAGAAGGGCTCCAATTAGTTAACTGTTGGTGATGAAGTGCCAACATAAGTAATGGTAATGAGAAGTGCATTACATGACCGGAAGAGAAGTGCTTCATTCATATTTTTAGAAATTTTGAATCAAGGGGTTATGTTGAAAAACTGATTCAAAATTAAGTAGCTATTAATTAGGAGCATTTATTAGTTAGTTTCTTAACTTTAGGAACCATTAGCTTAGTGCCTTATTAGTAGGATAGTTGAGTTAATGTTTCGCTATATTTAGCTAGTTAGTTATCTATGTTTTCTAGTACAATAAAAACTGTTGTATACTTGAAATTATTATGATGAATGCAAGTAACAAGTTTATGGCATTTTGTCTTCACATTTTTCTCTTCTTAATTTTCTTCTTATTTTTCTTATATTAACTTGTTAGGATTATTGGTGACTTGTGTTATCAAGTAATCAAAACCTGATTAAGTTAATTAATCATTTTAGTTAGTGAAGGATAGAAGAGGACAAAGAGTCACATGTGATTGTTTTGTATGGGTAGTAAATCTTGACTTGTGAAGGCTAAGGAGTGCATGTAATACTCCCATTTTAGCTCCTCTCTTCCCACACTTATACTCCATTGTAATTCCTTCAATTTGTATTTTCTCCTTTAAACACATTAATATATAATCCTAGGCAAGATGGTGCATGTAGCCTATGTTTGGTGAACCACCTTAAAATTTTTGTCTTGATTATTACGTTATTTTTACCATTCATCATTATATTGCATTATTTGGTTCTAAACTTTGACACAACATAAACACTCAACTTAAACCTTAATTAGTGATCTTTTGAGTGAGGTTTTTACCTCTCCTTTCATAACTAACAAATTCAAATGAGCATGTAGTTATGTAGACATATCACATAAGACTTGAGGGATGTTCAGTATTTTGATAGGCTCCTGGCATGTCGTGTACTCGTGTTTCTAATTTTAACATTATAGGAGCATCATGATAAGCTTAGAGAGAGAGAGAGAAGAAGCTGAAGTCAATGCTAGAGCACCTGCGATATCATCAATTTGCTAATTACAAATTAATAATAGCAGATTTGCACTATCGTATTTCAAATCACTGAGTTGCAGAAGTACTGTTGTCAATTATTGATACCAAATTAATCCTGCAGGTACATTTTACATTGAGTGTGCGGAAACAGCATCAGTTCTCCAAAATGCAACACAAGACTCCCTTGTCCTACTCGATGAGCTGGGTCGAGGAACAAGTACTTTCGATGGATATGCCATAGCATATGCTGTAAGGATTTCTTGAATTTTGTCCCTCATTTTTCAGTATTTGGTAATGGAATGAATTGTTCAGCTTGCTTTATTTTTAATGTTTTACATGATGTGGTCAAGTTTTTGAATCAGTTTATAACATCTAGTAGCATTCTACTGACTGGTATCAATTCGTCAATATATGTGCTACCTAGATAGGTCTTGCAGGAAAAGCTATGTGGTGCTATTTAGTTTGTATTCAGTTCAAAAATCTGGCTTTTGCAAACTGGAATAAGGGTTTGCTATTTCGCTAATTCAATGATTTGATACGCTGCATGTCTTCTTGACACATACATTTGATGCATGACTACAAATGTTAATTTCAGATATTTTACAACAACTCAATATCAATCAAAAACAACAAAATTTTTCGTATTTTTCAGATTAAAGTATGCCATAATATATAAAAGCAGTCATGTTTGTGATCAATGTCTTGTTCTATTTTGTTCAGTGCTATTAGTTTGGCAGTCATATCTGGTAATTCAATCTTCCTGGTCAACTATGCAGGTATTTCGCCATTTAATTGAGAAGGTAAACTGTCGCTTACTGTTTGCCACACATTACCACCCACTGACAAAGGAATTTGCATCGCATCCTCATGTTTCTCTACAACACATGTCCTGTGCTATGAGGCCTACATCCTCATCAGGAAAGGACTTTGATTTGGTGTTTCTCTATCGACTTGCATCTGGAGCTTGTCCTGCAAGCTACGGCTTACAGGTGGCTCTTATGGCTGGAATACCCAAACAGGTAGTAGAAGCAGCTTCAACTGCAAGCGAGGCGATGAAAGAGATGATAGGTGCAAGCTTCAAGTCAAGCGAGCAAAGATCAGAGTTCTCTACGCTACATGAACAGTGGTTTAAAACCATACTTTCTCTTGCATGTGAGCAAGGTAATTTTGATGATGATACATATGATTCCCTATTTTGCTTATGGCATGAGCTAAAAACCTCATATAGGAAATCTTTAGCTCCTGTATAAAGCATTGCAATGCTGCTTTTGTCCCTAATTTTCATTGTAAATACTTGTAGCCTTCTACCCAACCTACAAATATTTCGGTCTATTGCTGTAACAGAAAATCCGAGACCCTATTTCTAGTAGGGAAAAATTTTGAGATTATTATCAAGCTCTCCATTTTTAGGTGATTCATGCTATAGGAACTTCGGCGTGTAGGTTATGGCTTGATTACTATTATTGTAGTGAAATGCTATTTGAAATGTTTGGAAGTATGATACGCACCATATTATCAATATTGTGATATGCTTGCAACCATTTCCATGACCTTATAAACT